>NC_058131.1:302748825-302995592 GCF_016433145.1 Gracilinanus agilis
GGAAGGGAAGGGAAGGGAAGGGAAGGGAAAGGAAAGGAAAGGAAAGGAAAGGAAAGGAAAGGAAAGGAAAGGAAAGGAAAGGAAAAAATACATTTATTAAATGCTTACTTGCCAGGCATTTTGCTAAGTGCAAGGGAGACAAAACATTCAACACAGCCCCTGCCCACAAACTTACATTCAAATAAAAAAAAATAATAATACATAAAGGAAAGTAATTGTGGGGGTATGAAAGAAGGCAGCAATGTATGCACAGTGGATTGGCCAGAGATATCAGAGATGTACTGTCGAGTCCTGCAGCTGAGTAAGAGAAAACCAAAGCTTGGTTAGCAAAGACCACTATAGTGCCAGAGATGAAAACCACTCTTCCTGTGGGCAAGGAATAGAGGCAATGGCCCATTTGGAGAGAGCATTAGCTATAGATGTTTTACAAGTATGGACAGAATAATGATTATTAAAAATTTCAATCTTTTGGAACAGAAAATTGTAGAATTTTCAAGATGAAAACATTTGCTTTATCCTGAGACTTAACCCTTGTCAAAAGAGAAAGAAAATTATATCTTGAATACACTTAGTCTTCTGTCTACCAGGGTTTAGAAACATCAAAACAGCATGTATTGACAACTAATTATATTAAGTTTTCCCATATTCTTTATTCTGAAGCATTTCCTCACAAGTTTTACTAATACTTTAGCTTTAATTTTTCTACAGTTCATTGGAAATATTATTAAAATATCTATCATATGAGAGTACATTTGTTTCATGCATAAAAGATTAAAAGTAATAATAGAGATTCTAGGTACATTTATCAAAAAATGCTATTTGGCATACGTGGTCTTTTCTTATTTAGTGTATAATGTTTTCCCTTCTTTTTGTGTGGCTAAGAATTGTGGTTCATGACATCCCTGTTTAGTAAAACCACCAGAGTTATAGCTCTTCATTTAAAAATAGATATTGCCCTAATAGAGTTTGGTCCTAAATGTTACTGAATAATAAAGTTGCTGAAGAAATGCAAAAAAAAAAAAGTGCATTATAGTCATTTCTGCCTAACTTTACTCTTATACTGAAAGAATGAAAACATTTATGATTTTACCAGACTTTGCAACTTCTTCATATTCTTCTCCAACATTTCTATCTGTGCTTAGACATCAATGCAGAGCACTGACAGTAATTTTTTATTTCATAGGGTTACTACTGTACTATCCTTTGTATGTTCGTTTGTGAGATAGACAGACAGAGAATACCAAAGTATTCATAACCCATCAAAAGAAAATCTGGAGGTTTTTTAAAGATTTGGGTTTCTCTGTATATGATATAGTTTTTTTCTTTGACATTATCTAATCCTCATGATGAGAGTTATGCAAAAGCCAAACATGTCCTCCCTTGGAAGAAGTACAGTTTGTTTTAAAATATCAAAATATTTACTGTTATTGGTAATACTATGACAGAAGCTAAGCAAACATCCCAAAGGAATATCTTTAAAAAGTAATATACTATATTTAATTAAAAAGCAAGATTTAGCTTTGCTATAAGGATTAGTTATTTTTAAAGTACTGATAAAATAATACTTAATTTAGTTTGTGCTAATCGCCAACAAATAGGTTATATAAGAGATCTCTACAGAAGGAATTCTTCATCATACTTTTTCAGGGCACATATTCCTTTTCAAATAAAGAGCTATTGCCCATTTGGTGGTCTTATTAAATGAGCAATGTCATGAACTATACAAGTATTAGCTATATACTAAGAGAGTAGAAAATATTATTTATAGTAAATGAGAGAAAGGATTAAAAGTTGCACATTCCTGAACAACAATAATAGTGTCCATTTTAAAATGCCTTAAGGTTTACAAAGCACTTTTCTCAAAACAACTCTTTGGTATAGCTAAAGGTTAGTACTAATATCCTTGATTTTACAGATGAGGAAATTTAGATCCTGCCAACTTAAAGATTCACCTGCCTATAAGTGCGTCTGAGGGAGAATTCAAACCCCACATATCCTCACTTTGAGTCCAGCATTCTACTGTCTCCACAACATTGCCTCTCATGAGCAAAAGAATTGGTCATCAAAAAATGAAAACATCATTGTTTCCTCATACTAATAAATGGTATACACTTCAGCCAAGTGTGGCACAGTTATAGAACACTGAGCCCAAATCAAAAAGACCCAATTTTTAAACTGGCCTCAGACACTGTGATCCTGGGCAAGTCAGTTAATCTCTGCCTACCTTGGTTTCCTCAATTGTAAAATGAGGATAACAGTACCTACCTCACATTGTTATTGCAAGGATCCAATGAGATATCTGTTAGATGCCTAGCACAAAGGCAGTTCCAAAATGCTTGTTCCCTTCCCTTTTTCTCTTCCCATAATTCTTTGTATCTGCACAATAGCATGAAAAAGAAAACTGAAAGCTTTATTCTCCTAATAAATACTTTATATTGATTTGTATACTAATAATATTTTTTAAATCTACCCTTAGTATTATTTTTTCTAAAGACAGAGTTAATGCTTATTAAGCCTGTTGTTAAAATGAACCAATCTGAAAACATATGTTGAAGTAGATAAATAATTTTTCATAATACTTTGATATAATTTATTATAATTTTTCAACAAAACAGCCAGTGCTTTCAGGTTCCGTGACTGAATTTTTAAAAGTTAATCATTTTATGAGATTGTAAATATATACAATGAAGTGAAAGTACATTTAATTTGAATGGTTGCTATGTAGAAAGTTTAGTCTTGCCCTTTGTGTTTTGAAAGTGAGGTAGGAGTTAGATATGAAGAGAAGAGAGAAATGTCAAATGTACAATCTTCTTAAAAATAACCTGAGGTTTATTAAATGATGCTACTTTCTTTTATGCACAGTTCTCTGAGCTACTTTTCAATTCCCCTCATTTAAAAGAAGCAAATTAGACTTTGATGAACATTTTTTTTTGAAGGCAGGGTTTGTTGCTGAAGGAAATAGAAAGTTTAGCTAAGATGATCCTCTTGTAGAATTTACAGACCAGGAGGGGAACAAGATGCAAAAACATGTAGGTACAATGCACAACATTATAAAAGAGATCTTTTCTGAAAAGTGTTGTTGGGTTAGAAGAGAAAGATGGTTACCAATTAAAGAGGTCAGGGATCATGAAGAATATGCATTGAAGTTGGACAGCTAGAGGGTTGTATAAACTTTGAAAATATTACATTTCATTCAAAATTGCCTGATGATTGTGAACTTAATATTTATGTTGAAAGGAGTGTTTCCTTAAATACTCTCAGGCAGTAATTTCATGTGTCAAATTAAATCATGAACCATAATTTAGACTTAGCATTACGGTCCTGAAGGAAAAACTCTGACACACCATTTTAAGCTAAGGTTATATAATTGGTATGCTGTTTATTTTTTTGTTTTTTTAAGTCAGGAACACAATTAAGTTGTTATTTTCATGTTAAGCACATTCCTTTAGTTGAGCATCTGGACTACAGCCTAGGATTTATGTTGATCATCATTGTATTAGTATTATTAGAAAGGACTTAAAATCTTGCTTCCAAAAAATGTGAAAATCAGGAAATTTTTTACAGTGACCTGAATTATGTTTGTTTTTCTGCTACAGTCCTATAATTATTATCTTTGCATAAATGCAGACTGATCTCCTGCTTAGAAGAGAAAAAGGTTACAAAGAATTTAACATTTTCTAGGTTATGAGTAAGAATTTTTTTTTAAATTTTAAACCCTTAACTTCTGTGTGTATTGACTTATACGTGGAAGATTGGTAAGGGTAGGCAATGGGGGTCAAGTGACTTTGCCCAGGGTCACACAGCTGGGAAGTGTCTGAGGCCGGATTTGAACCTAGGACCTCCCATCTCTAGGCCTGGCTCTCAATCCACTGAGCTACCCAGTTGCCCCCTTGAGTAAGAATTTTAAAAGAGGGCTGGGCTTGGAGGAACACTTGAAAAAAAGAAGAAAATATCTGAAGAGTCAGAACCATATCCTGTTGAACTTTTGTTAGGAAGCTAAGAGATAAAAGAATGTGACATAGAAAAGTGTGAAAAACAGATCCCTGAATCCTTGGAGCTAAGTAACTGATACAAAGTTTTCTCTGAGAAGGGTACTAGTTCTTAAAAGGAAGAAGCAGTCACTTGTCCTCTTAGGAATGATGATTGTGGGATAGTTACGTGATGGGAGAATGTCCCAAGACTTAGGAAATTATTCAGATTAGGAATCTAGAGAAAATTACTTAAGTTCTTTGGGAGCCAAAATGGACTTTTGCCTGTTCCCTGGTCTCATCTGCAGACCATCTTCCACGCTTTGAGTACAGACTCCTTTCTTATATTCTCCTATTGAAACCTTTTTTTTTTTTTCCCTTTTGAAGACTAGCTCAGGTGCCTGCCTTCTTTCTTTCTTTTTTTAAACCCTTACCTTCCGTCTTGGAGTCAATACTGTGTATTGGCTCCAAGACAGAAGAGTGGTAAGGGTAGTGTAGGAAAATATAAGTATGGTAATGGGGTCACCAGGAATATTACAATAAACTAAGTGGTTTGTGGGAACACACTCTAGGATTTATGAGAGACTGGACCAGGGTGAAGAAACCAAAGTTCACTGGATTACCACAGGAATGGCAGTTGATCTTAACTGTCACCCAGCTTCCACTAGACCAGAGTATAGTAACAGGCTAACAAGGTAAAAGGGACTTAACAGCTTTAATTATGTTAGACTAAAAGGTGGGAAAGGATTTCTATACTAAAAATCTAAAGGATAAAACCACAGGGCAATGTGAGGACTTATTCTACTCTTATCTAAGTGATCTAAACTAACAGGGCCCAAGGAGCTGTAAATGGAGTCTCTGGGTTTCTGCCTCAAACCTGGAACCTGCCAGGCTTGAGTACAGCTAGGACTTTGTGGCTTTGGGATTCTCACTGCAATCCACTGATGATCTCTGGATGCCAGGAGTCAAGATGATCTCAGGTACCAAGTAGAGAGGGTTCTGCTTGAAGCACTGTCCTCCAGTTTTCAGACTTCTCCTCCTCTCTTGGCTCTGTAGATTTGTCCTTTTCTTAGATGACACACCACACAGGATCCCAAGGGAAATCAGGAAGCAGGGTGTCCTTTGCTCTGAGGTCTCCCAGGCTGGCAACAGTTTTGCCCACCACTAATGGAATCCACACACAGGGCACAGACAGACTTCCTCCTCCTTCATTCCAACTTGGAATTCCCAGCTCCAGCTCCTTCCTGCTAGGTACTTCCTAATCAATATATAATCAATACCTAATAACCAGCTAATCTAATCTTACTCATAACAGTAGGCAATGGGAATCAAGTGACTTGCCCAGAGTCACACAGCTAGGAAGTGTCTGAGGTCAGATTTGAACCTAGGACCTCCCATCTCTAGGCCTGGCTCTCAATCCACTGAGCTACCCAGCTGCCCCCCTGCCTTCTTCTTGAATCCTTGATTGATCTCCTCCCCTTACCCCCAGCACTCTGTTTCCCAGTGAAGGTAGCCTCTTCCACCTCTTGTGTTCTTGGAGCATCTTCTACCATTTCCTTTGCCTGTTTCACATAACAACGTGTCTATGGCCTTATTGGTATGAGTATCTCCTTGGTGAGGATCAAATCTTGTCCACACTTCTTGTCCTTGTCCACATAGTTCCATAAATCCACAATGAATATACCTAGTTGCTCAGTAGGCTTTTTTGTAGGTCTTTTAAAATTCTATGGATACCAGACCAACATTCAAGCTATCTGTCTATAATTCTTTGCACATATCTAACTCTCTCCCTTTTCTGATCTTTTAAAAATTATGTCTTTTACATTATTTGTTAAATATAATTCATCATTAACAGTCTGATTAGTCTACTTACAACCCCCATTTAGCTCTACATTATATTTTAGGTTATCAACAATTTTAATATGTATATATTTAATATGCTTATAGTATCCCACCACTAGAAGCCATATAGCATCTCCAGAAGACTATTGATGGGGGCAGCTGTGTGGCTCAGTGGATTGAGAGCCAGGCCCAGAGATGGGAGGTCCTGGGTTCAAATTTGGCCTCAGACACTTCCTAGCTGTGTGACCCTGGGCAAGCCACTTAACCCCCATTAATTCTAAGACAGATGGTAAGGGTTTAAAAAAAGAAGAAGAAGAAGAAAACTATTGGTGTAAGAATGGATATCTATGAAAGAAGAATAGTCTTCATAATTTAAAAAGTTTTGTGATAAATGTTTTGGGGAAATAATCCAAAGCCTACAAAATCTTTAGCAATTGTTATCATTAGATAATCATATGACACCAGACTAAAATTTTCTCTTAGCTTTTCTTCATGTTTAAATTTTTAATAGAATTCTAGACATAACCAAATCAAAAACTGCATTTTGAATGTGACTATAAGATTCAAAACCCTGAATATTTCCTACATGAAAGAGGAATTTGCTAACAAAATATTTTATAAAAGCTTCTTATGTACTAGGATCTACATGTTGACCCACTATTAACTTTCAAAGGGAAGCTGGAATGTGAAAAATAAAATGAGCCTAGCCTACATGCTTTATGTGCATACACTACTACACAAATTACAGTATAATGTATACCTTCTGCTTCATTTATTATTATGGAGAATTTTGAGGATCAATACAGTTGGGTCCCAGTTTTTTATCTCCCTACCATACCTCACCTAAATGTCCTATGATTCTCAAAGACAATTGAGAAATAGAACAAAGGCAACTGAGGTTTGATCATTTAGAGATGAGGAAGGAGTACCTTAGAGATGTCTGTATTCCAGACTGGTTATTCAAAAATCCTAGATTATGTTTTGATTGATGCTGATGAAGTCAAAGAATATTGATATTTAGACAGAAACAAAGATAAAAAATAATTTTCTTAATGAGAGATGGAAAAAAATACTTTTTTATTAGATTGTGTTTCAACCTTTGATTGGCTAATCTTTGAGAAAGCTACCTAAGTTATGCTGCTCAGGAGAGAGTAAATTGTATGTGCTTCACCCCACCTTTATAAAAAGGAAGCAAATAACTAAAAGTCAGTTCAAAGAAACCTTTGTTTTGTAGATATTTTATTTTACCAATTACACATAATGACAATTTTCCACATAAGTTTTATGATGTTATACAATCCAAATTGTCTGTCTCCCTCCCTTCCTTCTCCCTTCCCAGAGCTGGCAATCACTTTGATCTAAAGTTACACATGTATTATCATGCATTGTTTACTTTTATAAGAGAATATTTTTAAAAACCCCAAATAAACAAAAGTGAAAAATCATATGCCTTGATGTGAATTTCAATTCCAACAGTTCTTTCTCTGAAGGTGGATAATTTTTTTGTCATAAATCCCTCAGAAGTGTCACAGATCATTGTATTACTGAGAGTAGCAAAGTATTTCACAGTTTATCATTCCATGGTATTGCTGTTACTGTGTACCACGTTCTCTTGGTTCTGCTTATTTCACTCTGAGCCAGTTTATGTAGATCTTTCCAGCTCTTTCCAAAATCATCTTGCTCATTGTTTTTTTTATGTATGTTTTTGTTTTCATTTTGTTTTATTTTAAATTCATTTATTTATTTATTTAGGATATTTTTCCATAGTTAAATGATTCATGATTTTTCCCACTCCTCTTCCCTCCCCCCTCCCAAAGCTGACAAGCAATTCCACTAGGTTATACATATATCATTGTTCAAAATCTATTTCCATATTATTCATATTTGCAGTAGAGTGATCTTTTAACGCCAAACCCCAATTCATATCCCCATCAAACTGCGTGATTGATCATAAGTTTTTCTTCTGCTCCCACAGTTCTTTCTCTGTATGTGGATAGCGTTCTTTCTCTGTATGTGGATAGCGTTCTTTCTCATAAGTTCCTCTGGGTTGTCCTGGATCATTGCATTGCTACTAGTAGAAAAATCTGTTACATTCAATTGTGCCACAATATATCAGTCTCTGTGTACACTGTTCTGCTGGTTCTGCTCCTTATGCTCTGCATCAATTCCTGGAGGTCTTTTCAGTACACATAGAATTCCTCCAGTTCATCATTCCTTTTAGCATAATGATATTCCATCACCAACAGATACCATAATTTATTCAGCCATGCTCTAATTAATGGACATCCCTCCTTTTCCAATTTTTTTTGCCACCACAAAGAACACAGCTATAAATATTTTTGTACAAGTATTTTTCCTTATTATCTCTTTGGGACAGACATTCTTTTAAAGCCCTTTGCACATAATTCCAAATTGCCCTCCAGAATGTTGTTCAAAATCTTATTTCCATTTTATTCATATTTGCAGTAGAGCTATCTTTTTAATACCAAACCCCCACTCATATATATCCCCATCGAACCACGTGATTGAGCATATGCTTTTCTTCTGCTTCCACAGTTCTTTCTATTGATGTGGATAGCATTCTTTCTCATAAGTTCACAACTCCACCAGGAGTGTATTAGTGTCCCAATTTTGCTGCATCCCCTCCAACATTTATCACTTTCCTTTGCTGCCAAATTGGCCAATCTGCCAAGTATGAGATGGTGCCTCAGCATTGTTTTGATCTGCATTTTTCTAATCAGGAAGGATTTAGAATATTTTTTCATGTGCTTATTAATAGTTTTGATTTCATCATCTGAAAACTGCCCATTCATATCCCTTAACCATTTGTCATTTGGGGAATGGTTTGATTTTTATGTAAATTTGACTTAGTTCTTATATATTTGGGAAATCAAACCTTTATAAAAGAATTTTGTTATAAATATTTTTCCTAGTTTGTTGCTTTCCTTCTAATTTTGGTTGCATGGTTTAGTTTGTACAAAAACTTTTTCATTTGATTTATTCAAAATCATTCATTTTACATTTTGTAATGTTCTCTATCTCTTGCTTGGTCTTAAATTCCTTCCTTTTCCACAGATCTGACAGGTATACTATTCAATGTTCTCCTAATTTATTTATGATTTCATTCTTTATATTTAAGTCATTTACCCATTTTGAATTTATCTTGTTATGGGGTGTGAGATGTTAATCCAAACCTCATTTTTCCCATGCTATTTTTCCAATTTTCCAGCAGGTTTTGTCAAATAGTGATTTTTTATCCCAAAAGCTGGGATCTTTGAGTTTATCAAACACTAGATTGTCAAGAAGATTTTTTAAGAAAGCAAGTTCCTGGGGCATTGCTGTGCTCGGCCTCTTTTCAACCTCATGTCCCATAGTATCTTTAGCTAAACCTATAGCATTATGCCATAACTATGATGTTGCATGTACTCTGTTTAATAAGGGATAAATATTTTCCACTTAAATCACATTTGGAATTCAATGGACTGGCACTCCAGAATATTTGTTTATCCTTCTTGATACATTCCCAATGTTTGCCTGAGAGCCATGCTTCTCTCATATGTTTTAAGCGTAACTATCATTCTCTGAGTCACAAATTTGGTTTGATCCATTCAAAGATTTATTAGAAGACAAAAACAGACTTATTTGTAGCCTACTTAACTTTTCTTTAGAGTAGATTTTTGAGCCTCATTTTCATTTTTTAACCTCATATTAGCCATCATTTCTTCATATCAAAACATTCTTATTATAATTTTAATTAAACTAAATTTATTTCTCATGATCTCTTGAATGAGAGAATATAGCATGTTTGTTCAGTTTCAGCGAGTGAAAAAAATTCCATGCTTTATTTTATGAAGGCATTGTGACCAATAATTTTCTGGCATATAGTAGATCTTTGTTCTTCTCTTCCTCCCATGGCATGGTTATTATTTTTTCCTAGGGAAAAGGGCATGGTATTTTCATCTACCCAGACATCAGTGTTTGGAGTTACTCTTTAAATCAATAAATCTTACACCTACTATGTATTAATAACAAATATTACTTTAATGAATAACAGCTTTGGCTATAAAAGTCATCTGCATTTGTACTTTATTGGAATCTAGTGAATATTTAATATCTTTCTTGAAGACAGTAGTTTTTTTTTAGTTGCTCCTAAAAATAGATGTAACTTTTGCCAAGTCTTTCTCCTGAGAAGTAATTATTAGTCAATAGAGTTTACTATTAATATTAAGTTTATCATTGAAGGTTGAACATTTTGTTTTCTGATGCAAGGATTTTTAAAATTCATTTCAAGTATATTATTTATAGTATAAGATCTTTCAAGATATAAATTTGCTTTCATTCTTTCTCTTAATGATATCTCTTTCAATTGCTTTTCAGAAGATATGAGAAAAAAATTTAATATTATTTGAGATGGCAAAAACAGAAATATCAAAATATATTTTTAAATTCTACCCTAAGCCAGAATTCCAGTAAAAGTTCTGTAAGAGATCTGGCTTTACAAAAAAGCTGTCAATTTAACCTTTTACACCTGACCATCAGAAGGTAGACCACCTTCTACCTACCATATTTCGTAATATACACACTTAAACAACTTTCAGATTCAAGTAAGGCACAATTTTAAAGGAAATTTTTTCTGTGAATATATATTGCCTTAGTCATAGAATCATAGTGCTACAATAGACCTCAGAAACAAAAAAAATGTTATTTTATATAGTCTATATTCCTTACTTAAAAGATTGAGACAATCCTCTCTAAGGCCTTTATAGACATTGGTCTGAAATACTGGAACACTATTTAAATGTTGGCAGGTGATTTGCAGTCATGTGACTAGTGCTTTTTAATTTTATCAGCATCAGGAATAATTTACTTTGCCTCTGAACTGCCATCTTTCAAAAGAAAGACTAAAGCTAAGTACATGGCCCTAGAAAATCTGTTCCAACATTGGTAGTGGATAATAGCAAAAGATAGCCCATCATTGATTACACCTAGAATTGATATTTAATGGTGTATAAGCTTATATATATATTGGTTCCTCCAGACCAATCATGTTGATAAATTTCATTGCTTGCAAACCATTGCTATCAAGATTAATACCAATTAACATTTTTCGTTATTACTGAGGACATTTTAACTACATTTCTGCATAGAATTATGTTTAGATGAAGTGAACTTTTTGGCTCATCATCATATTATAATTAACTTTTTAAATTTTTTTAAAGAGATACCAGAATAATATCATATATTCTCTTTAATGTTACCCTTTTTTGTCAGGTTTGATTGAAAAAGTCATTTCTGTAATATTTCCAATAACTTCATTGTTGGTACTTCTTGAAAATTTTTGTTTTGTTCTTTTTTTAAACTAAGTATGATTTTAAGGTCCTTATTGAATTGAACAATTTTCATTAAGAAAGGCCATATAGGCCTTCCATAGGTGGTTCAGTGGATAGAGAGATAGGCCTAGGCCATGGGAGGTCCTAGGTTCAAAACTGGCTTCTGACACTCCCTAGTTGTGTTTCCCTGGGCAACTCACTTGACCCCAGTTGCCCAGCCCTTACCATTCTTTTGCCTTGAAACTTATACTTAGTACCAATCCTAAGGCAGAAGGTATGTGGAAAGGAAGGAAGGAAGGAGTAACAGAAGGAAAGAAAGAAGGAAATCCATGCATTCAGAATTTCTTGGCATTAAAATTCATATCTAGACATAATCAGCAGATATTTTTAGCATAGTCATTCAACTTTTTTTTCAAATCAGTCAGCAAACCTTAGTTCTCACTATTCCAGAAACTGTACTAGGACTGGGGATATAAATAAAAACAAACAACAAAAAAAAGAGAATCCTTGCCCTCAAGGAGCTTACATGATCATGGGAAAGACAACGTTTGAAGAAATGTAATCTCTGAAAGGAAGATACTGGGATGAGGAGGAACACAAAAGGGTGCCTTTTCAAGGTGAGGCTTGAAAGAAGCCAGGGAAACCAAATGATTAGAGAGAAAGGGACTGGGCATTCTAGGCAGTGGGGGCTGCCAGGGTAAAAGTGCTGAGATAGAATAGGGAGGAGAAGCAAGTGGGCCAGGTAGGAAGATATGTCAATTATGAACTGCTTTAAATGCCAAATGAATCACTTTATATTTGATCCTGGAGGTAATAAGAGGTCACTGGAGTTAGTCAAATATTCAGACCTACACTTAAGAAAAATCACCTTGTCAACTTAGGAGAGGATGTTTTGGAGTGGGGAGAGGCCCAAGTCAGAAAGCCATGGCAGTTCTCCAGGTGAGAGGTGACAATACCTGAAGGAAGGTTATTTATTGCTCTGTGTTTAGAGGAAAGGGCATGTTGATAACAAGTGTCTTCAGGATAGAAATGACTGGATTTAGCAACAGATTGAATATGTGAGTTGAGGGCAAGGGAGAAGACTAACAATACCAAGGAGGTAGGCCTTAGTAACTGGGGAGATAATAATATCCTTGAAGGAAAGTTAGGAAGAAAGGGGTATTTAGGAGGAAAGGTAAAATTTTGTTTTGGATCTCCTAAGTTTGACATACCTATAGAGCAACCAGTTTGAGATATTCAAGAAGCAATTAGTGATGCTTGATTCTAGCTGAAGAGAAATACTAGGGGTGGAGATAGATAGATAGATAGATAGATAGATAGATAGATAGATAGATAGATAGATAGATAGATAGATAGATAGATAGATAGATCCAGGTATCATTTACATAGATGCTTGCTTAGGTGAATAGTATTTTGGGCAATGGGAAACTTTTCTTTTTGTAACCACAAGTTACAAAGTTACAACAGTTTGAATAAGATGAGGCACAGCAGAGGGAAGCCATAATTTAACCCATAGCATAAGGAGATGTGGTAAAACTGTGGTGTGATAAAGCATTCCTCTCCAGCTTTCCTCTCTTTTTCTATGTCATGAGCCCTTTTGTCAATCTAATGAAGCCTGTCAGCCCCTTCTCTGAAAAGAATTTTTAAATGCTTAAAAAGAAATAGAGGATTACAAAGTATCATTACAAAGTTATTCTTAAATAACTATAATTTTTCTCATTTATTTCTTGTTTCTCCATAATCTGTCTGGGGATCCACGAATCCCAGATTAAGAACTCCTAGAGAGTTACATCTGAAGTGGTCCTTACAGGTACCCTTACTCTGTCATTTAAGTTATGTTGCTAACAAAATATCTGGACAAAAAGTGAAAAAATCATTCATCCAGATGCTTTCATTTTTGACCAAATTCTCAAAAAAAATTTCTATTAGAATATTATCAAGATTTTTCAGAACTCCTGCCTCTGCTACACCCTATGCCATGACTGATCAAACAGAAGGATTGTTTCTAGAACTTTCAAATATAGTTTTTATGGATAGACATGGCATTTAAGAAAGCAGACTTGGCAAGACAGTATTGATTTTATTCGAAGCAAGTTTTCAACAGTTAAATGACCTGCTTGCTGACCAGTGTTTAGACATGTAATCAATTTGAAATAATTTCCTGGTCCCTAGTCATTGGACTTCTCCTGACCCCACCCCCTCCCAAACCTCATTCCTATAATAGCAGTAGTTTTTAATGCAAAGGCCAGAGAACTTGGAAAAATCTAGGCATAGCAGTTAAAATCTTTTCTGACAAATCTGAGTGATTCAGTGAAATTACTTCAGGGTAGAATGGGCAAATAGCCTTCAAAATTATTTTGAGACAATATCATAGAGAATAGATGCTAATGATCATGAAGATGTACAAAATTTGAAAGCCTGAAAGTATCATCATGAAGTACTCTTAATTAAGAATTGGAAGTAACTATGTCATCTTTAAAACATCTTTCAGAATCCATTAAGTTACTTCAGTTTGGCACTTTTTTCCTTGTTTTCTTTGTTGCCTCATACAACAGGTCATAGCCTCTCTTCTGCTTGTTTTTAGTATATCAAGAATTTAGAAGAAAATGGCAATCAATGTGCTTTTGGTACTGATAGGATCAACCCCTATCACCTCTCTCTAGCCTGCCTCCAATTCTCACTTTCTTCCTGATCAAAGGAAAGAGAAAATAACAAATTCAAAGAATTGGGCTTGTTACAAATCCAACTCAGACTTGCTTTTTTCTTGATTTCTTTGTCACTGCAGGTCTAGTTTTAGACATTTTAATTAGGTAATTTTTGAGGTAGATATTTTTCAGAGAATATAGTAATTCTACCCCTCTCTTTCTTATTCCTGGCAAATGAATACATTTTGCTTTATATCTATTGTACTGAAGGTCCAAATGAATGAAGTACAAAAAATAGAGGAAGAAATTCCTTATGTGGTGGTAACATTTTTTTCCTACCTCTTTCCAAGCCTAGGACTTTTTCACTGTTTCAATTTTTATGTTTGCAAAGTCTTCTAGTAACATCTTAAAAATAGTTGCCTTTGTGTCAGGACTTATAATATTAAGAAGATGCAAGGAAAAAAATGAGATTATATAATCATAGAAACCTTCAGGATAATCTAGTCCTATATCCCAAAATTTTAGCAGTAAACTTTTCATCATTTATTCATAGTGGACTATACATTGATTTGAAATTACATTTCAGTTTATACTTCATAAATAAGCGCCTCATTATTTTAGCTATTCCCTGTTTTCTCACTAATTTGTTAAACATGTAATATTGACTTATCTAAAGAGTGACAATAATTAAATGTCTCTGCCACCACAATTGTTTTCTCCTTTTTTTTTTTTTTTTTTTTTTGCCAAAAGCCAAGGTAGGAAGTTTTTGTTTTTGGGGGGGGGGGGGGGGGTTGCTAAGTTGTTCATGGCTCACTCTTTATATTACTATATTACCTTAGAGTCTATACATAAAGTAGCCTCTGACTTTTCCAGACTTTGAGTGATAACCTTCTAGTTAAGCCAGGAGCTCTAATTATCATAATACCTCAACTTTAAGCTTGTCTACTCGATCCTACAGAACTCTTTTAAAAGTCATGTTTCATTATCCAAAATATTTTTGTTGCTTATCTCAAGACTTATATTTTTCTGTTCATGTGTATATATACACACAGGTAATTTAATAAAATTCTAGTGGAGGATTATGAATGTGGAATATTTTGCAAATATGCCAGAATATTTTCAAATGATGGTTAATTTTGATAAATTGTGTTTTTTTTCTCCTTTTCTTTGTTTTAATGGATAACTCTGTGAGGGAGAGCAAAAAAGGAATACATTGGCCAATATTAGTAATATAAATATTTAAAATATCAATAAAAGTTATTTGAAAATAATAATCCCTATCCTGGGTATCACACAGGATTGTTGAGGATCAACTAAGATAAGATTATGTAAAACGGTCAATTGTGGAGTGCATCTAGGTGGCACAGTGGATACAGTGGCAACCTGGAGTCAATTAGACTTATCTTCATGAGCTCAACTCTGGGCTCAGACACTTGCCAGGTGTGTAACCCTGGGCAAATAATTTAATCCTATTTGTCTCAGTTTTGTCATCTGTAAAATGAGCTACAGCAGGAAATAGCAAACCACCCCAGGTTTTTTGCCAAAAAAAAAACCCAAATGGGAGTGGATCAGAAAGAGTCAAACACAACTGAAACGACTGAACAACATGCCTATATAAGAAGTTATGTAGCTGTCCTTTCCTCTGTCTCATTATATATAATAATTGCAATATGTTTGTATCCAGAATCCATAGAGTTAAGCCAGTTCTCATACTTGGGACTATTTTGAATAAAAATGGAAAGAACAAATTGGAGATTTCCAGCGGTTACATAGCTAGTTAGTGGCAAGATCACAAAAATCCTACTCTAACGATTTTGTGTGTGTGTGTGTGTGTGTGTGTGTGTGTGTGTGTGCATGCACGTTTGTGCATGCATGCATGTGTGTGTGTGTGTTAGTGTATGGATTAGGAGCTAAAAGAACAGTATTGCCTGAGGAACAAAGTTATCCTGCTATATATGATGTCAGACACATCTCAGTTTATCAAAGATATATGTCTAAAATACAGTACTTCATTTCCTTGGCCTTTTCCAAAGTATATAAACTTCTGTAGGCTTAACTTGATGATTGTAGCTCTTGGGAAAAAAGAAATATTTTTGTTACCCCTTTATGTATTGATCTCTGACACGGAACTGAATTTAATGATCAACTGGCGTTTTCTTTTTGAAAAGAGCTTTTCCTTTTGAAAGCAAGAACTTCTTTCTAGAAGAGGCAGTTTGATACATTGATGCTAAAAGGGGCATGTGAGAAAAATTTAATTTAAGATTCACCTGCCAGCATGAAAATACCTGCATATTGAATTCACTTTGATCAACTAAAAGTTTGTAGACAACATGAATAATATTTTTCTAAAGCCACTAACTAATGAATGCATTAAATGCCTACATGAATTCCTCCATCTATGAACAGAGGAAGTTTTATAGGTAATTATCATGAGCCATCTTTCCGACTATTTCTTTTGAGCAGCTACATGGCACAATGTGGACTTGAGATCAGAAAGACCTGAGTTCAAATTTTGCCTGAACATTAGCTGCGTAAGACAAGTCACTTAACCTCTCTCAGATTGAATGTCCTCATCTGTAAAGTGGAATTAGTAATAAGTTCTGCTTCACAGTATAATTGTGAGGATCAAATGAGTTAACATAAACTTTGTGTTTTACAAACATTAAAGGAATATCAATGCTAGCTATTTTACCTAAATTTGTTTAGATACCATTATTATTATCTATAGTGCTATCAAATGTTTTACAAATAAAGTTTTACTGAAATAACCATTATTCTTTGAACAATAGATGAAAATTAATTAAATACATTCACAGGATTGGTCAGTAGATTGTTTTGATACAAAATAAAAATTCTAACATCTATACAAAGATGTATAATATACATATATGGGTGCTAGTTAATGTATAAATGGTATGTGGAAGGATGCCCATGTAGTAGAAAGATTTTTTAGAATAAAAGAGACACGGACATGTTTGTAGGCAGTAGAGAAACAACCAGTATTTAGGGAGAGATTGAAAATTAGTGATAGTGGAGATGAGAGAGGTTGTAAATGATAGGATGGAATGAGATTGCTTGAGCAGGTAGAGGGGGTTTGCCTTGGTAAAGAGTAGTAGACTACCATGTGAGACAGGGGTAGAGGAAATAGAGACAAAAGGCATCTGAGTGATAGGAGATAAGGGAGATGAGGTAGAGTGTTAGGCTGGATGTAGAATCTAGAGCACAGGAATATGGTAAGGTTGAGGAAAAGCCAGGAGTACAATGCACCCAGTATTTATATTGTCTCCCTTGTATCTTCCCTCTTTCCTCTTTCTTTAGTGTGAAAATTGGGGAAAAGCAAAGGTACAAAGGAGAAAGGGAAAGAAGGAGAATTATCTTAATACATAGCATATGTAAAGTTAAGTTTCTATATCTGTGAAATCCTACTTGGTTTTTGCTTAACTTTTTGATATTTTTGTTTGTTAACTTTCAAATATAATCTAAGCTTTTTCCTCCCTGATCTGTGAAGACCTTGTTTAAAAACCTTTGCATCTTCTTCCAGAATAAAAATTAAAATGAGATAATGTATTCCTTAAGCCACAATTTTAATGTTGACTGTTATGAGTTTATTTAAAATCTTAAGACTATTTCAGAATAAAATAATTCTTATTCAAAAATCAAATCCATTGAATTATAGAGACCGAACTACCTCATTGACTTAAAAGTGCAGTTCAAAATTGCTAAATTCTATAAAAAGAAATGAAAGAGGATGTGAAACTGAGGTGACAAGGTTCAAAATAAGAAATGTTTAGGGAGAATGATAATGGCTTTAAAAAATGAGTAGAGACCAAAGCAATTGGTATTTGTAATCATTTTTTTAAAGTTTTAATATGCCTTTTCTACTAATATATGAGAGGAGCTGGAATATGAAGCTTAGTTTTGCTCAAATACTTATTGATGAACCAGTTGTATTGGTTCCTAACTACTCTTAGCAAATAATTAACTAGTCAGTCAACAAGCACTTATTAAGTACTTACTATGTGTTCCAGATACTGTGCGAAATACTGGGAATGCAAAAAAAGAGGAAAATAGTTTCTGTTTTTAAAGAGTTCAAAACTCAATAGAGAGATATTAGGGTAAATAACAATGTACAAACAAGATATATGTTGTTCAGTCATTTCAGCTGTATCTGGCTATTTGTGACCCGAGTCAGGGTTTTCTTGGCAAAGATGGTAGAGTTATTTGCCATTTCCTTCTCCATCTCTTTACAGGGTTAAGTGACTTGCCTTGGGGCACACACAGCTATTAAGTGTCTGAGGTTAGATTTGAACTTGGGTTTTCCTAGCATTCTACCCACTGCACCACCTCGCTGTCCCAGAGATAGAGATCAATACAGTTTGGGGGGCAGGAGGGATAAATTGCAAGTAAGAAACAGAAGCAAGGACCTTTCATTAAGGGGAATCAGGAAAGGCTTGTTATGGAAGTTGGAATTTTAGCTGGATTTATAAGAAATTTGATAATCCAGAAGACAGGGGGTGGGGGGGGGGGGGTTAAAGAGAAAATTACAGGTTTGGAAGACTTTCAGGAGAAATGCCCAGTTTCAAGGGATAGTGTCTTGTGCAAGGATCATCAAGAAGGCCAATGTCAGTAGATCACTGAGAACTTGAGGGATGGTTTAAGAAATATGAAAAGGTAGGGAAGGTCCTGGTTATAAAGGGCTTGGAGGGTTTTGTATTTGATCTAGAGGTGATAGGAAGCCCCTAGAGTTTACTAATAATAGGAGGAGGGTGGATTAGCCATGAACTTCTCTAAAGTAAACTGTATGTTAAAGCCCCTAGTCCAATGCCTAGAAAATGGAAGTTATTCAATTGCCAGTATCCGTTGTACTTCCATCTTAACTACATTCAGCCAGCCTCAGCATTATCTTTTAGGGATGGGTTCATGCTCCTATAAGACCTACCTCCCTACATTCAGTCATTATAGGAATAGAAGCCAGTCACCCAAGAAACTACTGTTACTTCTTGTGTACCACAAACACATGACACTATGCAAGCATGAGAAATGATCAAGGCAAAGTATTCTTCATGCAAATCCATCATTCTCATGACAGGCTATGATATATATTACAGAAATCTTAAGACTTATATGCCTTAGTAAAAGAGATTAATCTCAAACACTGACACCTTTCCAATAGAAAAAAAGAAAATGGCAAAATTAATGCCCCCTCATAATACTTTTCAGTTGAAAGTAGGCAGGCCTTACTTGCTACTTTGTAGTAACAAAATATAGCAATTATCAGATTCCCCTTAAAAAATTTTTTAAAGCCCTAGAAAATGTAAGGGACTATTTTTGAATTAAAAAAATTGTATTCCTTTCTCCTGCAGCCTTAATTCTTTTCTTACAATACTAATTTCAGTGACTGATTATATGATTAAGTGATTAGAATTTTTGAGAAAGCCTTTAACTTACATTTGCACTAGAAGTCCAGAAAAATCTAGCTTTTAATTGCCATGATAAATATTTTAATGAAATTAAAGGAAACATGTAGGAACTTTTTCATTTCAGACTATCAAACTATATAATATTGTCCTCTGACACAGAGTAAATATAAAACCAAAGCAATGTTTATAGCATTGTTCACACAAATTGAGTGAAAGTGGATTTGAGAAAGAAATTTTCTCATATAGTGTGTTAGCAGAGGGTAGCAGACTATGTTTAGAAAAAGTTGTCTTTAGTTCCTTTTCCTAGCAAGTGAATATGAGGAGATAAAATGAATAGTTTAAATGTCTTATATATTAAATCAGACTTTTAGCTCCAGTATTATTATATTGACTTTCAATAATAAGCTTAATTAAATTTATTTTATTTTATTTATTTAAACCCTTGTACTTCGGTGTATTGTCTCATAGGTGGAAGATTGGTAAGGGTGGGCAATGGGGGTCAAGTGACTTGCCCAGGGTCACACAGCTGGGAAGTGGCTGAGGCCAGGTTTGAACCTAGGACCTCCTGTCTCTAGGCCTGACTCTCACTCCACTGAGCTACCCAGCTGCCCCCTAAAATTAAATTAATTTTTAAAGTACTAAGCATTCACTCTTGCTCCCAAGGATGTTTTTGAACCCCAAAAGACTTTGAATTACAAATATGTTTTGAAGAATTGGCTTTCATGAAAATATCTGCTTATTATTAAGATAAAGAGGAAAATACATATAACTGGTTTTTCCCTTATCAATTAGTTAATTAACAAGTATTTATTAAGCTCCTACTATGTGCAGGCACCAGAGAATACAAAATGAAGTAGTCTCAATGGTCAAGACACTTAACAGTCTATGAGAGGAACTTTTTCATTAGGCTATTCTGGCATCAATTTACTTTATAAACCATAAATCAAAAAAAATAATAATAGCTAACATTTATATAGTTTTACAAGTGTTTTAGTTATATTATCTCATTTGATCCTCAACAACCTCGTAAGGGAGTTGCTGTTATTCTCAGGAAAATGAGGTCAGTTGTTTATATGACTTTCCCTGAATAATGCAGCCAATATTTGAGGCAGAATTTGAACTTGAGTCTTTCTGACACAGAGTCTAACACTATTCATCACACCATCTAAATACCTCAGTGAGTCAAATTTTCTGACACAACAGAACATCCCAGAAAGCCTGGAAATTATTAGATCCAGTATAATACCACAAATGTCCTCAAAGAAATAAAAAGCAGGTTGTTTTAAAGACAAAGCAGTCACACCAACATAATAGAATAAAAGTGCATTATGAATCACCCAGGGTTTTTAGCCCATTATGAATGGCCCTTTGAAAATGATGGCTGCCAAACAAAAATAAGAAATAAGAAGACATAATAGGGAAAAGCTGGTTAGCATCCCAGGGATGAAGGTAGCACCTTCACTTGGAGTCCTCTGGTAAATGGTAGGCAGCCTAAACCAGACAGGGTAGATTGATAGAATAAGACACACTTAAAGGATTCATGATTATGAATCCAAAAAGAGCCACTGAAATAACATTAAATTTGTGATTTGGACAGGACAAATTAAACTTGCAATTTATAATATGGCAGGCCTTCCTTTATAAGCTTCTGGTCATGGTCCTGTATGGCAAGGTTTTATCAATCTGGGTTTTTTTCCTGTTTGGTCACCCAAATGTAATATCCTCATTATACTTTGTTATATATCTCTCATTCATTTTCTTTTCTTTAAACTCTTCCCTTCTTTCTTAAAATCAATACAAAATATCAATTCCAAAGCAGAAAAACACAAGAGCCAGACAGTTGAGGTTAAGTGACTTGCTCAAGGTCATACAGCTAGGAAGTGGCCAAGGCCAGATTTGAACCCAGAGTCTTCTGTCTCCAGGTCTGGCTCTCTATCCACTGAACCACTTCACTGCCCCCACTCTCATTCATTTGCATACTTAAGAGCCTTCTTACCAATTTAATTTCCTTGAGATCAGGGACTGTGTTTATTCATCTTTGTAACTTTCATTGCCCCCCCCCCATGGGCATGTATCCACTAAGTGCACCTAAAAGATGTTTAGTCAATGTTTGGTTATTGTTGCTTTTTAAAATTCAACTGAAGAGAACTGGATTGTCTCTTTTTATTTATAAAAGAGGATGAAGTTGAAGAACATGTTAAAATAACAGGGTTGTCAGTAAAACATTAATTCTTCTGCATTCATAATCTTATTTCTTAAAATAAGATTCTAAATAGTGAAGAATCTTGAACAACTTGAATTCAGACTCTTCTTATGTAGCATTCCTAGCTTTTCCTAACTGCATTATTACTATTGTATTTAAACAGACTTGACTGAGTTTTGAAACATTACTGTAGCATAAATTGAACTTAGAGGTTTTGCTGTAACATTTTGTTTTTCTAGGCTTTGGTTTGCTTATTTGTTGGTTTGAGTACCCTAACCTAACCCTCACAAATTTACAGTAGTGTTTTCCATTGATTTTCATTATCATAAAAGTAAAACTGTTTTGAGGTAGTTGTAAAAACTCTATTAATCAAAGTAGGGGGAAATCTGTCTTCTATTTAATTGATAGTAGAAATAGACTCAGCATGCCAAACTCTGATCTTAGCTCTTAAAGATGGCTGCTCCTCGTCTGGTGGACTCTGTTAAGCAGAAAGTAACCACAACAAAGAGATAGTTCTCATTGTGAATAAATGGGTAAATATATTTCATCCGCATTTATTTTCAACCGAAGATTTAGTTAATTATGTAGGTATTTTTCCCTTCTTAATATCTTAATGAATGATCAAGTATATAGTCCTGATTTATTCCTACTAAAATGCTTTTTGTTCTCCCATTGGCACATAATTTTATTAACTCATTATATTGTCTGTCAGACCTTTACAAAGAAAGTAAAATTGAACTCTTAAATTTGGTTAGTTGTCTTTTCTACTAAGGTGTTAAGAAGGATGGACTTCTGAGCTTTCCTATGTCTCTAATTAGCAGTTTCTTTTGCAAACCATAGCATATAAATTTCTTTAAGGTCTGAATTTTCCATGTTCCTTACCTCCAAGTTACAAAACACAATGAATGTTCGTGCTTCATATTGTAAACCTTACATGTAAAATTGGGTTATGATTAATTATATTATCAAACTTATGGACTCCCTTGACTAGCAGTGAATTAAGGCTTCTCATAATATTTGCTGGTCTCCTGTTGGCAAATAATGTTTAGCATCTCAACACATTTCGTTTGCCTTAAATTTCCCCACTATGAAGATGAAACAAATAGTAGTATTTCTTTTTCTTTTACTCTTCTTTTATTCTTTTCATTCAAAAAAAAATACTTATTGAGCATCTACTTCTTGCACACTATACCAAACACTTTTTTAAGATACTAGCATGACTGTTATTCAGTGGTCTAATCAACTGTTATTATGAACATCAGGTTTCTTGTTTTATATAGCCATTTCATATTCATAGTTACCTGTATTGCAGTGACATTTGACTGATTTGGGGTATTTCAAAAATGTAAGTTTCATATTGGAAGAGGTTCCAGTTTTTATTACATCAGATTAGACAAGACACACAGGTTTAGCACTAGCAGGCAGCATTGGCTTCAGAGCAGCAATTCCAAAAATTGTTTCAATTTTTAACTATTCCTAATGGCCTTGTCCCTGCTTCTTCTTACTTTGCTATTTATTCTTCTTGCTCCAAAAAACAATTCTCTCAAGGATTAGGCAAAGAGACCGACTTAATATGCATAAATTAAAGCCCATGTGTCCTCCTGTTTAGACTAAGCCTATTAATGAAACTGTGGAATTGGTAGTAGAGTCTTCCAGGACATCTACAAGAAAGAGAATCCAGTAGAGACAAAAATGACTATGAAGTGGACACACAAGCTTTAAGAGCAGTCTTGGAGAAAATCAGCTCCAAGTTAAATGATCCACCAGCTACCTCACTTGATGGGAAATTAGACAGATTAGCATAACACATTAACAACCTCGAATAACATAGACTTGTTCATCTAGTAATGTATTAGAAACAACAAAGATTTTTATGGCCTTTAAAGAAAATTAAATCCAGCCTCAAAGGAGTAAGCTAGGCATCCTTGAGATAATAAGACACACTGGACAAATAAATACTTATCCAGTAAAATGGCATTTTATTTATTTGTGCCTTGAGTGTGATGAAGGATTAAAAAAGAAGTACTTTTGAAAAATGCCCTGAATTTAAAACTTGCAGAAAAGGTGAAATAAGGCAATAACCTTGATTGCTGGCAAAAATGTGGCATAGGAACAGACAATAGTCTTCCACTTCAAATCTATAAATCAGGAAAGAATAACTAAAGAAAGTCTAGGGTCTGCCAAGGACAAGTGGAACAAAGCTTTTCTCTCCTACCTAGATAGAAATAATTTTTTGGAGGCTATACTGTTTCTATAGAACCCGGTAGAATTTTTTTAATAGGAACTCAAGTCCTATTGTATGAGATTTAATAAATTTGGGGAAATTTAGTGAGCTCTAATGCAGGAGCAGGTGACATATGCTTGCTGAGTCTTTTATATACTTAAAAGCATATGTCAAACAGACTTTAAAGACTTGAATGAAAGCTACAGGCCCTTTTCAGTTGTACAATTCTGATATGAGAAAAGTTACTATGAGTTGTTGTATTTGAGTTTCTGGAGCAAAGGTGCTTGTTCCACATTCCCATTCTCGGTCATAATTTTGACAAAGCCAGTGGCAGATGCTGAAAGGTAGGCAGACATGGTATGTATACCTTGTAAAATTTGGAGGATAAAGTTTTTTTAGAAATTCTCATTTTTGATGCAATCTCTTAATGACACAAAAAAGAATATCACTTATCACTGCCCCCCCCCCAAAAGAGTAGTAAAATTGACTAAAAACTAAAGTAGATAAGGAAAAATAGAGATTTTAGTGGCAGGAGCATTAGGAATTAGAACAAAAAGATATGGTTGCTCTTAGGAGCTAAGAAGTTGCCTTAAATGTTTCCTCCAATTAATTGAAGTTGTAACATGTCATCCCTAAGGACAGGTAAGTATTCCAAGTAGGCATTCTTTCTATATATGTGTATGCATGTGTACATGTCTTTATGTGTGCACATGCTTACCTGCCTGCAAATGCACAAATGGACAAATGGCGAAGTGCTATTCTGATATTCAATATATGTATAGAACTTTTTGTTTTAAAGCATCTCTTCACCTGACCCCTCTATATTTATAATAATAATAATAACAATGACAGAGAGGAATGCTCTTCAGAAATGAGTTACAATATGCCCTAAGGTTTGACAGGTATGCCAGGAAAAGAGAAAGGAGAACTGAAAGAGATGAGAGACCATCTTCCATGTCAAAGGCCAGCCCTTTGTAGGTAGGAAAATCAATGTTAGCTATAGATGATAGAGAATGTGGGTTTCACATTTTCCATGTAGCCTGTTTGAAATCATTTTTTAGTACAGTAAACATAAATAAACATGTTAGCCTGCCTCTGTAAAGGCTGGAGTATTGTTCAGCTTTTTATAAGGGGGAATAACTAAATGCCTTTTTTTTTTTGCTTTGTTATAGCAATCAGCAAGCTTTTTTACTAGAAAATGTCCCCTGCAATAATGCAAGCTGTGAGAGGGCTGGTCGTATGTTTAAAGTCTACTGGGAGCTATCGGATCTTAATCAAATCAAAGATGCTGTGGTTGCAACCTTCTTTGACATTTATGAAGATGTGAGTTCAGAGCTTTTCAGTGTGTTGGGTTTTTAATTGCCATCTGCTTATTCTCATTTGAGCTTCCACTTTGAGCTCCTCCTCAGCATTTGACCAGAAAATGTGTAGATTAGCTAATGAAAGCAAATGGATGAATTAAAGGAAGTCCTTAATGTTGAACAGTAAGAGAACAAATTCATTGATGCCTTTCACTGATTGATACAGGAAAAATGCCAACTATCTAGAATAGATTTATGCTTATGTGGTTTTAAAAGGCCCAGGTGCCCAAGCTGCTGCAGATTTATATTTGTACACAGGTATATCAGCTGTGTGGAGTTTTCATCTGGAGACAGTAGCAAATTCTGCTTCAAAAAAACATTCAATCCATTACTGGATTGCAGAGGAAAGAGCTCAGTCTTTATAAGCTGTGTGATTGTGAAGAGTAAGTTCACAGCCTCAAATTGTTATTCTCACTCCATCCCTGATTGTCAGATGATCTTGTACTAAGCTCAAGATGACTCTGTTCTTCTATTTACCACATCAAAGGTTGTGGTACAGAAAGAAAAAAAAAGTAGTCTTCAAAACATTTTGAGGACTACTGAGTTAATATAATATAAAAGCATCCTAATTACTCCTCTCAGCGTACTTTGAATATAAGAAGATAATAAATCGCTAAATGTCAGTCTTTGTTAGGAATTGAAAATTATAAACTTCACATTAAAAGTACAAACAATTAGGACAATCAAGCCCAGTTTCCAGGTGTTGATTATGTCTTTGGATTTATTCAGGCCCTTTATCTGCTTCTTTTCCTCTTGCTGCCAACTCTTTGATCATTTCCTTATCAAATAGCACCAGAGGGAAGACTTTTCTTTAGGGGAATGGAAAATAGAAATCATACAGAAACTCCCCAAGCAGGGAAAAAACAAATTGTTTCACTCAGCACTTGTCCATTTCTTTGTCCCATGTAAAAACTGTCTAAAAAACACTTTGGGTTAAAATTTAATTGAATGGGGCAGCTGGGTGGTTCAATGGATAGAGAGTCAGGCTTGGAGATGTTAGGATCTGGTTTCAAATCTAGCCTCAGACACTTCCTTGCTGTGTGACTCTGGGTAAGTCACTTAACCCCACTTGCTTAGCCCTTATTATTCTTTTATCTTGGAACCAATACTTGGTATTGCTTTTAAGACAGAAGATAAGGATTTTTTTAAAAATTCAGTTGAACAATAAAAATGCTTGTGGCCTCAATGCCTCTCAAACATAGCTAAACATCATTATTTCCATTTATCCCACGAGTTTTGTGTATTGGCATGGACATTTATTATTTAGTTTGGTGCCTTTTTACCTTTATGGCTTGATCTGTGTATTTTTCCCCCAGGGCATCTTAGACATCATTGTACTAAGCAAAGGTTATAAAAAGAATGATTTTGCCATCCACACACTAAAAAATAACTTTGAAGCAGATGCCTACTTTGTCAAAGTGATTGGTGAGTATTCCTTTTATTATTATATAGTAAGGCTAGGTTTGGGGCAATTCAACAAATGTTCAAATATATATTCTCAATGTCTAAGTAAACATACAAAAATATAAACGCATCAGAATCTCTCATTATGTTAAAATACATATTCTTTTTTAATAAGAAGACCTAGTACCACACTTGGAGTTTCAGTCTATTTTCCTTTCTTAACACTGCCTTTAACACAACTTTCTAATTTTCAGGGTACATAATTAATCCTTGAATTTGACCATCAGTGTCTTCTCATAAATTTGCTAAAAATGTGTGTGTTTAATACTTTTTCAAGCTGTGTCTTTTGGATTCCTAAAAAAAAAAAAAAAAAACATAATTGTTATACTTATATTTTTTTTACTCAAGCCAATTAGTAAAATGAGGGTAAAGAGAACAAAAAACAGTTTGCGTTTATGCACTGGTTAAGCAAAATTCCCATTTTATAGTATTTTCTTATAATAGATTTCAAGCTAAATTTTGCCTTTATTTCCAAATTTTCTTTTTTAATATAAATTTGGCAAACATCAATAGATATGAATATTTTCCTTGTTAAAAAAAATCAACAAAAGAGCTTGTATGAAACTATGAATCTCTGTTATATACAGCTTGAATTCTTAAAGTTTATATTAAATTTAATTCTAATCTCATTTCTGCCTAGCTTGTCTATTTCACCTTTACTTCAAGACACATTCATCTTTAAGCCATGTCAAATTATTCCATTTAAATGCCATTGTAGTTCAAGATTCTGCAGGCTAATGCTTTATATCTTGGCTTTCTAAAATTCACTTTTATGCCAATTCCATACTAGTAAACATAAACTGGTAAACAAAAAATTGTTGATGTTGCTACAGCAATGCTCTTGGACACAGTTCAATCCCAAGTTATGGTTGAAATCCAAAGTCCTGCTGAAGAGATTTGTACTTTGTCTGTTGTAATATGAAAGCTCATGCCTGAGAGAATGATTTACTGGAGCACTTCTATAACTATTTGACTGTAGAATCTAGTGAATAGAGAATCCTGTTTTTCTCTCATCTTCATAACATATTTTTAGAAATTTCAAGGTTTCAGCTATAGTCCATTACCAAAAACTAATTAATTCCACAGCATGAATGTCAGAATCAACAACCTGCTTGATCTCTGCTCCTCAGAGGTACCTCACTTCATCCTGAAAATTTAAGTATATGTTAAAAGTTTTTATTTAAGTACATGTTAAATGTGTTTGTTCAGTTTGCATTATGTCATAAAGGAAGAGCCTTGATCTGGAACAAAAAATAATAATCCATGTCACCAAAAAAGCAGAGTCATGAATAGAGCATACAATTTTTTTAAACTTAAAATTATAATAATAATGCCATGCATTTATATAACATTTAAAGTTAGAAAAACACTTTATTATGTTATCTCATTAGGTCCTCACAACAATTATATGAGGTATGTGCTATTATTATTCCCATTTTACAGATGAGCTATCTGAGGCTAAGATTGTTTGAGTGAATTGCCCCAGGTAACACTACTAGTAAATATCAGAAGTAGTACCTAAGTCACATCTTCCCAATTTCAAAACCAACTGTTCACTATGCCAATTAGATACCTAAGCCCAGAATCCCATGGCATCTTTACTAGCAAGATTTGTGTGCTAATAAGGCAGAAAGGAATCATAAATAAGTATAAAAAGACAGAAATAATAAATATATACTTTTATGTACAATAATGTTGAAATGGTGGAGCAAGCAACAAAGTGTTTATTAAATACATGCTCTGTGTCAAGCACTGTGTTGAAGCCTAGGGATACAGAGTAAGGAAAAAACAGTCACTGGCCTCAATGAGCTCATAGTAACTTACAGTGGCAACATGCAAAAAACTGTTTACAAAAAATATATGTAATATATACATTGGATATCATCTCAGAGAACGCAATAGTATTAAAGGGGATCATGAGAAAAGACTTTTGGTAGAAGGTGGAATTTTAGCTGAGATTTGAGGAAGCAGAGAGGAGGAGAGAGATACAAATGCCAGACGGGATTTTATGTTTGATTCTGGAAATAACAGGAATCCTCTAGAATTTACTCAATAGGGGACAGGTGGTAACATAGTCAGACCTGTGCTTTAAGATCACTTTGGCATTTTGAATGGGAAAAGTCTTGAGGTGGAGAGACCAATCAGACTTTATCAATAGCTCAGGCTAGAGATGATAAAAGCCAACACCAGAGTGGTGAAAATGTAAGAAGGGAGAAAGAAAGGGAGTATGTATTATTAAGGTAAAATCAACAGAACTTGTCAAAAAGATTAGATACGGGGAAGAGAGGAGAAAGTAAAGAGTAGAAGATGACACCTAGGTTGTAAATCTTGGTAACTAGGAAGATGATGATACCCTAAATGATAATAAGCATTTTGGGTGGGAATAGGAAAATGAGTTCAGTTTTAAATATGTTGAGTTTAAGATGTACACTAGAGTTCTAATTGGAGATGTCCAAAAGGTAGAGATTCAAGACTAGAAGTTAGGAGAGAAAGAAGTGGATAAAGAGGTGTAAGAATCATGTGCATAGAGATGATAATCAAATCTGTTGAGAACTAATGAGATCAACTGAAATAACATAGAGAGGGAAAAGAGAAGAAGTCTGAGGACAGTTAGTGAGCATGACTTGGATTAAGATCCAGCAGAGACTAAGGCTTGACCAGACAAGTAATAGGAGAATCAAGAGTGATCCATAATGTAAAAACCTAGAGAAAAGAAAGTATCAAGAAGAATAAGATGTTCAGAGACTGCAGAGAGTTCAAGAAACATAACAATTGAGAAAAAGACATTGGATTAGGCAATTAAGTCACCACTGGTAACTTTGGAGATAGATTAGATTCTTTTGAATGATGAGGTCTAAAGTTAGACTATAGACAGTTAAAGAGAGAATAAGGGGAAAGGAAATCAAGATGAAAAGGAGAGAAAGAACGATAGCTAGCAATGAGTAAAGGTTCAAGGGAGGGTTTTTTGAAGATGGGGAAGATATAATCTTGTTTTAGGTAGTAGGGGAAGCTGCCAATAGACAACTAGAGATTGCAGATTAATGAGAGCATGGAAATGAGAGAAAGGAAAGGAAAAGGTTAAGGAAAGGAGCAAGCACTTGTTAAGCACCTACAATGTGCCAGGCATTGTGCAAAGTACTTTACAAATAGCAGCACAATATTCTGGAAAAGACAGAATGGAATAGAATCACTTATGCATATAGAGGGAAGGAAAAGGGCCACCTCTTAATGTGAGGTGGGGGTGAAGAAGCCCTAAATAAGATAAAATGAGAAGAAAAGAGGGAGCTTTCAATGATTGGTCTCAATATTTTCAGTGAAATATGAGGCAACCAAGGTTCTTAGCTGGAAATTAGGAGGCCCATAGAAATGAGAGAGGAAAAGGTTTAAACTTTAAGCTGAAAGTAAGTTTGGTACTGCTAGATCAGGCATTCGACAGAGCACAGTTCAAGTGTGAGTAGGACACTGGGGAATCTGGTTGAAGTTGATGAGAATTTGAAAGGGGATAGTTTTAGTAGGTCCAAGAAAAAGGATATAGTGACAACTGGAAATATGGCGTGATGGTAGGGAGCTAATCACTGAAAGAAAAAAAAAACACAAGAAAAACAATTAATACAAAATAGTAGCCCATGTAAGAACAGAAATTACTGCTCAAAATTCCCTACTTACAAGTTTTTCATTTAATGGGACATTTGCATAGGTTTTTAGTAAATATTAGCAGAATTAATATTAACTCTTATGTAACATTATTTTGCAGGTTATTAGTGGTGAACTTTAGAGTAATTTCATCATGTAATTGATATACCTTACAGTGATAAGTTTAAGGTAGAAAGAATCTTCAGAGTATTATTGAAAAAGGACAAAGTGTACTTTGTGAAAATATGATGATACGTGTCTGTCTACACCTTTTGCTAGCAATGTGTAATTTATTAAAGTACTCTAGAAAACTTGAGCAAAGCAATTCAAATAAATAAGTGATTGCATTTCTTAAGGACAGGCTGAATTTGTGATTTTGCAACAACCTGAATTGATTTACCAGCTTTTGGCAATTTTTGCCCTCAGGCTAAGGAAAGTTCCATTACGTGCAGCCACATGTTTTTTTGGCAGTAAATAAGTGCTAGTGAAAGAATAAACTAAATTGTCATTAGTAGCAGCACCCTACAGCATATGCCAAAGAAATTCCAGACTAAGGATCTTTTCATCAGTTTTCTGAAGGAGCATGGTAACATTCTCTTTTTTCATATGAGTCTTAATACCTAAAGTTATTACTTCTGGGAGTGACAGAAAGCTGAAATCAACTTGAGCAAATATAGTTGTGACTTTTGATAGTAGTGGCCACATGTATATTTTAAGTTCACAACTGATCCTACCTTATTTTTGTTTCTTTGTAGAAGGCCAGTTCAGAAAAGCAGAAAGTAATAGAAGTTCTTAATTTGGGCCCTCACTTAAGCATCAGATTTGCTTTTGAACTTGAGTTATTTGCTACTAAACTTAGAGATTTCACCTGTACTTAATAGAAAATTTTGGATGTGACACAGAATTGAAAGAACATAACAATGTACTCCTTACTTAATAATAATAATTTCTTACATTTACTTAGGGCTTCAATTCTTTCTCATTCATTCCTTCATTTCATTTTCTCAACAATCTGATGGAATTCTTTAATAGGAACTTCTTATCCTCCTAACTTTTAAATAAACTTTACTTAACTAGCAAGGAGATAGTTGTCAAATACAAGGAAACAAAATTTGAGACCCAATAACAATTCTAGTCAGTGTAACAAATTTATGTGCCTCTCTCAGTTCCCTCACATTAAAGTTTTTCCTACAGCCCAGAGCTGTGAGTGACTCAAATATTCTAAGCCAGTGATGGGCAAACTACAGTCCATGGGTGAGATGCGCATCCCCTGAAATGTTATTAGGCTGGATGACATTATTCCTAATCTGACAAAAACAATGAGTAGTATACAATACAATGAAACTTCGAAAGAGTTGCCGTAGAAACAGAATGACAGATGAGCATTTCCTTTCCTTTGGTCCCCTCTTTAAAAAGTTTGCCCATTACTGCTCTAAACTCTTTTATTTTCTGACTCCCTTCCTTGGCTTCACAAATATGTTAACTACATAGTTAAATTATCACAATGCCCAACACCCTCAGGGTATTTATCAATAAGTCCATCACAGACATATATATAATCCAGTGGTATCAAACTCAAATAGAAACAAATCCCTATAGGCTTCATATTGTCTTAGTGTGGCTAGTTGGCACAGTGGATAAGTGCCAAATATAAAGACAGGAAGACCTGAGTTCAAGTTCAGCCTCAGATACTTACTAGCCATGTGACCCCTGGGCAAATCACTGTTGGCCTCAGTTTCTTCATCTATAAAATGAATTGGAGAAGGAAATGATCCACTCCAGTATCTTTGCCAAGAAAACCTCAAATGAGGTCATGGAGAATTAGATCAGACTGAAAACACTTAACAAAACAACACATTATATTTTTCTTTATTTTGTTAAATATTTTCCAGTTATATTTTTATCAGGTTCCTTCTACCCAAGAGTTTTGAATCGGTCCTCAGGCTGTGATTTTAGTATCTCTGTCTCTATTTTACACTTGGGGAAAAAAAAATCAAACACAGAAAAATTAAGTGACTTTCCCTGGGTATGTAGTAGAGCCAGGACTAAAACTCAAGTTTCTAAGCTCCTGGTGGAGTAGTCTTTCCATATACCATATATGGTAAGCCCTATATGATAAAAGTTGTATCATACCTTAAAAATCATAAAATATACAATTTCATTAAAAAAACAGGCCTGTGTAATAAGAACATGACATATCACAGATATTTTGGTCAAATAAATTCTGTGCAACACATAGAATTTAGTTACAACTTGAAAAATGACAGAAAAGGAAATGCTCTTTGACCATTTCTCAGTGGAGATGTTTGGAAAGCCAAAAGGAGGGGACAGTTATCTACCTTTTTTTTATCCTGTTTTTATTCACTCATGATATATAATTTTCATTATTACAATAATAGTCTAGCAACTGTATTATATTCATGATATTTGGCATTAAGACATAATAGAAGACTTACACAAATAACTCATTCTCTCCATGACTTTAGGTAAGTTAACTTCTCCCCTCTGGACTAGAGTGCTCTCAGCTGTGTGAAGACAGTGCCAGACATATTGGGGATTCTGTGAAAGCTCCTAGGATATTGGCAACCACTTTTCTAATAAACTCCCCAACGGATGTTATATAAATGCTGAATGGCAAAGCTGTATTAGGATTTCTGCATACCTATGAATCAGTTTCATCTTAACATGGCTGTGCTTTTAAAGAAATGAGGCTTAGAAGGTGTGTGGTTTGGCAGGGGTTAGCTGGTGCTTCAGCCAACAGTACTTACTATGAGCCCTAAATTGCTGTTAGAAAGATGCAAAAGAAATTGTCCTGCTCTCCATGAATCTCAGAATTAAAGTAAAGTATGATTTGGAAGGACAGGAATTAAGACCTGTTTCTGTAATAATTCCAAGTTTTTCACCCTTACAAATCCCCTATGGAATATTTAGTTCTTTATGTGTTTCTCACACACACACACACATTATAGTTCTTTCAATAAACTCATAAACGTGTATGCAGAAAATGCAGGTTCATCCTAAACTCTGTTGTACAGTGTTGGAGGGTGGGCTTTTAATAGAGTAATAATAAAAAAGCTTTGATGATTTTAATAGAGTATTCTTTTTTCTGAGTAAAATACAGTCAGTGTAGCATATATGAAATTCTGATTCTAATATCACCTGGGAAATTAAATTTCTACATTTATTTAATAGAATACTGACACCTTAGTTATTCATATCCTTGACATTATAAAGTTTTTAAATTATAATTTAGGGTTGACATTTGAAGAGAAGCTATCACAATCTACCTTTCCACTCACTTTCCCCAGTCATCAAAAAGAAACTTTTAGGAGGAGAAGGTCATTGAAGAGGGAAGGAGAAATACTGCATCCTTATTTCCCAGATACTTAGTAGACTTCTCTCCACTCACATAGCCACCACTCTGATTATCACTCATCTGAACTATCTTAATTACTTAATCTCCATGCTTGTCTGCTCTCCTCATTCCAATCTATCTTTCACAAAGCTGCCAATGTAAAATTACTAGAGGACAAGTCTGACCATGTATGTCATTTCCCTACTCAAAGATATTCAGTTACTTTCCATCATTTCTAGAATAAAATAGAAATTCCTCAACCTAGTATTTAAGGTTTTCCACAGTTGAGCTCCTCTCTCTCTCCACCCAAATTTATTTCATGCTATTCTCCTTCATTAACTCAGCGTTCCATCTAAATTGGATTATTAGCTATTTCCTGAACCTGACAAGTTAGGAGGACTATAGGTTCCTACTAGAAAACCATTTGAGATTGTTGAGAGAATTAAATGAGGGAATGAGTGAGAAAGCTTTGAAAACCATAAAGCCCTACACATGTACAGAGGATTATTATTATTAATAAAGGGTACATGGAAGGCATTTAATAAGTGTGGTATTGTACTGAATTTAATGAAATTACATTCTTAAGACTTTCCAAAATCTGAATAGTAAATATTGCCCGTAAGTCTAGAGAAGGATATTGTGCATCAGAGAAAGGAGCATATTTTCTGAAGGCTTCATAGCCAGGAGCAGAATTGTGATTAAAAACAAGATGTACTGACTCCCTCTCTCATATTTTTTGCAACATACTATGCATCACATAACAGAGAGAAGAACAACCCTGAAACATCTCATAGATTATCCAATTTTCATATTTTTAATCTGTATAATAATACTGTCATCAAGTAATTTCATGACGATTATTTCAAATAAATTGAAGTTGCCTTTTTATATTTTAGCAACTAAGTCTTTCCATTTCTAATCCCAGTTTTACTTCAAGTTCTTTTATATTAGATGATGTTAATTAAACAACCACCTGTTTGACTCAGTGGGAAAAAAATTTGTATTCATCTGCCAGCTCCCTCCTCTTCATAATAAATACATTTTATTGATACATTTTACTTAAATGTTGATGCTGATTGATAATAGCTATCTTTTAAAAATCAAGAGCTATGTTCATTCTAAATTAGGAGACCAAGTCCAACTCAGAATATAAGAGCTTTTTTTGTTTGGTTGGTTTTTTAAATTTTTAAACCCTTACCTTCCATCTTGGAATCAATACTGTGTATTGGTTCCAAGGAAGAAGAGTGGTAAAGGCTAGGCAATTGGGGTTAAGTGACTTGCCCAGCGTCACACAGCTGGGAAGTGTCTGAGTCCAGATTTGAACCTAGAACCTCCAGTCTCTAGTTCTGGCTCTCAATCCACTGAGCTACCCACCTGCCCCCATAAGGGCTTTTTAATGGACATGATTTCTTTGAGGTGATGTATTCAAGCATCCGGTACTGACTCTTCTAAAGTATTAATAATTCTACCAGTGGTATGAACAAAATGAATGAGCTCATCCATGGAATTATCTTATTACAACATCTGGTCTGTGTTCTTCCATATCTTCAAATGAATATTGTTTGTGACAGATGATTGAAAGCAACATCAAACTTCTCTTGCTGGCCTTGTAGCCCTGCCTCTGTGTAATTAACCTTTGTATATGTAGAATTCCCATTAGAATGAAAATAGCTGAGCTTTTGTTCCTTAGCTAGTATTGATATGGAATTGTCTTTATAGGGTTTTTTTTTTCTTTTAGCATACCCAGACTTCTGTAAACCATTAAAAGACTTCTAAATTAATATGATACCCTGGAAAACATTATCAAAAAAAGAATTTGCTGTATTTGTTCTAACAGATATAGTAATTGATCAACAACTTTTATTAATCACTCATTGTGGGCCAAGTACTGTGTTAGGTTCCAATATATAGATAAAAATAGAAACCATCACAGTTTAGTGAACTTGTGTTGTATTCAATTCAATACATTTCACAACTACATTAGTGCAGTTTTACTTTTCCTTCATAATGACCTTTTATGACTAACTCTGTATATGACTCTAAGAGAAATATTGTTATGCCCTTGGAGGTTCAAGTCAATTCAGCAAACACATAGAAGCATTAGGAACACAAAAAGCAGCCCCATCCTGAAGAAGTTTATATTCAACTCAGAAGATATAACATACATACATACATACATATATATATATATATATATATATATATATATATATATATATATATACAGATAAACAATTACAAAGTAATTTGAGAAAGAACTAAGGGGAACAAGGAAAGCTATGCCAGAGAGGTGACACTTGAGATCTGAAGTCTCTAGTAATTTAGGATAAAGATAGTAAAAGCTGAGTCAATAATTCTGCACATTTGTATTGCACTCAGTTCAATACATAGTCACAACTATAATACAATTCAAAGGGTTTTTTTGTATTAGCTTTTCATTTCTGACACCTAAAAACATTTTTTTAACTGGAAACTAGAAGACTGAAAGAAGAAGATAAGGCTTAAAGAGGTGAAGTAGGAGGGAGGTTTTTCCATGCACAAAGTAACACTTGTACTAGAGATAGCTTGCTGAGTTCAATTCATGAAACAACTAGTTTGACATGAATGTGGTATTCCTTAAAATAAGTAATACAAAATAAAGCTAAAAAGGTCAATTAGAGCCAAATTATAGAGATCTTCAAATGCCAGTTGGAGGAGTTTGTTTTATTATAGAGAAATGGAAGCTTATGAAGGTCGTTTTGCAGAAGAATGATGTGGTCAGACTTGTACTTTAGAACTATCATTTGGCAGCTGTAGCAAGGAAGGGTTGAAGGAGGAAGAGATTGGAGGCAGGCCATTATAGTAGTCCAGAAGAAAGATGATGGGGGCTTGAACTAGGATGGTGGGTACTGAATTGAAAAGAGGGCAACAGATATGAAAGGAATTGTGAAAATAAAATTGATAGAATTTGGCAGCTGATTAGACAATGACTTATTAAAGAGAAAGAAAAATCAAAGATGTTACCTGGCTGCTTTGAGAACTAGAATGGACAGGTTTAGGAAGAAAAATAATGAGTTCCAATTTTTCCATGCTAAATTTGAAGTGCCAACTGGAATTTCAGGCAAAAATGTCCAGAAGTCAATTGACAGTCTAAGACTAAAATTCTGGAAAGATATTAGGGCTAGATATATAGATTTAGAAACCATCTGCTTATCATTAATATTTGAGTACAAGGAATCAGTGAGACTCAGGAAAGAGAAACAGAGAAAAAAAGACTCAGTACAAAGCCTTAGGAACCACCCTTCTTTAGTGTACATGGAATCATGACCTAGAAAAGGACTCTAAAAAGCAAGTCAGGAAGGGGGAAATCAGGGAGAAACAGATCATAGAATCAAAAGAAAAGTATAATAGATAGTTTCAAAAATTACAAAGAGATCAAAGATAATGAGGAAAGGCCATCAGATGAGGAAATTAGATTTCTTCAGATGAAGAGAGATTTGAGGCAGCAAAAATAATTAAGAAACTACTGATCAAGACATAAACTAGGGTTGTGGTTGTGTGAGCAGAAAGAAGGCATGTGATGTAAGAAATTGGGAGGTAGAACTCGCAAAATTTGGGAACTGCATGCTTGGAGTGAGGGAGAATGAGAAATCAAAGATGGCAGCAAGGTTATGAAAATTTGAATAACTGTGAAAGATGATGGTGCCCCTCAACAGCAATAGGGAATTTTAGAAGATTAGTAAATTTGGGAGAGAAAAGATGATGTAATGATCCAGATTATAATTCACCCTGACTACTCATCTAGGTCACTCACTGAAATGAGATGGGGCTTTTTATCCACCAGTTACTACTCTCATGTTTACAGTCCATTCTCTTTGCCATAGCCATTGTATGACCTAAATTAGGCAGAGTTTCTGGGCATAATCATGATGGCACTAGGCAGCTACTTAAGGAAGTAGTTTATATTATATCTGCTCTAAGAAGATAGTACTGAGTTCAGAATGATGAAGTTTGGGAGCTTGCACAGCAGAGAGTGGAATATTGGGTGATATTAGCATGTATAAGTTGAGTGTTGTAGTTAAGTCCATGATCCTATAATTCTGTACGGTCAGTTTATGAAGCCTGCCTCCTCCAACATCCTCAACTTTATAGAAGCCGTCAATGGAAGATAGATATCCTGACTGACTAGCTAATTGGACTGTCCATACAACTACATATATTCTTCATCTGCTTTATTTTTCTTGTGTGAATTTCTAGGGACAAATTCTTTTGAGTGCTTATTTAGGAGCCTGTGCAGTGTTCAAGGGATTTGTGTTATTAGTATGCTATCTGCAAAAAGGAACATCTGGAGAACGTGTTTTGCCTTTGTTACAATCTCCAAAGAATCCAGACTGCAAGCCACCCAAATAGCAATGGAGAAAATCATGGTGGGAACAAATATTCTGCCATTGATAAACTGCTGTTGGAACAATGAAAAATAACAACAGATGGATATCCCACATGTTTGCTGGAGCCCGTGTAATTTTAAGAGCCCTTTGCTAGATGGAGTTCCTGTGAAGGGTTTCTGAGAGCACAGGGACAAGAATTGCCCAAGATGTGGTGTGGATGGGTTATAATCTGTCCTTACCCGCCTCTGTGAGACCCCAAATAGATTAAAATTTGGCACAAAGGGACTTCGAGTGTAAAGACCTATGTACAGACATTTTCTAATTATGCTACATCAGGTGCCTAATAAGCTCTAACTATAAAAACAGCACATTCCCTTCCATTTTATTGCTTGGAAAACTAAAGCCCAGGCTATGGAAGGTGCTATTGCCAAAGTCAGAATGTCAGTTTTTCTCATTTTTTTCTTGATGCTGCCCTCTTTTAGCAGTATATCTCCTAGTGATGACTAAAACATTTGTTTTCTCCTCTTGCATGATTCCTGTATTCTATGTGGTAACCCAGGAGACATAGGGAAGTAGATTAGTCTTTCATTGCCTGTTATAGTAACTGCATGAATGTCACTGAAAAGGTCAAGCACTTTTATAGTAGAGGCATTCATTTGAGCACAGGTTAACCTTTATGATAATAACGTATTTAGGTGTTCAACCTAATTCTTAATTAAAGAACATTCTCAATCAAACAGTGTTTAGTGTTCTCATGCTACCATTGAATTGATGTTTAAGGAACAGGTGATTCCTTTTGGAATTTTTAAAAAATTCTCAGGCCAGGTAAAATAATACTCAACACTCCATTTATATTCTGTAAGCAGTTTCTCTTTTACCACAGATGTATTGATTTGAAAGCATTTTATGGCTAGAGCTGATTTCATTAAACAAATTCTGTGGGGAAAGAAAGCAAAGCTTAAAGTGCCTAGTATTGTGATCATGTCACTTTAAAATTAGAATTAAAATACTATCAGAAAGAGAAAAGTCTGGTTGCAAAAGAGCATTTTTCCAGGTCACTTGTTGGAAATTACTTTTATAGGACAAGATTTAATGATAAATATTTTTATTGTCTTGAAAATATTACTACTAAAGTTATACTATTCTTGGAATTATTTTTAAAGTTGGTGTTAATCCAATGATTTATTAATTTTTCATATATTTTAGGGAATAAAGTCAGGATAATTTTTTTAAATCCTTACCTGCTGTCTTAGAATTGATACTAAATATGGCTTCTAAGGCAGAAGAGCATTAAGAACTAGGCAATTGGGATTCAGTGACTTGACTCCAGGCCTGGTTCTCTACCTGCTGAACCACCTAGCTACCCCATAATTTTTTTTTCACCAGTGCCTCTCACAGTGAAGATTAAGAGACCCCAGAGGAAGTTTCATGGACTAAAACTTTAGGGAGAAATTTAGCATATTAATGCTTGCTCATATCTTGAATTATCATGCTGGCTATTGCCACCATCTCTTAGAGTTCACTTTTTCATCCCTTCATTCAATAAGCATTATTAACTATCTACCATGATGCCTTACACATCTCTTTTTTTATTATGCTGTCAATGTGGATAGCTCCCAGGAACTTATCTATAGCAATGTCTTAGTTGCCCTGGTCACTAATAGTAAAATGATTCACTTTGTTCACACAAATTGAATATACCAAAAATAAGATTTATACCTAGATCTTCCAGAGACCAAAACAGGGCATCTATGCATTAATCCATTCTACATCTCATCTTGCACATAGAATGTGCTGAAGGTGCCAGATACCAGGCCCTGTGCTACAAATAAATCATTTGGTCCTTATAGCAATCCTGGGAGATAGGGGTTATTATTATCCCCATTTTACAGTTGGAGAAGCTGAAACTGAGTGTTTTTCCCAACATCACACAGCTAGTAAATGCCTTAAGTTGGATTTTAACTCAGTTCTTCTTGACCCCAGGCCCAGTACTCATTAAAATGAGGCCCTATTATATGTATAGCTTGATAATATTTTAAACAATAGGATCAGAGTTCTCTTAGGTTCTTGGGTAGGAAAATGGCATGACAAAATAAGTATTAAAGGAAGGTGAATCGGGGAACAGTATGACCACTGAAAGGAATAAGTGTACGTCAAGTATAGTTTAATGGCAAGAAGACACAGGGTCAAATTTTATACAGTAATGTGAACTGCCTATGAAGAATACTCAAAATAGAGTGTTGGCCATGTTGATGGAGATCCCCAGATAGGACTTCCTGACTCCAAGGCTTGCATTCCATTATGTAGTAATTATAGACGTTCTATAATTTTGTTTTAGTAATTCTACTCTTTGCTCATATCTGCAAATCAGGTTTGAGAATTTATCATTAAACTATTCTTGTCGTTATATTTTGATCATGAGTAGAAGGAAATGGATATTTGACCTTTAATTCATTAGCAAACTCAGTAACAAAAAACAGTCTGATAAACTTAGGTAAAGTCTCTCTTTAAAAAAAAAAAAAGAAAGAAATGTTACTCATGAGTATCATTCTGCAAAGAATTACTAGTGGGATAATTTGTATCCTGGCTGAGGAGAGTTTTTCAGCATTGTTTTCCCAATAACAAATATTTTCTTCTATATTTATTCATTCACCAAACAGTAAATATTCGATGTCTTTTAATTAAGCATTTGATGCCTTTCCTCAAAAAGATGTTACTGTATCAGAGAAAACAGTGATGACCCAATTTATTGAATCCAATGTTTAATATGTGAAAACTGAATATATCCTTTAGAGACTGGGTGTTTTGTTTTGGGTTGGCTGTAAGTAGAGTTGGTAACAATATAAATGAAAAGAAAGCAAGGTGTGATGTTATACATTATACTTATTATGTTTGTAGCTTTGTAATGTTGAGTTCTTCAATCTTTTTATAACTATATTTTGTTATAATTAGTCAACAATGTATGTAATATTCAACCACCTGAAAGATTAATGGAAAAGTTCATTTGAGATATAAGAAGCTCAATGTTCTCTTTGCTATTTTAGCAAATATATATTATGTGTATATATGTACATGTATAACATATATTATACAGTATATTTGTTTGCATTTACTACTTCCCTAGAAGAGTGTCAGCTGAAATTAGGCTAGTCAATTGAAAAACAGAAAAAGTAAGTAAATGCCATATAATAGGAATGACTAATTGTCTTACATATCTTGCAAAGCAATGTCAATTTGGACAGGTCAATATTAGTGTAAAATGGGCAACAACAATTTTACCTGCTCGGATCTAAAGGAGCTAGATTTCTTTCTGCTTATGATTGTGAATCAAGGTAATACATTCATGGATTTTAAAGAGGAAAAATTGGAGCTAATTATAAATGGCTTGCCATTATGACAATAATAATAACTTTTTTTTAATTTTTTAACAGTTCTTAGTGGTCTCTGTTCTAATGACTGCCCTCGTAAGATAACAGTAAGTAAAATCAACTATCACTTGTAATTATTGGTATGAAAATGAAGTCTTGAATAGTTCGTTTAAATAGCCTAATCTAAAATTTGCAAAGTTCTTTTCACATAGTATTTCATTTGACCCTCACAAATTATCCTAAGACCAAATATTGTTAAGTACTACTATGGCCATTTTTCAAATAAGGTGACCAAGGTTTTAAAAAATTAAGTGACTCCCCCAGGATCACACCATCATCAGACAAATAAAATGGGTTTGTCAAATAATAGTCAAATTGACACATAATAATAATAACTAAAATTTTTGTAGTAATTTTAAATCCACAAAGTCTTTACATATATTCTTAATTGTTCCTTACTACAAAACACACACATACACACACACACACACACACACACACACACACACACACAACCTTTATATAGATGATGAAAGTGATCCCAGGAGAAGTTAAGGGACTTGGCCAGGATTCCACACTATTAAATATCCAACAAAGGTTTTGAACCAAGGTTATCCTGACTCTAAATCCAGCATTCCATCCTCTGTTCCACTTAGATATGATTTAAGCTTTCCCTTGTACCCAACAATGTTCTGCCTAACATATAAATCACTTTCTTTCCCCTACTTTAGGAATATCATATTTTGAAGTGAAGAACTAGGGATATGTTGTTACTTTAATTATTTAATAACTTTTTCAAGTGAATGTCCCAAGAACCAAAGAAAGGGTCTGTGCACAGAGAAGGAAATTTCCTAACACAGGTACTCTTGAAGCATAATCATACTACCTGTGAAAAGGTGCCTAAGAACTTAACTGTCCCCATGAATTGTAAAGTTTATTGGTAATCTTACACTTACAATTAGCTGAGTTCATTGGGTCCAAGATTTAAAGCCATCAGGGACCTATTTGACAGAAAAAAATATTGGGCCCCAAGAGAAGTGATGAGCCTGAGTTCACCCAAAAGCCTAATTTGAGCCCAGTTCTTCAGGTTCCAAACTTTCCTTCATACCCAAACTTTACTCTTTTTTTTCCTTTCTGATTTTTAGCCATTTCTCCACTCTTTAGCATATCCATCAAAAGATCCAACAAAGGGAAGAAGAGGAGGTAAAATCCAGCTAGTTGTCTTGGTTACTTATTCTCCTAAATAGATGAGTTTATGATGAGGAAGTCTGTAGCTTTCGGATGTGTTGTATTGAGAGTTTTTCTTTTCTTCTGTATCCATTTTCCTTTTTCCCTATGCCTCTTTTTCTATTTGCATATATAAAGTATTTCTCCCTTATGCAGACTAGCCTCCAAATAAACCTGAATACTCTCTTAAAATCATTTTGAAAGTCACATCAGTAAAGTCCAATTTGCAAAGCTGCACCTAGATTGATTATTCTGACAGTTTAGTTCCCTCAGGCTTCTCAGCAGTTGATACATTTGCCTCCCATTTATCCATTTATGACTTTCTTTGAGGTTCAGATCCTGTTGAACTGCCCTTCACATTTTTCATTTTCCTTCCCCAAAGATATCATAGATCACAACTAGAGTGACAGGCCCAAAGGCGGGAAATGCACAGAATACTTCCCCAGTGTTCTGTCCATCAAGTACATACCCACTTCTGAAATTATTTACATCCTAAGAGTTTGCCTTCTTCATATTGATTTTGAGTAATTCCATTATGTTACAAAGTGTCATCATGTATGACCCTGAATGCTAACTGCCACCCTATCCCCAGGGGGAAAAAAAGCTGGTATAATATATTGACTTTTTTTCAATACTAGGGTTAGTTAATAAAATAAATCTTCTACTGACGCTTAAATCCTAAGGTGGTCTAGCTATACCTCAGGAAAATCTGGTTTATTCCTAGGATTTTATATTACTCCATCATAGGTTGAGATTGGTAAATTAGGTACCATACCATTCTTCTCCAAACAAGTATCTAGTATGCTTCCCACCCTGTTTAGTATTATTCCTGGTTATCTGAGCTACTCCCAGGGGGAGCTCACTCTGAGCAATCCTCAGATTTCCTTACAGTCTCAGGAGAGAAAAGTAGTCCTTTCTTTTTATGTTCTCTGAGACATATTGATGGCCCAAATCAATTGTTTCAATCTGTTGCTCACCCACTCTGTGTATGTAGCAAAATAAAATAACTCTTAACTCTTTGTTATTTTCAATCAGAGAGACTTCTCAGGCTGAACCAACATGGTCTATTTAGCAACTCACTGACAAATTATCTCAGATCATTTCATGTCTCTTTGTTTTGTCTGTAATGAATGCTGTGATTTGATTATTGTCCTTACTTCACCATTCCCTCTACAATGGACAGAATGCATGTGTCTGATAGAGTTGGGTTCATCATGCTGTTTCCAAAAATAAGAATCTCGCTATGGCTAAAAGTCCTTCTCTTGTTTATGATACTCACACTTCATTGTGCTGAATTATAATAAAAATAAAAAAGCAGGGACTTGGGCACTCTTTTATTCCATCTGCCCTTTACATCTCTTTGGTTTCCTTGGTCTAAGGGGAAAGTATATTGAGGTGTTCAGAGAAAAATAATGCACATTAAAGAAAATAAGAGATTTCATGTATTATCTTACAGAAGTGAGTAAGAAGCACAGCAGGTAAATATTGGATGAACAAAATTGGAAAATGCAGCCAACACTCCTGAAAGCAAATAAACAAAACACTCTATGACCTCTAATGGCTAAACTCACATAAGAAAAATGGGCACTTTCTTGTGGGAAAATAAAAGACCATTCTAGCCATCATATTTTTTTTGCATCATAAATTCTTCCATGGTTTGCTTTCATGTATTCTTTCAAGATTAATTACTGTGATTCTCTGCAGTACTTATGTGTGTTCTTGTTCAGATTATTCATAGACAAGGACAATGATGCAATATACATTTGCTTTCGATTATAATTGTAGCAGGATTTCGATTATAATTGTAGCAGGATTTTTAGGCAAATTCTTTGGGAAATAAAGCTCAACTTGGAAATGTGAACTCCTACCACTATTTATCAGGTCACAAAAAAAAAAGTTAAGATGGCATCTAGAAGAGTTTAGGGAGGAGCAGCATTAGTGCCCAAGTCCCTGCTTTTTTATTTTATTAGCCAAAGTGACCCTGGTCAATATAAAACAGCTAGCAATCTGGATAGACCATCTAAACCACAATGCATCCAAATGACACCCAATAGCATTAGAAATGAGCATCCCAAGTATCCATGCCCTTTGGCACAAGGATTCCGCTTCTATAGATCCATGAAAGACGTCATTGAAAACAGAAAAGTCCCCCCATATACCAAACAGTGTCAGCAGCACTTTTTTGTGGAAACAAAGTAAATGCCCATAAATGCCCATAGTTTGGGAAATGGCTAAACAAATATGGTACATGAGCATAATAGAATACTACTTTGCATAATACTATAATGATGAAGAAACATGGAAAGGTTCCCATGACTTGATGTAGAGTGAAATTATCAGAGCCAAGTAAGCAGAATTCACAATGACTGTAAATAAACAGAAATGAATGTTACAAAATTGCAGAAAATTAGCATGAACCGAAAGAAGAGATCATAGAAGACTTGCCTCACCACTCCTTTGCAGAGGTGGGAGGTCCACAGAGATGAAGCACAACATATGTATTTTTAGACCTTTTCTCACGTATCCATCAATTTTGGATTTTTTTCTCCCCTTTTTCTTTTTTTTTCTTTTTTTAAAAAATGTTGTTTATGGAATGCTCACTGGAGGAAAGTAGATACTGGGATAAAGTCTGGTGATTCAAAACAAAAGATATCAATAAAATTTTATTTTAAAAGTGAAGGACCATAGATAATGGCACAGACCAGTCAAATAACAGACTCCCTAAAAACTCTAAGAATAACTCAGTTGCTCAGAAGCAGACAAGCAGCACAACTAAAAGTCAAGTACAAGTGGTTTGATTTCAGTCTCAGGAGCCTCTTGAGTAAGTCATGAAATGAGCTGGAAACACCTTTCTTATATCCCCTTCAGAAGTTTTCAAACAAATCTTAAGGAACTTGAGCAATCTTCTATTCCCTCTGCAGGCAGCCTAAATTGTATAATTATCATGGCACTGACATAGGAATGGGGCTCTTGGTTTCACACAGTCGGAATATCCCTATCAACCTGTTCCTTCCCCTGAGAAAGTATTACATGTCATGGCTTTTCTTGGAATAGACTTTTAAGAATATTAAACCTCTGAGAGACTACATCCAAAAACAGCACAAGGGTCTAATCCTACTGCTGAGCTTTTCCACTCACTCTAGGAAATGTGTTAACTCTTTCAGGCCACTGTCTTGAGAACTTAGCAGCTAAGAGACACAATGGATAGGGGATTGGATCTGGACTCAGAAAGATCTATGTTCAAATCCTGCATCAAGCACTCACTTAGTGTGTAACCATAGGAAGGTTTAAAACAACTCTCAGTCTCAGTCTCTTCATCTGTGAAATGGAGATAATAGGACTTATTATCTACCTATATAGGGAGGGAGGAAAGGAGAGAGGGAGGGAGGGTGCCAGAGACAGAGAGAAAATATGTTGTTAACAGCTCCTGGATCAAGGGTTTGAAAATGAAAGTATTGTATATCATAAACCTTCAACCTTTCCTGAGAAGGGACCCTTCCTGATCACTTCCCCAGCTTGTTCAGATCCTCTGCAGCAGGAAACAGAGCTGCCACCTCTGTACCCCTCCTAGCAGGGAGTGCCATCAGCCTGAACAAAGGGAACATGGCAGCACTTAGATGTCTCCACTGACACTCCCTTCTGTGCTGGTTTTTCCTCTTATGTGTATCTCTGGTTGTTCCTTCTCAGTCCCTTTTGCTCATTCTTCACACATGTCATACCTATGAACTGAGCCTCCCATAGAACTCTGACCTTGACCCTCTTCTCATTCAAAGGTTCCTGCCTCCTTTCTACAGATAATTCTGTATAGAATCTACACTGGAGACAACTAGGTGGCACCACAGTTCACCAAGCACAAAGCCTGGAATTGAAAGATCCAAGTTCAATTCCAGCCTCGTATATTTATTAACTATGTGACTTTTGACAAAACTCTTTACCTCTCAGTTTCTTTATTTGTCAAATGAAGTTAACCTTATAACCCCGGAGTATTATAAGAAACCAAGGAGTTAACATATTTAAAGTGCTTTGCAAACCTTGAAGTGTTATGTAGTGCTGGCTGTTTTTACAACATATTCCCAGATCTTTGTATCCAGATCTACCCTCTCTCTTTAGCTATGCTTACGTAGCACCAAGTGTCTCTTAGGCTTCTCAGATTGAGTGTCTCAAATTCAGAATGTCTAAAACAGAATTCATTCTCTTTTTATTCAAATCCTCCTCCTTGCCAACTTCCGTATTACTGTCAAAAACACCAACCTCCCAGTCATCCAGTCTCACAATCTCAGTGTCATCCTCAACTTCTCACTCTTACCCTATATATCTAATCTGCTGCCAAATCTCATAATTTATCTCTCTACAACATCTTTGGCCTCTGTCCCCATTTTCTCCTCTCTTGGCTACCACCCTAGTTCAGGCCCTCATTATCTCTTAACTTGATTATTGTGATTGTTTTATTTTTTCTTTTTCCCCATAGAAATATCTCTCTAATTTTCATGAAGATCAGAAATATCTTTTAAAAAAAATTTTATAGTCCACATTAGTGAAATCTATCTAGTCATGTATAATATTTACTGGCTATCTACTACATATAAGGCTTTGTAGTTTGAAAAGAAATCTCATAAATTGTCCAGTTCTTAGATATGGGTAAATTTCATATTTGATAGTCCAAACAATAAGAATCCAGCCTCTTTCCCTTCAAAAATGACTCTGCTTAGTGTAGCCAAGTGGCTCAGCAGATAGAGAGCCAAGCCTGGAGATGGGAGATCCTGGATTTAAATATGACCCAGAGATACTAATTAGCTATGTGTTCCTGGGCAAATCATTTAATCCCAATTTCCTAGTCTTTATTGCTCTTAGAATCAATATTTAGTATTGATTATCAGACAGAAGGTAAGAGTTGGGGGGTTTTTTGGCAGTGAGGAGTTTAATGACTGCTCTATGTGGTACTTCCCTAGTAAGTTGGAGTGGTCCAAGAAACAGGATTGGCATGATGCCTTATACATTGTAGATTCTTAATGAATGTTTGCTGAATTCAATTTGATTTGTTGATCTAGACCCTGTAACTTCACTACAGAAATGGCATGCCTCTCCTCTACTACCTTTGGGTGCTGATTATGAAAGAGATTGCTTTTTGAAGGTCTTCAGTTTGGAACAACACATTTGATTCAGCTCAAAGCTTTAAGTTCCCCAGGTTCTATTTAGGGTCACCACATAACCCTTACCTCCCACTTGTATTCTATTGCTTCCGTTTTTATTCAGTATGCCCTTGTAGGCTTTGAGAAAGAACACATGATTATTCCTCCATACGATTAATTCCCTAGTCGTGCTATGCATAGAGTGTCATTTTGATTCAAATAACTGCATATCAGACCACTGACCTTCATTTTATCTTAGCTAGGGGAACATTACTCTTCAGATTTTTAATTCATTGGCACAGATGCTTACAAAATCATAAGCTTATCTCAAAAATGTTTACATTTCATGTGAGCAACAGTCTCCATATTTTGGTATAAATTACAGTTCATTTTTAGATTTTTGGTTAACTTTAGGCTAGTTTGTAGCACTTTTCCTTGTTATTCTTTATTCTAAAGGTCACTATCAAAAAACCAGGTGCCCAAAATCTAATATAAAATGTTTTTAAGTAATACGCAGGTCCCCTGTAATGTCTTTTGGGTTGGTTGGTGGGATCCATCTGTCTATCAGCATTGAGGCAGCATGGATGCCAGTGCAGGGTAGATGAGAGGGTTGGTCATAGGGCAGAAGACCTGACAGTTAAACAGTGTTTTTATGGTTCACAGAGGGCTTTGTCATCTCATTTGGCCAGATTAGTGGGAAAATGGCATAATTCTGGCCACTAAAATCAAGAATCTCCTCCAGTTCAGGGAATGAGTTGAGGAGAGAAAATTAAGGGGCTCCAGGGCCTACCAAAGAAAGAAGAAAAGAGCACAATGTCCAAGAATTAACCCTGAGTAGCTAAGAGAAGAGTCACAGAAACACAGGGGCCAAAGAAGTAATAAAGTTCACATGGCTAGCAAATTAGATGGTATGGATAATAGGCACCTGGTTATGATGAGCAGTGGGCAAAGAAAGGGAAATAAAGTTACCTCTGGCATGCACCACTTAGCTCACTCAGGAGTACACACTATGATCCAAGATTGATTCATCCAAGGGGCCTTGACCTTGAAAAATGCTGTCAATCAATCAGCAAGTGTTTATTAAGTAACTATTATGTGTAGCATATAATGCCACTACCTACAAAATGAAACAGAGTCCTTGGGCCTGCATTTAATTATCCAGAGGCTCCTGCATGAAGCATGAGGACCCAGAAATATTAATATGGCCAAGTTGGAGCCAGAAACATAGTCATATGCAGGATAAGGCACAGGTTGCTATAAGTTGGAGGAAAAAAAAACAGAACTAAATATTCAGATCATGTATACTGAAAACCAGATTCAGTTCTACAGACTGTTACAGCTAGAAAAGACCTTAGAGATCTACAGTATCCAACAATACTTCCCTATCTCTTTTTTATTAAAAAGGAAGCTGAGACTACAGGAGGTTGTGATACATCCAAAGTCATACTCTTATGGGGAAAACTAGGGGAGATTAACTCAAATATTTGTGGGTTCAGTGGGGTGGATAGGAGACAGGAAGGGACAATGGGTAGGACTTTACAAGCCAGGGAACCAGGTTTAACTGTAAGGGGAATGTCTGTTAACAGAAGTGGCAGTTAGGCCTAACTGTCACCCTGCACCATCTAGACAAGGAGCCTATGGAAACTAGCAAACAAATGACAAGAGTTTGTAACAAATTTAATGAAGGGAACTATGGTAAAGGATGGGAATTGGGGTTTCTATACTATTAGACTACGGGCAAACCACAGGGTCAGGGGAGGGACTTATCTACACTGAACTGAGACCTAAGGCAGACAGGGCTCAGAGAATAGCAGGACTGAAGTGGGTATCCTCACAGCAGAGTCCTGACACACTCCAGCGATGTTGCAGCTCCTCCAGGACCACTAGCTGTACTCTTTCAGGTGGGTAGATTCTGGGAGCTAAGCTAGCCCAAGTTAACCTGCAACTCAGGTTGGGATTAATAGTCTCTACCAAAATCTCCCACAAGTAGATGTCAGTCTTCCTTCAGGATCTCTGGAAATCTGGGTGCAAACTCCACTTCCTCTGAGGTCTCCCAGGATCAGTTACAACTTGTCCCAGCCACCATGGAGTCTGTCTCAGAGAGAGAGAGAGAGAGAGAGAGAGAGAGAGAGGGGGGGGGGGGGGGCACGCTTCCTGCTTCCCCATTCCATTTGGAATTCTCAAGCCCTTCCTGCTAGGTCTCCTAAATAATAACTAAGTAATCCTCCTCACAACAATACAGATGATATATAGAAGAGCAGGACTTGATGCCACTTGTTTACTGACCCAGTATCCTTCTCTCTATAACACACTCCCTCAGTGTTTTGCATTTACTTCTGAATAACTTTAAAACAGAATCACAACAATTTGGAAATTGGTCTTGATCAAGGACACATGACAAAACTAGTGGAAATGCGCATCGGCCATGGGTGGGGGGAGTGGGGGGGGGGGGGGTGAAGGGGAAAGGAGGAGCATGAATCATGTAACCATGTTAAAAATGAATATTAATAAATGTTTGAAAAAAAAAACAGAATCACACAAGCCCAGTTCAAATATCACCTGAAAAGGACCACCTCCCAAATATGCCTGGCAAGTGCTCATCCAGCTGTTGCCTAAAGTACAAAAAAGGCAGCCCAATATAAGTTGGAAAATTCCAATGTTTAAAGAGTTTCTTCTCACATCAAGATTAAAACTTCCACCCCACAACTTCTACCCATTACTCTTTCTTTTTTTTTCTTTCTGTCTATTCCTTTTACTTTTTTCAATTAAATATAGAAACAATTTTCAGCAATTGTTTTGTGATGTTTTGTGATCCAAATTCTCTTATTTTTTCCCTCCTTCCTCCCCTCCCTGAAGCAGTAAATAATCTGATATAGGTTATACCAGTGCTGTCATGCAGTACATATTTCCACGTTCCCCATGTTGAGAAAGAAAGCATACATCACACATACAAGAAAAAATTCATGTAGGAAATAAAGCAACAGTGGTATGCTTCAATCTGCATTCAGACTTTGTCAGTTCCTTCTATGGTTGTGGATAGCATTTTTCATCAGGAGTCCCTTAGAGTGGTCTTGGATCCTTACCAATAGTAGTTTAGTCCTTCACAGTTGATCTTTGTACAATATTTCTGTTACCATATGCAATGTTCTGCTTCTACTCACTTCACTCTACATAAGTCTTTGCAAGTTTTCTGAAATCATCTTGTTCATCAGTTCTTATGGCCTATTAGTATTCCATTACAACCGTATTCCATAACTTGTTTGGTCATTCCCCATTTGATGGACATCCCCTCAGTTTCCAATTTTTTACCACTACAAAAAGAGCTGTTCTAAATATTTTTGTACATATACTTCCTTTTCTTTTTTCTTCGATTTCTTTGAGATACAGATCTAACAGTGGTCAAAAGATATGCATAAGTTTATGGCACTTTGGGAGTGGTTCCAGATTGCGCTCCAGAATGGTTCTATTAGTTCACCAAATGAACTACTATTGAGCCTCTCTACTATGTTATATTTGTGAACTTGGATCTTTTAGCCCAAGTATAAGATATTACAATTATGATAATTTTCAGATGTTATAAGATTTAGCCCAATCATTTTATCTGTCTGGACCTTTTAGAAGCCTGATCCTGCCATTTGTTGTTTTGTCCATCCAGCTTTGTGCCATCTACAGATTCATTAGCATGCCATTTTTTCTCTTATCCAAGTCATTAATGAAAATGTTACGGAGAACTGCACCAAGCACACTTCACAAGGGCACTCCATTGGAAAACTCTTTCTGAGATGACACTAAACTATTAATGATTACCCTTTGGATGACCAATCAATTCCAAATCTACCTGCCTAAATCCAGCCTGTGTCTCTCAGACTTTTTTTATCAGTAATGCATTAAAGACTTTGTAAACTATTTTGCTAAACTCTAGATAATCATTTACAACATTCCTCTGATATAATTATTAATCTAGTACCTGTCCAAAAAAGGAAATGAAGCTTGTCTGGTTTCTCATGTTCTGAACATGCTGGTTATGAATTATGCTGGCTTTGTGGTCACCACTTTCATTTTTAGATGTTCACAAATCATCTCTTGAAAAATAGTCTAAAATTTTTCCAGGAATCTAAACCAAGCTCACTGGTCTATAATTTAAGGATTTTACCATATTCCCTTTTTGGAAAATGAGCACATTTTCCTCTCTCAAATTCTGTAGCACCTCTGCTCTCCATAATCTTTCGAAGAAAACTGACAGTGTCTTGGCAATATTTTACTTCTTCCAGTCTATGGAATGACATAGTTTTGTCTGTCTTTTTCAAATTATATGACCTAAACTCATCAGTACATTGGTGCTGCCTACGCAGAATGGCAAAGTCGAATAAAAACCATCCCTTTAGGCCGCAAACTAACTTAGAAAATGACAAACTAATATTATCTATGTTTTATTTTATTTTTATTTATTTTGTTAAAACATTTCTCAACTTCATTTTAATCTTGTCAAGAACGTTCACCTCTGCTGTATACCAGGCTGCCATTCAAAACATGGAGTCACATATAATTTTACTCTTACATCTTTGTAGCCTATACACTTGAATGACTACTGGATAGCCTTAGGTGTTAAGACTTTTTATAGAATTTGCCTCACCTGCAAATTAAAATTTGCCAGTGATTTTTATTGTATTTTTCTTATGCCAAAATATCTGTAGTAAGGTGTTTTTTTTTCTTTAGCTTCCCAGTGTGTTCTAATTGCCTGTATGCTTGTCAAGGCAATCTGGCTCCTGCAGAAACACTGACAAGACCTTGTTGCTCTGAGGACATGTGCTGGCTAACTGCCAGACAGTCTGGAAGTTTGCCCCTTTTGAAAGGGAAAAAAAAAAAGGTCAAGTTGTTTTGTGTCATCGTTAGGGAAGAAAAAAAATAAGGATCAATTCCAACATAATGATATTATATTGGCCATCATACCTGTATGCTGTTCACCTTATCAAATGAATGCCCCCCTTTAAGTTCATACTCTTCTGGTCTGCATGAATGAAAATCAAATGAAATGAATGTTGAACATTTCAAAAAGCTTCCTAATCACCTCAGCTGAGTTTTTGTCTTTCTCTAGTTCTTCCAGGCTTCTGTCAGCCCTCTCCTTTTCATTTGCATTGCTACGAGAAACATTACTATTTTTTACTAGATAGTTCACTAATATCTCCAGAAAAGGATCCCCAGTATTTCAAAGTATTCACTGTGAATCTTTTGCTTCATTCTATCCTAATTAGTCAGACCGACTCCTAGTAATGGTGCTTTGGTTACATAAGCATTCCTAGAGTCTACCACTTTTGAACAATTACGTAATAAAAAGTGCCATTGGCTTCTGGGAAAGGAATTGATGCAATGCATGTGTGTACCAGAGTGATCATTTGGCTTGCTTTTTTAATAGGGGAAAGTAAAGAAGGTAGATTTCATGAAAACAAAGGATTCAGTAGCATTGCCTATTAGCAGGTAACTTAGTTATTTGTATTCTGAAACTGAATTTCCTTTTGGTTCTTTCTCTTTTCAAATAGTTACTGTAGAATCCTCGATAAGGCTAGAAAAAGCGTGTTTTGAGTATTTTGGCTTACCTGAACTTATGTGCCTTATACCAAAATGTTAAATTATTGAAATGTTATCTGTTTTGATACAGTAACTTGTATTAACCTGACTGGTAAAATGTTCTCAAAAAACAAGCAAAACATATCATTTTAGTTTTCATAATTGCAAATATTTTCATCCATGAAATCATTTGTGTGCCTTTCTTTACAGAATACAGTATTCTTTTTAGAACGTTAATGAATTGATCTCTAAACATTTATTAAACACCTACAAGCCAAGCACTGTGCCAGGGCCTGGGGATAAAAAGCAAAAATGATATCACTCTTGCCTTCAGTGAGTCGCAAGAGACAGAGAGTGTGTGTGAAGGGCTTTAAATGTCACAACAAGGAATTTGAATTTTATCCCAGAACAATATAGTTCTTATTGTAAGATCTTGAACTTATTTCTGTTTTTGCTTTAAATACCTTGATAACTGCTTTTCAACGTAATTATTTAACTTTGTAATCAATCCTATGTACTTTATGCTTTTAAAAAACAATATTCCAACAGCTAGGTGGCACAGTGGGTAGAGAGATAGGCCTAGAGATGGGAGGATGTGGGTTCAAATGTGACCTCAAACACTTCATAGCTGTGTGACTCCTGGACAAATCACTTAACCCCATTTGCCTAGCCCTTATCATTCTTCTGCCTTAGAACTAATACATGGTATTGATCCTAAGAAAAATAAGGATTTATAAAAAAAAGAAAAGAAAAGAAAAACATTCCTAGAAGAGTCTCATTTGCTTCACTAGACTATCAAAGAGATAAACTAACAACAAACAAGATTAAAGAACTTCTGCCCTAGGGGTAATAGATAGCCCCCAGAATTTGAGTAGGGATATTATGTAGTCATACTGTTGCTTATTAGTTTAGCAGCTGTGTTCAGGATGAATAGGAATACATTCTACATCACAGGGAGAGGAGAAACTTTAGGTAGTGAGACCAATTAGGAGGCTATTGCAGTGGTCTAGGTGAGAAGTGATTAAGACCCAAGCTAGGTTAGTGGCCATGAGTGGAAAAAAGAGGATGGATTCAGATGATGTTGTGGAAATAGAATTAACCAGACTTAGTAACTTGATTGGAATATTTGAGATGTGGCAGAGAACTCAAGGATGATTCTAAGATTAGGAAACTAGGTGACAGAGTATGGTAGTATCTTAAATAGCAACTTGAACCAGGAGGAAGAGTGGACTTCTGGGTAAAGAAAATTAATTCTGTCTGAACATGTTGAGTTTGAGATGCCTCTACTATATCCATTTCAAAATACCTTAATAAGTAGTTGATTGATATGTAACTATAGGTTGAAAGAGAGAGTTAAATATAGAGATCTGAGATTCATTGGCCTAGAGGTGATCATTGAATCCTTTGGGAGCTGAAGAGGTCTTAAAGAAAAGAAGTAGAAGAATAGAAATCAAGATGTAGCATCTTGATGTATACTCAAGATCCCAAGTGAGCCCATGCATTTTGCTGACACTCTGTGGTGCTGATGATATCCTTTCAGCATAAGGGGAGGACCAATGGTAATACATATCCTCTACATATGCCTTTGCCTATGGTTAATGGTTAGAACATGGACAGTGATCTAGTGAAAATGATTGAGGAGTGACAGATTAGGCAAGTGGAGAACCAAGAGAGGACATTATTACAAAAACTTCAAAGAACAGAGAGTATACCGGAGAGGTTGGTCAACATTATCAAGTGCTGCAGAGAGATCAAGATGTACTCATGTGGAAAAATTCGGGAACCAGGAAGGAGAGGCAGGGGAGAGAGCATTTGGCTAACGATCAAAGGAGACAAACAAAAATTATATAAGTGGAGCATACTATAGATCACTTGGTCAGAAAAAATGTTGATTAATTTGGAGAACAGGTCACAAACATAGCATGAAGGCCTAAATGAGAAATGACATGGGACTTCAGTTATTCATCCAGATATCTGATCCAGGCCATCAACCATTTATTAAGCAGCTATTTTGTATAAGGCATTATGCTAGGCATTGGGAATACAAAAACAAAATGACAGATATTTTTGTTGGAGTTTTCTCTTTGCCAAAAACAGAAGAGCTAATAAATTTTTGTTTTACCTTAGTGAACTTTTCTTTAAAAAATGGAGGGACCAATAAGGAAATTTTTGTTATGACTCCACTTCTTAATAAGAAGGAATTGGTTATTGGGCTGTACATGATTAAAACCTGGAAAAGAAATAACTATTTTAAAGTTTGTAATATAGAAAAAGAGAAAAATCAAGAATCATCTAAGTATATACTTTCCATTTAGAGAGAGCAGATTTTTTTTTTGCTTTTTTAACATTTTATTAGTTTTTTTTTAAGCATCTCTGTCCTTTCCCAGTAACCTTGCCTCCCAGTAGAACCCTTCCTTATAACAAAGGAATACCATTAAGCAAAACAAACTTATTCATTACCATATCTGAAAAGATATGCCTCGTTCTGCCCCTATAGTCTACCATTTCTCTAACTGGAGTAACAGAAAGGAAAAAGAGAATGTTTCATTATCAGTCTTCTAGAGTCAAGATTAGTGATTGCATTGATCTGAATTATGATATAGTCTAGTTTGCTCTCTTTTATATTATTATGTTCATCATGAATATTGGTCCCTTAGTACTTATATTACTTTACATGAATTGATATGTGTTCTTTTATCACTTAATTCTTTGTCATTTCTGAGTACAATAATTTTGTATTCCATCATATTCCAGTTTGTTCAACCATTCCAAATTAATTGGCACTCTTTTTATTTCTAGTTTGTTTGTGTTTGGTTTTTTCCTGTCACAAAAATTACTGCTGTAAATATCATCATAAATACAGGGTTTTACCCTGTCATTATTTTCCTTGGGATATATGTAAGTTCTATAGTGATATTTCTGATTCAAAAGATGAGAATATATTTAAAATTCAGATAAACATTATGCAAGAAATATAGGACTAAAATTCTAATGAAGATATCAGTTTTAGAGGTATGGAAAATCTCTCAAGTATGGGATTATGAAAGTAGAAGGAAAATTCATTCTGATGGGGAGTAAATGGGAAAATTGTATAAAGAGACTGATGTGGATACACAGGGAACTCACCAACCAATAGATTTTTAAAGGCATATAGAAAAAGTGGAAGCAAGGGCAAATAATAGAAAATAAATACAAAAGCATGCCATTTGTTTTTAAGAATAAGGTCATAGATAATAAAGTTCAAAATGGCAGGCAAAACTAAGGGCAACAAAATGGATTTGTTGTTGGGTTCTGGGCAATTTGAAGGGTTGGGGTTTACTTATTTAGGGATAAAGGAGGTGCCTTGTGAACAACTTTAAAGGGTGCCTTGATTACAAAGAGTATGTTTTTTTAAGAACAAATCATACCAGATTGATTTAATTTCTTTTACAGTTAGCTTACTAAGTTAATAAATTGGACAAATGCCATATATATATATAATTCAATTAGATTTTAGTGAAGCATTTGATAAAATTTCTCACTCTAGTCTTACTGACAAACATGAGAAGCGTGCATCAGGTGATAGTACAATTGAGTAGATTTTGAACTCACTAAATGGCTGAGTCCACAGAGTAGTCATTGATGATTCAAAGTTAATCTAGAAGATCTCCAATCAGATACTCTCAGTAATCTGAGTTTGGTCTGTATGTTTAAACATTTTTACCAATGATTAAGTAAAGGCATATTAGCATGCTTAAAAATTCATAGAAGACAAAAAATTAGGAGGGAAAGCTAAAATGTAGAATGGCAGGAAGGTCACAAAAAGACCTGGTAGGCTCGAACATCTGACCAAGTCTAATATAATTAACTCTTAGTAGAGATTAATATAAAGCTTTTTATTTAGACTCAAAAAATCAATTTCAGAAGTACAGGATGAGAGGAGGGAAGGAGGTGTTTTTAGAGAATATTTTATTTACAAAAGATTATATCTTCCCCTCTGAGACCACTTTCCACCTATTCTATATTTATCTTGTTTATACAGATTAATGGTCTCTCCCATTAGAAAAGGAACTCTTTGAGGGCTAGGATTGGTTTTTGTTTCTGTTTTTTATCTCCTGCCCTTAGCACAGTGAATGGTATTTAGTAAGTACTTGATAAGTGCTTCTTAATTGAGTTCCATTGATGGAATATGAGTGAATCTTATGATATAATAGGGTGTAAAGGCTTGCCTTTGTCAATTGTAAGCTGCTGCAAAACAGATGGCAAAAACTTTGGAAGTGCTTTCCAAAATGACCTTGCTATGAATTTTGTTTCAGCCAAAGTGACCCATTTGCATTTGGAACTACAATAAAAGCTTTGTTATCTCACCCTTTGGAAAACTAGAGATTACAGATTGGCCAAATTTCGTTAATTAAAAGTCAATTCATGTTATCCCAGAGAGTATCCTAGTTCTCTTTACTTTCTAGAGACTTCTAAGAAAAAGGAAAACATAGTTTACATTAGTCTGAGGGGTCAAAAATCTAAAAAATGACTAACCCACCCCTACTAAAAAGCAGCCACCTTAATAGCAAATCCTAACAACCAAACTGCCAAATGAACACTCCTAGATTCAGCTGCCCTATTTCCAATAGAGGATATACCAGGTATCCTGTTATCAATATGCTAGTTGCTAAATTAGATGTTGGTAGCAAAGTATTTCAGAGTGCCACTTTCTAGAACTTTGTGATTGGTAAAGAGCCAAAAAGCACATCTCTTCCTGTAGCATAGTACAGGGAACAAAATTATCATGGAAAGGCAATTATATTACTATGCAGAAATGAAGTGACCAGTGATCTGTTTGCTATACCACCTAATTGCCCCACCTGACATATAATAGGAGTTTAATAAATGCTTTATCATTCGTTCATTCAAAGTGCTGATCTGTACTGGTTGGGAGTTTACTCAGCAGAAAATTTCCTGAATTATTGAAATCATAGGTCTGGTATCCCTGACCCTCTACATATGGAGCATGAAAAGCAGAAGCATTAATCTGGATTCTACCTTATAAGTGCAATTATAATATAGCTACAATTTTTTTCCCCACTATATTTCTTTAGAATTAGTGTATTGTCCGTGCTTGTTTTAAAAGCTTGCTTAAACATTGGAGGATTTGATTTCTGAGATCTGGCCCTATCTCCATATATAAATTGAGATACATGCAGATCCCGAGTTGCCTACATATCACTATATGTATCACTGTTTTCCTAAAAATTTTGACAACTGAACTAACAATTATGAACTTTATGTTTGAGAAAAGTAAATTGATTTTTATAATCCTTTCTGCAAATATGCTCATGTTAAGTGTTTTTCTTCTTGCTATATAAAGTCATTTTTTTTAAACCCTTAACTTCTGTGTATTGATTCTTAGGTGGAAGAGTGGTAAGGATGGGCAATGGGGGTCAAGTGACTTGCCCAGGGTCACACAGCTGGGAAGTGTCTGAGGCCGGATTTGAACCTAGGACCTCCCGTCTCTAGGCCTGACTCTCAATCCACTGAGCTACCCAGATGCCCCTATATAAAGTCATTTTTAAAACTTTTTTGTATTTATCTAGTGTTCTTTTCAAGTCATCCAACCCCTGAAGTCACAAATCCTTCAAAATAATTTAGTCCCATACCCAATCCCCTTTCTTTTTTCAAAGAATTTAAAAACCCAGAAGAGTTAAGTGGTTTGCTCAAAAGTTTTTGGTAAGTGACAGAGGTAGGACCATAACCCAGGACTGCTAAAATTTATTGTTTCCAGTTAATCCTCTATTACAATTAAAAAGTACTTTGTAAATTTTAAGGTGATAGGTAAATTTGAGTTTTGTTATTACTTCATTATTTCATTCATTGCATTCTTAGTTATTTCCTCTGCTGATAAAGAGAACAACCAGTTGAAGCCTGTGCAATGTGTGAATACCTTATTGTAAATTCTCCTCAGAGGATCTATCCCAAATCTTGGAGACCTGCCTCTAAGTCCTTTAATATAATGTGGACTCCGATATGCCATTCAGGCTGCCTATTCATTTGTCTCATTTCATGCTTGGCCCACCTTTTGTTGTTGTTGTTATACACTCTTTATGTATTTTATCCAATGTCTTTTACTGAAGTTATTAGTCATGTGATTCGTCTGTTTACATTTACTCTGAGTCTTCTCATTGCCCTTATAAGGTAGAATCCAGATTAATGCTTCTGCTTTTCATGCTGTATATATAGAGGATCAGGGACACAAGACCTATGATTTCAATAATAAACGATTTTGATTCTTTGGAGATGTGTTTAGGAAAATATTGCTATTTGAAAATGAACTTTAGTGTAGAGAACACTTTTGGATCATCAAAGCATAGCAAAATTTCCCAAATACAATCTACTCATCCTTTTAAATCCAGTATCCAAAGCAGTGTCCTCCTATCCATTAATTCTATTATTATGAGTAGTATAATTTTTCATTTTAGTCTTTCTTTCCCCCACCTCTCTGCCACTATTTTTGAAGAAAATATTGATTCTCAAAGTTCTTATAATATTAGATAGGGTATTATAATATTTATCTGGCTGCACTCTTTTGTGACCATCACTCTAAGAGTTGATATTATTTTGCCAAAACATCAGATTCTTGAATAATAAATTATAAGGGAGCAGAAAGTGGTCAGTCTTGGTTATCATATTGCCATAATTGGGACAGAGAAGAGGGATTTGGGACTCTACAAAGCAAAACACTTTCTACATTCTCAAATGTTGCTTAGATTTTTCTCACAGTTCTTCCTTTGAGATTCAAATCTTAGATGTCCTCTTTAATTAGATCTTTTCTGAAGGTAGAAGAAATTTTGTCATCTAATTCATCATTTCAGGAGTGTTTGAGGCATGGGAAGTAATGTACTAGTTGGAGACTCATCTCACTGCTGTTCCGTATCCCATCTGGCCTTATCAGATTCGCCCAGACTACTGGATGAGAATAACTGAGTCCAGTATTTCAAATGTGCTAGAACTAATAACAAACCTTTTCCTTTTTAATTAACATGAATGGATTTTGTTTATTTTTATATTTTAATAGGAGAAAGTCATCTCTATTGAAACAGTCCCTGCAAACCTCACAAAAAGAGAATTAATGTTGCATTTAACAGGAAATAAATGTCATTAATCACACTGTTGTAGGTTTTATTCTATGTTGGACCAACAGTTGTGATGGCAAGTTTAACTTGAAAAATATATATCCATTTTTCTGTATACACTAGAATTATCTCCACCAGTCGCATAATTAGCTTTTAGTGATGACTAATTGAACTTCAAAGATTGAACCATAAGTAACTTAAAACATTAATATTTTCCTCCTAAAAGGAATTATTCTTTTAAAGTTTTATCAGTTTCTGATAGCTTTCTTAAGTGACTTAAAGCTCTTCTTGGCTACTTTATTTTCATCAAAATTCTTTTAATTATGATTGTCAAGTTGAATGAAGTTCACATAATTCCTTACTTTCGGGGACTTAGGATATTCCTTTTTTCTTCCAGCCCTTTGGCGTGAATCAGCCTGGACCTTATATCATGTACACAGCTGTAGATGCAAATGGCTATCTGAAAAATGGTTCAGGTAAGGATAAACAAAAGTCAGTAATTTCTGATATTTCTTCTTTATTACCATCTAAGTTATTATAATTGAAACTTTCTGAAAAACTCTGCTTCTTCTGTAATAGAACAACTTGTCACTATCCTTAAGCATAAATATTCTTGTCATGTTATTTTTCCATGGTTGTGGTGACTCATAAAGAAAGTCGAAATCATTTAACATTTGAGATTGAGAGTTTTTAGTGCAATACCAGTAAGTTAATTAGGTACAATGGCTCCCAAATGAAAATTATGACAGTCTACTATTTCCCTTTTATAGAAAGTCTAAAAAATTTTCAAATTTCAAATATATATATATGTATATATATACGTATATATGTATATATGCATACATATACATATGTGTATGTATGTCCTCCTGGAGATCTAAAAGGACTTGTCCTTTTGTTAGTCTCCACTACAGCTGCTAATAGAACAACTGTGAGATGGTACTGTCATTTCATTCAATAGTAAGAAGGACTGGTAGATTGCCTTTCTGACTTACCTGGTTCAAACATTCAATTCAAGGTCCTCAAACCAAACCAAATATTCATTCTATGACATTGTGGTTAGGGGATGCATATTCATTCAAAATCACCTTAAGAAGAAAGTAATAAAGGGGCAGCGGGGTAGCTCAGGGGATTGAGAGTCAGGCCTAGAGACAGGAGGTCCTAGGTTCAAATCCAGTCTCAGACACTTCCTAGCTGTGTGACCCTGGGCAAGTCACTTGACCCCCATTGCCCACCCTTACCACTCTTCCACCTAGGAGCCAATACACAGAACTTAAGGGTTTAAAAAAAAATTTTTTAAAAAAAAGAAGAAAGTAATAAGTACCACCAGAATTTAATCTGTTTCCTCTTCCTATCCTCCCAAAACTGGAGTGGAAACAGTTAACATTATTTAGAAGTATATGTTAGATATATATGTCATTTTTTTAAAGCATAGTTATAAATTCCCCAAAGTCATTTGATGGGAGGAGCCATTATGAGGAAATAAGGCAGACCAGGTTATGGAGAAGTAAGCAAGACAAGCTACCCCTGGCCTGATATAAGAATGACTATATTTATTAAAGAGTTAGAACTTACTGAGACCCTGGGCATGGTAGATGCAGTATTGATTATTCCAATTAAATAAGTAATAGAAACAGCTCTAATTATTAATACTCTACTTAGAGAGTTCCAGAAGCCAAAGAATATGGAAATAGAGAGGTATAGTCTTCAGAGAACTGAAATTGTAGGTAATCCTTCTTTCTTCAGCAATTTAAAAGGTTCTTTCCTGGTGAGCAGGAAAAATAAATTAGAAAAAATTACCTGTCGGGTCATCATTATTTTTGTCTTATGACCTGATATAAATCAAATATGCTGTAACATCACCATCGTCTGAATTTAATTGCACTCATTGGGGACAAGTCACTTCAGCCAGCATAGCTCTCACTCATACAACTACAGCTGAATAATAATGCAGTCAGCACAAACTTATAGTAATAGATCAAATATTTCAAGTAAACTCATGCTATACTCTATGCATAAATGTATATTCTAGTCAGGCTAGCTACACTTATTTAATTGGAATCATCTTTTGGGACAATGACCATAATAACTCACCTAAAATTTGGACTATGGTACTTGGTCATTATATTTTCAAAGCATGGAAATTCCAAGGGGACAAAAAAAACAACCTAACCCCCTGCAAAGATCATCCTCTCATCTAGTAGCCAGTCCTCTGGTCATGAACCTCCCAATTTAGTTAAATTGATCCATAAGTGTCACCAAGGCACCTTTCCAGACAATGCTTAAAGCCCAGTAAGGAGTTAAGCCGGATTAGGGCCTGATAACAAATCAGCCTGACCAAGACAAGGGTGTAGAGGGTACCATTGATGGATGATGAGGGATCAGGAATGATAAGCTACTTAGAAAATCATAAATTAAGAGTCTAATGTCTTATGATGCCTGAACAGAGCTCCCAAAAATAGGTGAGTTAAAGATCACTATGCTAACTATATGTAGTTATAGATGGCTCTGGCTTAAATATGGCATGTACTAAAAAATAAACCAAAGCTAGGTCAATGCCAATGTAATCTGAAGAAGCAATAGCCATACTCAGTGTCTGTTAGGATCTGGTGATTTAAACTCATAGAAAACAGAATTATATGGTATTAACAGGAAATGAAGAAGACCATGCTGAGATGTAAATCCATTTTAATTATCAATTATCAGTTCAATGCAAGGTATCTGAAAGAGACAAAACTGTACAAGACACAAAACCTCATCTAGAGAACTTGCAGTCTAATAGAAGGGAGAAGACAATCAGTAAACCTGTAACACAAGGCATATGCTAAGTTCTGTAAGAAAGCAGAGGTACTGTGAGAAGGAAGAAGATATTTCTGGCCTATAACCTAAAGGAAGGGTAGATTTTCCAGCAGGATAAAAAAGGACATTCAAGATGAAAGAAATAGTATAAATTTAAGAACTAGAGGTAAAGATGGCATAGTGCGTGTTTGAGTAACATCATTTTAGTGAAGCATGTTGCTTTTATAAGGGAGTCACAAGAAATAAGGCTGGAAAAGTAGATTAAGGGCCCAAAGATGGACAAGGCTGAGAAATTTGGACTTCTGTAAGCCTTAAGGAGTGACATTTGTTTTGTTTTTTTAAGAGAAATGATAAAATCATAGAACTGATCCTGGACAAATAACAGTAGTTGTTTGCTAGATGGATAAGAAGGAAAAAAGTTTAGATTCTAGAAGACCAAGTCCCAATTTATTACAATAATCTATAGATACTGAAACTGGAAAGAGCTTCAACTAACGGAGTGGTGATGGGTGTGGAAAATAAAGGAACAGATAGAGACAGGATTTGAAATGAACTCATGATTTTTAAAAATGCCATCTGCTTCCAGACAAAAAGAACCCAGTCTGAATCCAAACCAAAACAAACTTTTTTCACCTTTTTTTCTTAATTTTTTCCTACTTAAGGATTAATATGGAAAAAAATGTTTTAAATGATTGCACATGTAAAATCTATCTGAGATTGACTATCATCTCAGAGAAGGACAGAGGGAGAGATTTTGAGGCTTGATATTCTTTGGAAAATGTTGGAAAGTTTTTACATGTAGTTGGAGGGAAATAAAATAAAATTTAATTTATTTAAAAGCACCAAAAAAGGAAATGTAATAATCTGCTATGTCAGGCAGTTAGGTGGCTGTTGATAGATCACCAAGTCTGATGTCAGGAAATTTCAACTTCCTGAGTTCAAATTTGGCCTTAAGCATTTACTAGTTATCTTACCTAAGCAACTCACCTAATCCTGTTTGCCTTAGTTTCCTCATCTGTAAAATGAGTTGGAGAAGGAAATGGCAAACCACTCCAGTATCTTTGCCAAGAAAACCCCAAATGGGTCATGATGAATTGGACACAATGAACAACAACAATGATCTGTCATGTCAATTGAATCAGTAGAACTTTAGACATAGTCTAATTCAGCCTTTATCTTATAAGATGGTGAAACTGATTCCCAGTAAAGAGATCTGCAAAAATTCATGTAACTGATTTAGTTACAGGTCTACTTGTATATCACAGGCTTCCAGATTTCAAATCCAATGCTTTTTCCACTATAATATATAATATTTTCACTCAGGAGTTTATACAGTATCAGAACTTGACAGAGTCAGAAAAGAAGTAGGGTTTTCATCCCTGAAAGAGGAGAAACATTTCTATCATCCTAAAAGTAGTAGGGCTTTTAATGAGTCTCCATAGCAACATACTTCTTTGTACATATCCTTGAGTATATAACATTGAAAGAAGATTGGAGGGGGCAGCTGGGTAGCTCAGTGGATTGAGGGCCAGGCCTAGAGATGGGAGGTCCTAGGTTCAAATCCGGCCTCAGACACTTCCCAGCTGTGTGACCCTGGGCAAGTCACTTGACCCCCATTGCCCACCCTTACCACTCTTCCACCTAGGAACCAAAACGCAGAAGTTAAGGGTTTAAAAAAAAAAAGAAGAAGAAGAAGATTGGATGCTCTTTTCCTAATGTTAGTGATAACTAAAGAATGTAACAGAATCCCTCAATCACTGTAGTTGTATTTAAATGTATTTGTTTAATATCAGTTTTGTCATGCCTATTCTATCACATTGCTAGGAGATAAAAGCCAAAAAATGTATTATTTGTCACAGATGAGGGACCTCCATAACTCTGTTGACCAGTGGAGAGAAGTCTCCAAGCTGCCCAGTTATAATATATAAACACGGCCACATTTTTCCTCCCCAGAAGCATTGAGATCAAGTAAAAAATACTACCAGACATCCTTGCCTTTCTGAGCAGGATAAAGAGGTGTATGGAACAATGGATAGAGTCCTCTCGCTGATCCATGCTACCTGTGTGACTATGACTAAGTTATTTGACCTCTCAGAGTACCCAGAAACCCTTTAAAAATATAAATTATCCAGAAATTACTGGCCTTTATTAGTAAAATAATTTCTATACCAGTAGTTTCCTAAACTGTTGAAATCAGCTTCAGATTTCCTCCCCCATATATACTCCAAAAACAAACAAAAACCCAAGGATAGACCTTTTCGAAAAGTATAATTCTGACATTACAAAAATCCCAGTTCAATCTTCTTAGTTGCCAAATAATTTCTAAATGTTACATCTAGAACATGTTAAAGGAGCAGGAATCCAAATGCAGGTTCCTGAACCTACTGCCAGATTTTTTCCCATAAAGAGACAACCAACATGTATTTTTACAGAAGTGGCACAACCTAATTATCCTTTTACTTGTAGACAGATCTTCTCATTCTTAACAAATTCCCTATGGTCTCACTCCATTTCCCAGTAAAGACTAAATAGCTAAATGTTATTAGGAGAGCTGATATTGCTGAGACTTTATTGCTTTTCCAAACAGGAAGTAAGTACCCTGTGAAGTTTCATAAAAATTTAAAAAAAAAAAAAAAAGTGAAACCACCTTTGGCTTAGGAGCCTTTGGGCTCTATTCTCCTAAGTTTTAGCTTCTATGTTTTGTTTGTACCTTTTACAAAATTGCCAGTAATCAGTAATGGGGAATCAAATTCCCTAAAAATTTATATTTAAAACCACCAAGCTGGAACCCCATATTTAGGAATATGTAGAAAATTTTGTAGCCTATTTTAATGGTTGGTCGGTGACTAACAGTGACCATGTTGGACTAAGCTTAGTCTCTCTAGAGCACTGAAGTTACTTACATACTTTGTTATCTTGTATTGTAAGGGAAGAGTTACTCATTTTAAGCCCTCTGAGATAACTATTTGTTAACATTTTTGAGAAAAACCCCAGTAACTCTCAACCTCTGTCACCCTTCATGTATTTTGAAAACTGTTATTAAATAATCACATGACTCAAACATGAGCAATAAAATGCATAACAGATTGACAGCACAGAATGTTAAAAGGCAAAGAAGCATTTAATAAGAATGTAATAAAATTCGTACTGGCTGCAGATTTTAGTTTATTGGGTCTGAGAAGAGTGAAGTGTCTCGAGCATATATACAAATTTTTTTTTCCAAATTTTATAGGAATCATTCAGATTTCACCCTACAAATCAATCATTTTCCACTACAAACTCCAGTTTGGTACATATTTGGGGGGCCGTACTTTTCTCTCATGAATATTTTCTGAGGTTGCTATGTTTCTCTGATTTGAAATCATCTTTCAGTTGTCCACATGCAGATTTTTCATTTGAATCCCTCCCTCCTCCCTCAATTCAGTGAGAGTTCATGTACACCAGATAGCAAAATTGACCAAGACACTTCCCCCCATTTATGTTCACCATGGCTTCTTTTGAAGTTTTCCAGCTCTTCGATAGCTATTTGTCGTTCTATGGAATATGTACAGATTATCCTCAGCAAATTTTAAATCCTAGGTTACCTTCTTTCTATTACTTCTCTTACTCTCAAATGCTTTGCTCACTAGTCAATAAATATGTAAGTGCTAAGCTTTGTGCTAGCCACTGGGGACACAAAGACAACAAATGAAATAATTCCTACTCTCAGGGAGCTTACATTCTATTAAGGAAAACAACATGTATATGCATATGTACATATATATTTGTATACACATTTTTGCATGTACATGTAAATTCTTAAGAAATGCAAAAAGTTTGGGAGGCAGCTGGGTGGCTCAGTGTGCAAGGCCTAGAGATGAGAGGTCCTGGGTTCAAATGTGGCCTCAGACACTTCCTAGCTGGGTGACCCTGGGCAAGTCACTTGATCCCCATTACTTTGCCCGTACCACTCTTCCGCCTTGGAAGCAATACATAGAATTGATTCTAAGATGGGTTTAAAATTAAAATTAAAAATTGCAGAAAGTTTGGCATTAACCTAAATAATATATGATCACCTAATAACATAATACAGAGACAAATAGAAGAGATTTTGAGATTATCTGCTATTTCAGACCATTTATGCTACTACTTTCTTGAAGTAGTAGAGTGGGTCATGGCCGTGATCGTGTTTTGGTACCATAGTTGCATTTACTTTAATCTTCCATCAACCAAATATGTAGCCAAACTGTAACTTTGTAAAGTCGTATGCAAATGATTTTCCTTCAGTGAAAGTCAATCAATAAATAATCCAAGTAACAGAATAGCTGTTAGCAGCAGTTGATGTAGCCATTTGCTTGGTTGAATGAACCGCAGGAAGGATACAGCTTTAAAGAAAACTGTCACGGGGTTTGAAAATTATCCATCTGTCTAACAAGTAGCAATCCCATCCATGCAGCTGCAGATGAGTTGAATGCCTATTCTGAAATCTTAAGGATAAAACTATTTTTAAAAAGAAGAAGAAAAGAAAAGAAATACCTAAAGAATAAAATGGAACATTTGTACAAACAAAAACATTTACTTCATGAAATAGTATTTACAGATTGACTTCCAGAATAGTATTTACATTCAGTATCGATGCCAGCACAGTAAGAAGCATTTCCAAAGCAATTTGAGAAGGGGTGGGAAGAAAAAAGAATACTATTTGTCTGTTTCTGCTTATGAAGCCTTTGCTAGCAGATGTTCTTCTTCCCACAGTTTGTAAATAATTCAACAAACCTTGTTTAGAGTGAAGAGCATTTGGTATCAAGGAGTTTGCTTGAAATTCTATTCATTGCTCAGTATTAATACCACTGATGTTTTCTTCCCTGTTGCTTCAGTGTCCTTCATTAGGCTTCAGTAAAACTTTTAGTTAATTACATTTTTAGACATTTCAGTACTAAAATGTATACCTTCCACCCCAAAACCATGCAAAAATATGTCATTATGTTCTATAATAAAGACCTAGTTCCCAGATAAAATTTTCTAACACTATTCTTTGCTGCAGGAATCTTTTTGAGGCTTTGTTTATTTGGGGGTAGGGTGGGGGTTGACCAGACCTATAATTTCAATGGTGAAGGAAGCTCCTCGTCAGGTACTTCCAAAACTAAAGTAAATACACCTATATCTTTTTCCTATTTCTAAGCATAGAAAGGTGCCCAGAGCACTGAGAAGTTAAGCAACTTTCTCAAGGCCACACATCAGACTGTGTCTGAGGCAGGAATTAAATTCAGCTTTTCCTGACTGTGAGGCCAACCCATAATCACCACTATACTATCATCTGCCTCTGGGGTGGAATGCTGTTGATGTCAGTAATCCCTTATTATGGGCTGGCTTTGAAATTTTCCAGTTACTACATAATTCTAAAGAGTACCATTATAGGAAATAGCCCAAATCCCAAGGCACTGAAATTGATTGATTGATTCACTTTTTATCCTTCCTTGTAGCAAAATGTATAGTGTCCAATATCATAAGATAATTAAATATAAAAAGAAGAGCAGCATCACTTTTTAACATTATATTTCTTTTTTTTGGTTGAACTTTTATTTTTTATAAAGATATTTTGTTTTACCAGTTATATGTAATAACAATTTTCCACATAAGTTTTCTGACATTATATGAGCCAAATTATCTCCCTCCCCCTTCCCAAATTGATAAGCAATTTGATCTGGGTTTTATACATATCTAAAATCACACAAAACATATTTCCATATTATTCATTTTTTAAGAGATTATCATATGAAACCAAAGCCCCAAAATAAAAACTAAAGTGAAAACTAGCATGCTTTGATCTACATTCTTACTCTTAACAGTTCTTTCTCTGGAGGCATATAGCATTCTTTGTCATAATCTTTCAGAATCCATGGATCATTGTATTGCTGAGAACAACTAAATCTCAGTTATCATTCTACAATATTGTTGTAACTGTGAACAATGTTCTCCTGATTCTGCTTATTTCACTCTGCATCAATTCATGTTAGTCTTTCCACCTCTTTCTGAAATCGTCCCGTTTATCATTTTTTACAACACAATAGTATTCAATCTCTAGGATATACCACAATTTGTTCAGCCATTCTCCAGTTGATGGACATCCCCTCAGTTTTCAATTCTTTGCCACCGTAAAAGGAGCTGCTAATAAATATTTTTGGACAAGTAGATCCTCTCCTCTTTTTTTTTTTTTAGGATACAGAAGTAGTAGAGGTATTATTGGATCAAACAATATGCATTGTTTTATATTCCTTTAAGCGGAGTTCCAAATTGCCCTCCAGAATGACTGGATCAGTTCACAACTCCACCAACAATGCATTAGTGTCCCAGTTTTGCCGCATCCCCTCCAACACTATTCACTTTCTTTTACTGTCATATTGGCCAATCTTATAGGTGTGAGGTGGCACCTCAGAGTTGTTTTGATTTGCATTTCTCTAATCAAGAGTGATTTCGAACATTTTTTCATATGGTTATAGATAGCTTTGATTTCTTTATATGAAAACTGCTCGTTTATATCTTTTGATCATTTGTCAATTGGAGAATGGCTTAACATTATATTTATCAAACTCAATCAAGGAGAAAGGGAAGGGAATCCATCTCAAAACTTATGCCAGAGACCAGCAACTGAGTTTAAATTTGAGCCGAGACCATCAAGAAGATGTTTGACAAGGAGCAGGGTCAACATCAGGATCTTCTATCATAAGAAAAGCCCTTGCTGTGAAGTATTATTTCATGTCTTGGCTCCATTTATAGGTATATCAGAGTGGTCTAGCAAGTTCATCCTGTAACATTGTCACAGGTCTCTTTTTAAGACAATAATGCAAAGGAACAATAAGCCTCTTAGAGTTTCATCTATGATATACAAACAGCCTTTGGGGAAGCCTGCTTTTTTTTCTTAATAAGTATTTTTGTAAATGGAAAGCATTACATTACAAGGAGAACATAGACAGAAAGCCCTCCTACCTATCAGACTACTTGTCAGTCTTCTTTACTGGATCTTCATCCAGGCCACTTCCATGCTAACTGTAAGCTTGTCCTTAAACCTCGTTTCATCTCCCTTTCATTTCTCTTGGAGATCTCAATTATTATGTCTGTGGTGCTGAATCTCAAATCTACTAATCAAGGCATAAGATCTTTGCTGACCTGCAGTCTCACATCTCCAGCTGCCTAGTGGGCATCTTGAACTTGGTCAAGGGGAAAAGGAAGAGCATCAACATATATAAAGTCCCAACCGTGTGCCAGACACTGGGCTAAGTGATATACCAATACTCTTTGTTCTTCACAACTCTGCCCCCTAGCTTCTTCTCATTTGTTCCTAGATATAATCTTTAAAATTTAAAAGAATTGGGCAGGTGCCATAGACATCTTACTCTCACCATGTCCAAAACTAAACTCATCTTTCCCCAGAAATCTTCCCCTCTTCCTAGTAACACTATTACTGTCAAGAAATTCTCTCAGTTTCTCATGTGCACAACCTAGTGTCATCTTTTACTTCTCACTCTCTTACTCCACCTAGCCAGTCTGTTGCCAAGACCTCTCCATTTAATCTACATAATGTGCCTTGCACACACTCTCTCCTCTGACATTGTTGTCTTCCTGGTGCAGGCCTTCATCACCTTATTCCTGCATGACTGCAGGAACCTGTTTGTTGGTCTCCCTGCCACAAGTCTTTGCCCGCCTTGGATCTATTTTCCACTCAGCTGCCAAAGTTATCTTGATAAACCACAGATTTGACTATGTCTTTATGAACCTACACTCAGTAAACTCCAGTGGCTCCCTGGTACTTCCAGGGAGCCACTGGAGTTTAAAATCCTCTGTTTGGTACTCAAAGGCCTTCATATACAATGCCCTCACACATATATCTTTTCAGTCTTCTTACATTTTTTGCCTCCCCTCCTCCCATATATTCTGCAATCTAGTAATATTGGCTTCCTTGCTATTGTTTTAATCAGACACTTCATCTTCCAACTCAGGCAATTTCACTAGGTCTCTGTCAGAGAGAACCTAGAATGTTCTTCCTCCTGATCATCCATCTCCTGGCTTCCTGTCCTAGTGAAAATCCTGCCTTCTGTAGGAATCCATTTCTGCTCCCCTTTAATTGTAGTACTTTCTCTCCAGTTGATTATCTCCCATTTATCTTGTATACAGCTTGTTTGTACATAGTTGCTCACATGTTGGCTCCCCATTAGACCTGGAACTCCTTGAGAGCAAAGACTATAGTGCCTGAAACATAATAGACACTTCATAAATGTTTATTAACTATTTATTGGCAAATTGTATTGAGCCAAATTTTGAATCTGATGTGGATTTGAATCTTATCTGATGTGGAACCATGAAAATATTTCAAAGAAACCAAACTTTAAAGGAGTGCTTAATGTAATAGTCACTTAGATGATAACTATTTTTAATTAGTTTAAAGAGTTATTAACAATGGATTTTAAGAATCATACTGCAATTTTCTTTTGATATTGTTTCATTCTAATTATTGTAAAAGAATTTGTCTAATTATTGTAAGAGAAACAACTGTAAAGTGGGATAGTAGAGATATAGTTTAACAAATTCATGAATTCTTATCATGGTTATTTTTGCTTTTTTATTTTTTATTTTATTTATTTTATATCATTATATTTATTTTATTTGCTTTCAGTTTTACGTAGTAATTCTTGCTAACACACAGGAACATTAGAAGCAAAATACAAGTTATTCACTGATCTCATTGATTATTTTTATCCTTGTGAAGTACAGATCTAGAGTTAAAATAAAGAGATGGAGAATTTAAATCCTAATCCCCAAAGAAATTTTGTTGGACAAATCACTTAACTTTCTAAGTTTGGGTTTCCTCATAGGTAAAAATGAAGATAATAATAGAGGAGTTTTCTATCTACCTCAAAAGATTGTTTTGGGGAAAACATTTTGTAAACTCTATAGAAACATGAGGTATTATTAACTTTGCCTCATTTAGCATTGATGTGGTAATAAATATAACAAATGACTTTCCTAACAGAAACATCTGTTTGACTACTTGACCTGCAAATGTACTAGCTCTTGGGTTGTAGGCAATTCATTACAGAGGTATTAAGAGAAGATATGGTTGGATTGATCCTGAGACAAGGGAGAGTGCTGTCATTTACAGCCCAAGAATTTAGGTTTTGCTGGATAACAATATCAGTATCATTGGAAGTGAAATTGTAAAATTACTTCTTTGAGTCACAAGTATATGAAGGCTTTTAAAATGTTTAAATTTGAAAAATACATAAAAGTAGAAGACAGTCAAAAATGACAATGTTAGATATTCAGGAGGAAAAAATTATTTTGTAGAATAAGTGGATATTATAATATTGGATTCATATTCATTTCTTTAGGAAAGATTTCAATTTTCCTATATCTTATAGGAAAGAATAGTTTTACTTTGAAAAACTTTGAACCATAAACATGCATGGGGTATGTCTTCATTTAAAGGCATGCCCAAACTTTGCAATGACAAAAGTTCTTTAATTTGTTTGTTTGTTTTTTAACCCTTGCTTTCTGTATTAGAATCAATAATAAGTATCATTTCCAAGGCAGAAGAGTGTTAAGAGTTGGGGCTAAGGGGGCAACTGGGTGGCTCAGTGGATTGAGAGCCAGGCCCCAATATGGGAGGTCCTAGGTTCAAATTTAGCCTTAGATACTTCCTAGCTGTGTGAACCTGGGCAAGTCACTTAGCCCCCATTGCCTAGCTCTCACCACTCTTTCTGCCCTAGAACCAATACATAGTATTGATTCTAAGATGGAAGATAAGGGTTTAAAAAAAAAAAAGTAGGAAAAAAAATAAAAAAGAAGAGTTGGGATTGAGTGACTTGCCCAGGTCACACAGCTAGGAAGTATATTTAATTTGTAAATAATTTAATTTTTTGGAGACACCTTAGTACATTGGAAAGAACACTGGATTTGGAATCCAAAGACCTTCAAACTTGACTCTGTTGCTTTTACCTATGTGTAAAGAGTCACTTTTTTTTCCTGTGGGCCTCAGTTTTCTCATCTGTAAAATGAAAGGGTTGAATTAAATAACTTCTGAGGCCCCTTCCAATGCTAAATCTATGATCCTTTATTTTTATTGCATACAAAATTAAAATGCCTCTTTTATTAAACTGATTTCATATTGACTAAATGGTAATGAGATTTTATTCTCTTTAAAGCCTTTGCCAAGTGAATTTAACTTTTTTTTTTTAAGTTTTCCCAGAACATGGTTTTGACAGTGGTTTATTCTGGGGGTTTTTTTCAGAGTATCAGTAATAGTTAAAGGTAACAGTTTCCCTATAACCACAGCTTAAAAATGTTCAACAAACTCAGGAGCAAGAACTGGTGAGAGGTTATAAGTGAGAGTTCTAGTAAAAGATTGATATAAAAATCTATGTGATATATTCTGTTGAAGTGTTCTTGTTATTCTTAAATATTTTTAAGTAATGTGAAGCTTTTAGTTTTTGATCAACAAGTATTTTGGAATTTCTATTAGTGATATTATATAATAGACTTAATATTACAGAAAAGTGTTTACTATTAGTAAGGGCATTATCTTTTTCACCTAGTAGGGAATCATTTAGTGTATTCAAGTGCTTTAGTGAAGTGATCTGCAATGGTTTTGATGTCTCTTACAAAGTAAGCCATTAATTCTTTCTTTTGCATGGTTGGACCTCACTCAGTGTTATAACTGACTTTGAGGATTTAGACATACACATATACACATGTGTATGCACACATAAGTATGAAACATTAAATCCATCTCTCAAATACATTTGATTTACTATTTAACCATTCTATTTTCCCCATTATCTTGGAAACAACCAACAATCAACACTTCTTTTATGTTTACTAGTCTTTTTTTTTTCTCATAGCTGGCAAGCCAATTGAATTTAAAAGCTACGGTGAATAGCAATCATCTGTGGCTATGTGAAAAGAAAAAAGATGGAAAAGAACCTAAAAAAAATTTTTAATATATAGTGGTAATTCTAAGAGAATTGTCTTGAGATTCTATAATTGCCAATATTGATCATTAAGTCTCTGTTACTTGAAAGTTGTCCTCTGGAATAATTTCTTGGTCCAATAATTTTATTCCTTTTATGAGTAAAACTGATTTTATTTCCAATTTTGGTACATTTATCCAACATGTGGGCTCATCGTATTAATATCTTCTGTGTTTCCTTCTCTATATTAGATTTTTTTTCTTTCTCGGATTTAGTCAAGTTTCAGTAATTATTGAAACCAATGAATATTTGGTAAGAACAAGTTGAAAGTAACCGAGTATTCTACTTAAAACCATTATTCAGTTGCATGCACAGACTAGGTCCCTTTCCCAGTATAGTTTGTAAGCTATTAGAGACTGATCTTGTCATAATCACACATACCAAGATTGCCAAAGATTAATTTATTAAGTAAAAATATTTTATACTCCTTCACTAAAGCTCGAATAAAACCACTAAAGTTTCAGATGTTGAAAGCCTATGAATCACTAAATTTGCCCTAACTCTGATGACTTAACGTATATTTAAATATCCTGTCTAACGCTTCATAGCCCAATTCACAATCGGTTATTACATAGAAACATAACTAACGGGGTTTTTTAATTATGTATTGTTGCCTTTTTTTCAAGCTGCTTCCACAGAATCTTAAGAAAAATTTAGCTAATATCACATGAACTACTTAATCCCCACAAAACAAAAAGATTCCAACTATAGGCTATCTTGATTCTGAATTTTCTTATGCTTTGGAGTGCATAGGTTTTCTCATTACCCTAACATGAATTTTTGCACAAAAATAACATTGTACAGCATGAGCTTGCTCTCGGTATATTTTTGGATAAGACTAAGGTAAAATGAATGGAAGGTATCTTTAGAGTTATTGGATTCTGCATCTCTAACTAGCTTTAAAAACAAAAAGGACCATTTGTATTGATCATAGGTTTATATGCCAAATTATTCTGCTTGCTGTAATAAGACCACTCATTTCCTGCCTTCTATAGAAATCTGCAGTGAAAGGGGCTAGCAGTAGGGTGCCTACAAGGTTCCAGGATGAGAGCAGCCTGAAAGAACTCCTACATAACACCATTTGGCAGTTTATATCTTAGCAACAGATTTCAAGAGGTTCAGTACCCACTCAACTTTTTTATACCAGTCAATACCTAATTCAGTACAGTTCATCAAAGAATCAAATTATGTTGCCATCAGTGACTTCAGATATATAATCCAGCTGATTAGTCATTTAGAATTACTGTGCCCCTGGGTCACACATTTTCTGGCCATTGCTAAAACCAACAGTGCCCTCCACTGCAGTACCATTCATTTCCTACATATTTGAACTCAAATGATTTATATTTATTTTTTAATATAGAAACATATTTCTTCGCTCAATCAGCTAATATTTATTTAAGCACTTACCATGTACCAGGCCCTGTGCTCAGCATTGGAGATAGTCACAGAATGAAATAATCCTTACTCTCAAAGAGTTTCCATTCTAACAGGAAGAGACATCAATAAGGATATCAGTACTGAATCAGAAACATCAATAAGGATATACAGAATAAATATGAAGAGAATCAATACAGTAAAATGCAGGAAGTGTTAAATATAAGGAGGCATTTGGAAGGATTAGGAAAAGTTTTATGATAACTAATAGTATTTAAACTGTGATTTGACCCAAGTATTCTTTGACAAATATTCCACACTTTTCTCATATGGAAGACATTTCCACTTAACCATGACTTACTTGTTAAGAAAGTGAAGTTTGCCATTTGCCAATATTTGATGTACCTAGTACTCTTAAGTTTTTAAAGCAGGTCATTTTGAGACTTCTGGGAAAATAAAAGCCAAATGTCACCAAAATATACATTACAACAAATAAATCCTGGGTGACTAAAAGATGTAAAACCTTCAGGAGATGTCTGGAACATAGAAAGTCTTATATTGAATACTTAAGCAATATTCTTTAAAAGAAAATTCTCATTCAACGAAAGAATTTGGGCAGCCAACTGCATCAAGTTTAACATAACAGGATTTGACTTGTAATGATTATTTTCTCTTAGCAATATAGTACCTAGTTCAACATCTGGAGTAACTGAACCAATATAACAGTCATTTTGAACAGTGTGACTTAAGGTTTTGCTTTCCAAGTGCCCCTTTTACCATTCTTTGTACAAAAATAAGCAAGAGATTGGTTCTTCATTATACAAAAGCTCTACCCCAGTGAACCATTTTAATGATAGAAATCAGATATTGGCATTTTCTATTGTCAGCCCTATAGAGTCGCTTTAGTATCATCCAACTGACTGCCAACTAAATTGTGCAAGCAACAGTATGACTCATAATTATATAAAAGACATACCTGGAGAAGATAATCATCTCAGAAAAAAGTTAATCTTCTCTCTGCAGAGTTATTTTTCATCCTACAAGAGGAAGATGATTTTGGAAACACACTATCTTCTTTCTATGTAGTTATGATTTCTAAAGACAGTCAGGATAGATCCATTTGTAGGAATATAATGTTTTGGCTCTGCCAGGTACACTGTGTCTTGTTAGAAATTTGTTATTAGTTTAGTAGCATGAATATGAAGGATCTAAATATTCAATACATAAATTTCATTCCTCACTTGAAAGTACAAGATTAAGTATTTTAAAAATTGAAAGCAAAAATGAGAAATAAAAAGACATGATAATAGCTTGTATAGAACCAGAATTTTAACAAAATAAAATGACGCTATTTCACCCACCATAATATCATTTATTAATAGGGGCATGCAATCTGTTTATAAAGGACAGATCAGTGGCATGCCACCCATTTGCGCCAAAGGCCCCAAATGACAACGAATTTTATACTGATATATGTCTTCTTTATGATTGATCTAACAGTAAATCAGTTGAACCTTTCTTGGCAGTCCCAATTGATGGATATTTTGATAAGGAGGTGGGCTTATAGGTCTCAACTCCTCCCCTACAGTTTCACCAACCTAGGAAAAATGGCTGGCCTGCCCCTCTATGGCTCTTAAGAAATAGAAGCCTACCCGGTTTATGAAACACAGCGTTTTCTAGAAAAACATGAGCTATTTTGATCAATTTTTCACTAGTTTAATCTGCTCTCTTATAGACCAGATCACACCTAAATTTTTCTGTAGATATAATGTAATCTAAAATCCACAAAATAAGTAGAAGATTGACTTAAATAAACTTTCATATCTAATGCTACAAATAGTTTTTATGAACTCATTTTCAAAGCACAGAAGTCATTTTGGTGTATCTATTCCTGTCTTGTTCTTTTTACTTGAAAAACTAAAAAGAATTGCTAGGATTGGGATTTGTTATTTGGCTCTTGAAATATTGTCATATCTCTATGTCCCAAAAAGGTCAGGGAATCCTTTGTTGCCTTATGGGAAACCCAGGTCCTTATCCCTAGCAAAAAAAAAGTAAGAAATATCCCAACTCTAATATTCTAATTCTGTATTATCATTGTTATTTTTTTCCTGATATTAGTAAATGGAATAGAAAGATGCAAATGCCTGGGCATATGAAAGATAAAATTATAGGGAACATTATTAACATTTAAAAATTATGCTGCCAGGCGATCATGATGAAGCTACATACACAAAAGAACTCAAGACATTGATTCAGACTTTTTTTTTTCATATCTGGATATGAATTCAAGAATAAATGTGTGTTTCTGTGTTCATTCTGTGATGTTAACTAGATTTATGAAAGTAGCATAGGAAAGAAGAGTTGAATGAGATGTGTCAAACACAAAGGCAGTTTGCCAATATATAAATTAACTGCATCTGTTTGGCCTAAAGGCTACAGCTTTGATACAGTGTTTTACATGGCAGATCAAAACAATGCCAGGAATGTCATCAATCTTGTCAGAGGTGAAAAAAGTCCAGAATTATCTACACCCAAGCAATGCCCAATGTGAAAAGAAAGCCATCAAGCACTAGAATTATATGTGTTGCCATTCAGAGCCTGCTTTTACAAAGCTTGAAATAGCCTTTGATCTATCCCAGGAAAGGCAGATAGCTTTACAGAAAGTATCCATGGACCTAACAGAAGATTCCTTTGAGCTTAGAGGAAAAGTTCTTAATAGAAAGAATGCTTGAAGCATTTTTTATAATTAATAGTGATATACCTTTATTTGCTACAATGACTGATTGGATATTATACTGGACAACCATCTGTGAATTAACAGGAGTGTTTCTAATGCCTTGCCACTTCATAAATGAATAGATGAATTTAAAGACATTTATTATATACTTAGTATATGCCAAGCCCTAAAAATACAACTATAAGAACTAAAAGTCTACCTCCCACAGAGTTTACAGTCCAATCAGGGAAGACAATAAACAAGGGAGAGTGGTGGCCTCAGAGAATCATTTTGGCCTCAAAATTTATAGAGATGACTATTCTGGATGGCAATTTGGTACTATGCCCAAAGGGTTTTAAAAGACTGTCTACCCTTTGATCCAGCCATGCCACTGCTGGGTTTATACCCCCAAAGAGGTCATAAGGGAAAAGACTTGTACAAAAATATTTATAGCTGTGCTATTTGTGGTGGCAAAAAATTGGAAAATGAGGGGATGGCCTTTGATTAGGGAATGGCTGGACAAATTGTGGTATCTATTGATGATGGAATACTATTGTGCTCAAAGGAATAATGAACTGGAGAAATTCCATGTGAACTGGAATGACCTCCAGGAATTGATGCAGAGTGAAAAGAGCAGAAACAGGAGAACATTATACACAGAGACAGATACACTGTGGTACAATCAAATGTAATGGACTTCTCTACTAGCAGCAGTACAATGATCCAAGACATTTGTGAGGGACTTATGAGAAAGAATGCTATCCACATCCAGAGAACTGTGGGAGTAGAAACACAGAAGAAAAACAACTGCTTGATCACATGGGTTGATGGGGATATGATTGGGGATATAGATTCTAAATGATCACCTTAGTACAAATATCAATAATATGGAAATAGATCTTGATCAATGACACATGTAAAACCCAGTGGAATTGCTCATTGGCTACAGAAAGCGGGTAAGAAGAGGGGAGGAAAAGAGCAAGTATCATGTAATCATGGAAAAATTTTCTTAATTAGATAAAAAAAATTCTTTTTAAAGTTATAGAGATGGGAGCCATAGCAGAGTAGACTTACATACTCCGAGGAATAATGATAGCATCAACTTGATCATGGTTTCAGAACATGAAAAAAAAAAGGTGTAGGGAGTATGTAGACAGCTGCAAGGCTGTCAAAATGATGCCATGTAAAGCATGGCATGGATCTGCCTACAAATAGAGAACTGTGTGTGTGTGTGGTAATTCTTAATTAGCACAGAAAGGCTTCAGGGCAGAAGATCCAGATATAAAAGGATAAAAACCTATAGGACATTGGTTCTGATTTAGGCAGTGAAACTTGTAAAGAAGATAATTAAGGCATAGAGTCATTAGTATTTCATAGAAGGCAGGAGCCCTAAAAAAATCCTTGAAAAACCATCAAATATATATTATTTCATACCATTATTCATCTTACCAAAATATATCTGGGATCCTATATATGTTAACAGTGGTGTGTGGATTACTTTGGGCAATCATGAATTATGATATAATTTCATTTTGTGACAGCAATGACCATGTGCATGTGCTGATACTAGGCTAACACAAAATGTCAGATTGGGCCAGATGAAATTAAACTGATTTGTTTTCCCCATCTTCCTGGGCCATATGAAATTAGACTTTTGTTTTCCCCATCTTTAGTTGGTTCCATCAGTTCTATCAATTAAGTGCTAGATTTTGTGCCAAAAACATATTTCAATTCATTTTTTAATTCTGTGGATTTTACTCCAAGGAAATGTACAGAAGGTCTAGCCCTTAACCAGCAAATTTCAGTGACTGCTGGAGATAATACAGAGGAAATTGGTGTAGAGAAAGTCAAGTATTTCATTTAATATTCAAGCCAACAATGAAACTGAATCAGTTGCATGAAAGCACAAAGTCCTGTGTTGTCAAAGACAAAAAATAATACCAAGAACTAGCAAACTGTTGCTGCAGAGCAGCCTAATTAATCCTCCAGAAATAAGCAAAAACCTTCACAGGGACCTAGCGACTGATTCCTCTACATTACATAGCGTAAGCTTACTAAAGTTGGAAAAGCAAGACCGGTTGTTGTTTCTTCGGCAAAACAGTAAAAAATTTGAAATTCTGAAAGTTTTTTAAACAGGTAATTTTTATTAATGAAGCTCATTTTTCATTCAAGGTTATACAAAACCTTGTTAGAAGAAGGCTAAATGATCCTGTAAGATCTGGACATTTTTGTACATGTGAACCAAAAAAAAATACATCTTAGGGACTTTTTTTTTCCCAAGTGGGCTTAGAAGTCAAGTGAACGAGCCTTTAAGAACCTGCCCTATTCCAGGCACTCTCTTAAATGGTGGGTTCACTCTCCCATGTTCACTGTCTAATATGGGAATTAACAAGCAAACAACGATGTACAAACAAAATAAATACAAAGATGAGACTTCCAGGTATAGGGGATAGCCAGTGAAAATGCCTAGAGTCAAGAGGGAGATCGAATATCTTACATAAGGAACAATAATAAGGAAACCAGTATCACTGGATCACAGAGCACATAGAGGGAAATAAGGTATAAGAACAGAAGAAGGAGCAGCTAAGTAAGGCCTGGAATTAGGAAGACATGGGTTAAGATCTGACCTCCAGACACTTCCTACCTGTATGACCCTAGGCAAGTCACTTAAGCTCTGACTGCACTTTTGCCTTAGAATTGATATGGTAAGTTATGGTTTTAAGGGGTGGGGGGAAGAAATGGGACAAGGTTAGTAAATATATTCATATCCTTAGAAGCAGAGTTCTAGAATTTTAGAAATTCACAAGTGGAAATAGAATTTGGAACACAGCCTTAAACCACATCCTATAAAAGGTTAAGAAATTTGTCTAGGCAGCAGCTAGGTAGCTCAGTGGATTGAGAGTCAAGCCTAGAGAGTAGAGGTCCTGGGTTCAAATATGGCATCACACTTCCTAGGTGTATGGCCTTGAGCCTAGCCCTTACCACTCTTCTGCCTATGAATAGTATTGATTCCAAGATGGAAGGGGAGAGAGATCTAGGAAATGGAGAAAAATAACATACCAATAGAAAAAAATTTCTAACATAGGTGAAGTTTAATGTAAATCCCACTGAAAGCCTAAGAACTGTAATCAAAGCTAGAGTTGAAGTGTTCATCAGAAGCAAACTTAACATCCAGCATGATTAAAATTATGAAGAATTAAAGAATATGTGTCACAGTCTTGTGAGTTTAATGCCAAATCATGTAAAACAAGTGACTGAAGCCAAAAATACATTATAAATAAATATACATATTAATTTTTTAGTTATAACCTCTATTATTTTAAATCAACTTAACTTTGTCCTAGTTGATTTGCACATCACTGTATCTCTTTGGTGTCTACACCCAGTCAAATAAGTATTTCGGCTCTAAGTAAATCTGGTGAGAATTGTTCCTGAATTCAATAGTTTATAGACATTATAAAAGGAAAGATGAAAAGTGTTACTCTTCAATGTAAATGCTGTCACCTTTCAAATAACTTTATTGATTTCAGTAAAGCGGTGAAGCATGGTGGGAGATGGTTATTATGGAAATAATCACACTCTTTTGGCCTTGAAGCCTCGCACGTAGTGCAGATGGCATTAAATCTTCTGAGAAAAAACATTCCTCCCTACTGTCTTACTTTAAGTTCAATCAAAAAGGAAAGCACCTTTTTGTGCCCTGGCTTTGATGGTGGGAGTCTAAGCACTCAGGTAGAAAATCAGCTGAATCACCACATTAGCCTCTGTCACTGTTGTGACTGCCTTGTGGGCTTTTTAAAGCTCAGTATGGGGAAAATGAGCAATGAACTCAATGGAGTGCCTACAGGTTGCAGGTTTTTCCTCCTCACTGCATATATACAGTATTTGCCTATGATTCACTTTTTGTCTTGCTTGTGCTTTCTAGAGCTGATGCTGTATCAGAGGTTTGAGGATTATGTACAGTATTTTCATTTTTCCCATAAATTGACTCCATAGTTTAGAATCTGGTTGGGATAGCAGGTTGATTTTTGTTTTGTACAATGCAGTTTCTGCCCTAGCTACTGATGAGGAGCTTTTTATATGGTCCAACTTTCTGGCATAACACTGTGAAAGAAGCTAAAACATATCCTAAAACAATTTTTCCTGCTTAACTTCTTCCCATCCCTTGATTTTCTCAGAAAAAGTTCAAATCTAACAGGTACATACATATAAGCATTAAAATGAACAAGCAAATGGAATATTTGCAGCGGGGTACTTCTTTTTAATTGGGCCAGACTTAATTAAACTTCAACTCCTTAGTGAATTAAGTAGAAACAACATAATATATTTAGTAAAACACTCGTTCTAAGCCATGAAGGGGAAAAAAGGAAATTAGCTGAGATGTGGCTCCTTTTCTCAAGGATCTTACAGTCTAGTAGGAATCCAGATACAGCAGCTCTAGTACAGATCTGAAGTTAGGACTTAGGAAAAACACAAAGAGAATTCTGTTTTCTTCTAAGTATCAATAACAAAAGTGGCATCAGACAGGAAGAAAAATGCCTACAAAAGTGTACCCCATTGTCTTTTGGCATTAAGTATGTGTATGTGATTCTGTGGCAGATGATGTCTTGTACAAAATCCAGATGGGTGCTTTCCCTGTTCTCCTGTGTGCAGAAGACATTATGCTGACATTGAGCCAACAAGAGCTTTTCATTGATATCTGTAGTCAAAATAGATACCTGCCTAGCTAAAAGTAGATGAAGAACACATATTGCCCTTTGAAACTCATTGCATTAGTCTATTCGTATATTTATCAGTGTCGAGTAAGCACTGCTGATGGACAATAAGAAAGGCCCAATTTGCGGCATTAATGCATTGCTGGTGGAGTTGTGAATTGATCCAACCCTTCTGGATGGCAATTTTTAAAGCTCAAAGAGCTTTAAAAGACTATCTGCCTTTTGATCCAGCCATACCACTGCTTGGTTTATACCCCAAAGAGATAATAAGGAAAAAGGCATATACAAAAATAGTTATAGCCACACTCTTTGTGGTGGCAAAAAATTGGAAAATGAGAGAATGTCCTTCGATTGGGGAATGGCTGAACAAATTGTGGTATCTGTTGGAATACTATTGTGCTCAAAGGAATAAAGAACTGGGGGAATTCCGTGTGAACTGGGAAGACCTCCAGGAATTGATGCAGAGTGAAAGAAGCAGAACCAGGAGAACACTGTACACAGAGACTGATACACTGTGGTACAATCAAACATAACAGACTTCTCTACTAGCAGCAATGCAAGGATCCAGAGCAAGGTTGAGGGACTTAAGAGAAAGAAAACTAGCCACATTCAGAGGAGGAACTGTGGGAGGAGAAATACAAACCCAGTGGAATTGCACGTCAGCTAAGGATAAGGGGGTTTGGAGGAGAGGGAAAGAACATGAAATATGTAACTATGGGAAAATATTCAAAATAAAAACTTTTAAAAAAAGGCCCAATTTGGGTGAAAGGAACTGGCCTGGATCATATTTCAGAAACTGTACAACATTTTCAATGATTCAAAGCAACTTGGTGCCACAAAGCTCATATTTTCAATACCACTGTTCTTCTGGTGATGCTATATGACTGCAAATTATGGAACATCACAGTGTCCGAAGATTCACAATTGTAAGTAACCCAAAGGATATGGGGCATATTACATTCTACCAATATAGGTTGGATTGCAAGAAAAGGCATAAAAGACATGATCACAATCTTGTATGAGCAAAAAAGTAAATGTACTGATCATTAGTAAGAATAAGAGATGAAGAAAATGTGCCAATTGCTTTCAGATATTAAAAGAGCCAGAGAACCATCAAGCATTTTGGATAGTTTGCTTATAACCTTACAGAATGACATGGACAAATATCGCATAGGATGAGAGAGCATGGATTGGTTGCAGATTGTTGTACTTGAGGGTACATCCATACTGATGAGATCATGAATTCAACAAAGCATTGAATTTAAAGGAAATGTTTATTTCTATTTCCTCGATCAAAGAGATAGAGAAAAGGAAGCAAGCCAGTGACATACTGAGTGAAAGACAACAAATGAATGAAATGAATGGTCTTGGTCCTATCACTTAAATACTCTCTCTCTCTCTCTCTCTGACAAAAACAGAAATCTTTGCAGATAGATGAATAGGGGTAGAGGTAAAGGTGGGGGTCAAAATCCAAGATCCATAAAAGAATTCATCTCTAAACCAAGTACTGTAATTTAGCCAAAAAACACTGACTAGTAGTTAGAGGATATATATCTTAGAAGTGTGTCTGGCTCCAGCAGAAATTTGCCCGAGAGATCTCAGATAACTCATTTGACTTCTCTTTGTCTAGAATTTGTCATTTCTGCATGATTATACAGACATGTCAAGTGCTCTGTACTCAGGAATGCAATATATGAGTGAATTTATTATTACTAAAATTCAGTATCAAAAAAAGCATCATTATTTTTGTTTCTTCCTGTTTTAAAACCCTTAAGAAGATAGAAGTTTTATATCTATAAAAAAAACTGGTCATCATAAACCAGGTGTTCCTAAGTACAACTATCAAAGAGGAGATTTGTGCAAGTGAATTATAACAAATGATCACAATAAATTCAAATCCAATTTAAGTTTCATGTGTAATAAATTGGACACTTGAAACCCTCCATGTAATTTAATATGACACCCTGTTACACAGGAAAATTTAAGAAATAATTTTCCAAGATCAAAACTTGTCACTTTACAAGCATTACAAATCAAAGTACACTATAGTTGAAGAATTTTGTGGTTGATGGCCAATTATTTGCCATTTCCTTGAAAGAATTGTTCGCTGTGACAGAACCAATAGCTCAAGTTTCTTTCAAGTCTAAATCAATAATAGATTTGGTTCTGCTACCTACAGAAATATAAACTGTGAGCCATGTAAAACAAAACTGTCCTGGAAAGATAACCCCTTTTTTCCTTTTTTTTTTTCCTCTTTTTTTCTTCTTTTTTTTTTTTCTTGAGCCTGAAATCTGAGAGCCTGAGCTCTCTATCTTTCCTGGGCTGGAAGTGCAGCCTTCACTCAAAGACCTGGTCGCACTACTAACCAGTGTGGTAGCTTTGACCTGTTCTGTTTCCCACCTGGGCCAGTTTGCCCCTCAGGCCTCCTGATGGCCCCCTATTCCATTCATAACAGTGCTATATTTAGTGAGAACCCCAATTGACTTTAGGCCACTGCAACACAGAACTCTTGAACACCCATGTCCTCCCTAGTCACAGGGATTATAGATGTGTACCACTATGACCAGCAAATCACCCAATATTTAATCTTCTCTTTTTTTTGTTTTTGTATAAGCATTTATTTTCTCTCCCTTCCACTCCTTCCCTTCCCTACTCCCCCACCCCCACTGAACTATAAAAAAAAAGAAACCCCTCATTAATAATAGTCAAGCAAAACAAATTCCCACAAATACATGTCTCTGTATTTTATTTCTGTCACCTCTAACAGGAGGTGGGCAACATCATCTTCAGTCCTCTTGTGGTTTGTCATTTTATTGATCATAGTTATAAAGTTCTTTTTCTTTATAATGGTGATGCTGTATAAATTATTTTCCCATTTTTCTATGAAACTTACCGTTTTTCATTTTTGACATTCCTAACTAAACATTTCTGATAGTTGGGTACTTAAAAATACCCTTTTTTTGCCTATTGAGATAAAACTGCTTAAAACAGAAAACGAAAGATCTCACTATCAAGTGGCAGTGTGGTAAAAGTAGGATCACAGAATGGAATTTTGTTGAGGAATTATGGAAATTCATACTTTGCGTATAGTTACAGTCAAGGTGAAAACTCTGAGAGAGGAGATGGATTCTTTCTCAGCTACTCTGTGTAATGACCTCTCTCCGTGAAACACAAGTGGACTGTAAAAATTAATGTACCTTCAAAAGGTCAGGTGAGTGACTTCCCTTGCCCCCCACCAAGGTATAAGTTGAGAGCAAAGGGATGAAGGTTTAAGTAAAGGAGAAAAGAGAAAAGATTAAATTCTGTCTTGAAGAAAAGTAATGTCCATGAAGCAAGTAGAAGAAAGAATAAAGGTTAAAGGCCATGCCTAAAAACAAAAGAAAGAAAAGGTGACAGAAAATTGAGGAATTAAAAAATCAATGACCAGGAAAATCATTTGTGCTACTGAAAGGTGGTAAACCCTAATTGACATAAGATGTCACCTGTAATAGTTGGGATTTTTCTCCTTAATCAGCAAATATTTATTGAGTGCCTATTGTTAAATTTTAGGTATTGTGGAATTAAAAAGATATGGCCCTGTTCTCAAAGAGTTTATGATACTCAGTATAGATAGGAGTGCTAGGCCTGGAGATGGGAGGAGTTGGGTTCAAATCTAGCTGCAGACACTTCCTAGCTATGTGACCCTGGACAAATCGTTTGACCCCATTTGCCTAGCCCATATTTACTACTCTTCTAAGACAGAAGGTATGGGTTTAAGAAAAAAGAATTTATGATCTAGTTGAGGAAATGACATATACATTTGTACACATGCATATGTATGTATATGAATATGTATCTGTATTTGAAGATTTAAGTCACAATGCAAAAGTGTAAGATCAGGAGAATCATTATTAAAGATTTAGCAGCTTTTGGAAAAGATATTTTTATACCTTGTAAAGATATTATACCTTAAATGGTAGACTCACTTTGTCATTAGAAGTTAAAGATTCTCATCTTACTTTGGAAGCTTGAAAAACTCTAGATGCCTCTGGATAGACTAAATGGCCTTAGTTGGGGCTTCTCCCAGCCTGAAGATCTAATGTCTTTTAACAAGGACTTTCTTAGGGGACTGAAATCCATGATCTTTTTTCAGCACACTAATCAATTACTCAAAAAGTGTGTCTCTAGTATGTAATCCCCTGGCCTTAGTAATTACAGGAAATACAAAGACACATAGAGCAGAGGGTTTGCCTACAAGAATCTTATAGTCAGATAGGACTTCTATGTGAAAAGTTGACTAATAATACAAAGAAGCATAGATTTGACAAATGAATAGCATAAATTGTGAATACTACTGATGCTTTGAAGACAAAATTGAGGACATGAAGAATAAGAGAAAGAATCAGAGGACTTAAGTCCAAATCCCACTGTCAATTCCTTCATTAGCTCAAACAAATGATTTAACCCCTGGCCTTAATTTCATTATCTCCAAAATGAAGGAATTGGACTAGATGGCCTCCAACATCTTCGGCTCTAAAGAGTCTGTGATTACTGTGACTTTTGGAGTTGTTGAAGCCACAGTAAAACTTGAGATTTACCCAAAGGGGTAAGTTGGCTTGGGATTTGTTAGAGGTAGATCTAACAGCTTCCAAACGGTTCCACATTAGCAAAGTAATAATAACAATAATAATAATTGGTTATTATTTCCAAGTTCATTTGCTGATGACAGAAAGCAGCAACCTAAAATAATTTAGCAGACAACTGTGAGGAAAAAGCTATATTAAATGAGGTATTTTTATTTTTAAAACTAGAAAAAGATGAAAGCTCCTAGATTGTTTTTCATCATTTTTCACAGCTAGTTAAGGAAAAACTAGTCATCCAGGATAGCTTTTCCAGTGATTTTTTATGTATGGAAATTAAGTGACCTTGAGTTTCTGGGTATTTGAGTATTTCTGCTTATATTAGCAAACAGTTACATGTTGTTTAGTGGGCAGTTTCCTACCTGTCAGAATACATTTTGCCAAAGTATATTTGTTTCACTAATCATGGTGCTTGAAAACATGAATCCTACTATTTTTTTTCAGCTTTTTGCATTTTCATTGCCTGATTTTTCTTGCTCTGTAAGGAAATCAATAAACAATTTAAAATATGCTTGATTTCCCAGAACTTGTAATATATGGAAAAATCAAGTAAATGTCTCTTGAGAAAAACTTAAATTTTAGCTTGATAAACAAACATTTTTTCCAAGGAAAGAAAGTAAATTAAAAATGGCTTTCTACATCACAAGATTAGATCATTTAGTTCTAATTAATTTTCATCTCTGATTCTTTACAGAAAATCTACAAAATAACCACAATAAGGTGGAATTTTTTATATGTCATTTCTAAACATGGGAGACTTTAGCTAAAAAGACAACTGCAACTTGTGCTACTCAATTTCTAAAACAAAATATATTTAGGAGTAGGAATAGAAGCAGAGATTTAAGGAAGATTGATCAGAAACAAAAACCTTTGGAATAAAAAATTATTTTTCCTTTGACTTCTCCAATCTATTAAGAACAAGTGAGCATATACTCTAAATTAGATTTTTCTCCGTATTTCCTTATCAGAAATATCCAAGAAAAACTTTCTGTGATATTCTGTCCCAATGTTACCTAACCCTTACCTTTGAAAAGAGTGATTGTTGGGAAACTCTCAGTTTTCATTCAGGTTCAATCTCTACCAAAATGGGTAACCTTGGATAGGTCACATAATCTCTCTCTGTAGCTATTTCTTTTTTTTTAATAATATTTTATTTTCCACAGTTATACATAAAAACAATTTTAACATTAATCTTTTTTTTTAATTTTGAGTTCTGAATTCTCTCCTTCCTTCCCATCCTCAGTCCTTCCTCCTACTCCCTGAGATGGTAAGCAATCTTTTATAGAGTTTACATGTGCAATCATATAAAACATTTCTCATCCTTAGTCATTTTGGAAGAAATCTCAGACAAACCAAAAAAAGAGAAGAAAGTAGAATATAGTATGTTTCAGTCTGCATTCAGACTCCATCATTTTGTGGCAGACAGATGACATTTTTCATCATGCGTCTCTGGAATTGTCTTGGATCACTGCATTGCTAAGAATAACTAGGTCGTTCACAGTTGTTCATCAGCAAATATTGCTGTCACTCTGTACTATCTTCTGGTTCTGCTCACTTCACTTTGCATCAGTTCCCTGCAGCTCTTTATCTGCAAAATGCAAAAAAGAGGAGACTAAATCTGGTTTACAGGGGGCATTGCACAGATGAAGGACAAAGATAGTATTCAATCTAAAGAGCTTATTGTTGGAGCTTAGTAGATATATAATAATAGTCATCTAAATTGCTTGGTGCTATTCATCAAATACCATTGTGTTATATACCAAGCTCACTCAACAATGCACCCTGGAATAAAGAGTGAGTGGCCCCAGAGAAAGTTTGAAAAAATGCTTAAAAATATAACTAAGACCAGAAGAGAGGCATAATCTTCTATACTATGTCTTTAGAGAAAGAAGAATCTGTCTTTCAGATTCTCAAGTTGAACTGTATAGGCCCTATTCTTAATAAAGATGAATACAAGGATGATTTTAAGAACATAAAATGATAATGGCACTTGAAATGCATTCATTTTGGGACTTGTAATAACTGAATAGCATGAAGTAGGCAGTTTGAACACTGAAACACAAAAGAAGCTCAGTACCAATCACTGGTGAAGTATATAGTCACTAAGAAAATATACCAGGGCAGTATAATACCAGCAATGAGGAACCTTAATGAGTAAATATAATCACACAATGGATTATGTAATGGCCTATTCTGTCTCAACCCCTTGAATTTTCTGGAGAAAATAGTTCTATAATCACCAGAATTGGGGAAAAAGAGGAAGAGAAGATAGAAGAGGACAGACACTAGGAATGGTTTTTGCTTAGTTAATAGTTTATATTCTGAAGTTAGATGACAGTTCTTGCACCTTAGTGTTAAGTACCAATACACAATGAGTACCTAAACCTGTTTAAAAAAATAAAAACCAAATAAGACCCTGTTCCTGCCCTGAACACTGATTGTAACAAATAAAAACACCAGAAGACAGAAAAGGGTGAGAACATGTTTAGGCAAAAAGTACGATAGCAGAGAGAGAAAAAAAAATAGTGATAGTTCTGAGCATCTGTCGCCTTCAGAGAGGATCATATTTTAAGGTCTGCCTGATGGTTTCAGTGGTGTATCTCAGAAGAATCTTCACTTGACTGACGATTTGAAAGGAAAGTGGCAGAAGCTGGACAGATGAAAAGTGACAGATAGTTCAAGGCATATGGGGCAACAGCAAAGAATTCACAGAAATGGAAACAGCAACTGTGATAAAAGGTGTACATGACCAGTGTGGCTCAGGTAGGTAGGAAATGGGAAGAAATGATAGAGATTAAAGTAAGTGCTGTGATAAGGGAATGGAAGGTTAAAAACGTGGCATTTAAGAGGCTAAGATGTTCACTCCTAATCACAACTTTAATCTTAGTTTCTCATTTAAAGGTACATGGAAGACATGAGTCTACCAATAGAAAAGTTTGAGATATTTTTTACTTTAATTTCTTCTCAGTGGCCTCACGTCAACAGTTCTCCATTTCAAGGCACATGTGACATCTATCTACCTAGTCAGATGAACATTCACTTGCAAAATCACAACTTCCTTGCACTTTACAACTAAAACTCCTACTTCTGCCTCAGACTTGTAAAACCAACATATGTCTTTCTTCCCGATAGTCTCAGGACTGTAGAATTTTATTTCCTTTCCAGTGCTTTGCTCTGAACCTATCCTGGACACTAAGAATGAAAGCCTATGGCAATGAGACAGCCCACTGATTTGCCTCTCACAAAAGGTCAGAAACTGATAGAGCAAATAAAGCACAATGAGGCATAAATTGTGCTTCCCCATTTAGCTCTTTCATACCACATTGCCCATTTTGGGAGCCAGACTTTTTCTTTTAACCTAGGGCATGATTGTAGAAACAAAGTCTCATGTAACTTCCAAAGCAACATCCTTCTCTAATGCAGCTCTGTAAGAAGTGATGACCATTAAATTGGAACTCAGTAGGCCACATCATCTAAAGTCATTTGGTTTAGTGAGCATTCCAAATTTTATTATTTTGCTTTGCATTATCATTGACATGTACTGGCCAGGCCTATTATTCTTTCAAATGGCAGTTGTATGAATTAAGCAATGACTTTAATACAGAAATGAAGGCATCAAAGACAACCTATATTCATAGCCCACAGAAGACTTATTTGTAGGAACTAAGTTGGTAACAATGGCTCATCTCTCACTTAAAAACTTTCTAAGCTAATTTCAGAAAAGAAAACTGAAAATTTCCTTAAATTGCTTCATTCTTGAGTCAATTTTGAATCAAAAGCATTTTGGGGCATTGTGCTAGGATACAAAGGAAGAGAACAAAAATGGTCCCTACTCTCAAGAACTCACAGTTTAATGGGGGAGACAAGAAGTAGTAACTAAGTACTAACAGGATAAATTGGAGATTTACTCTTTGTGATCTAAATGCCAGATTAATAACAGAACAGGAAAAAATGTGGGAAAGTTATGGAGTGGCTCTCCTGTTCCAAAACTGAAGCTATTCTTTCCTTCCTACACATTTACTCAGCCCCAAATGTTGGAAGGCAATGCAAACTCATTGCCAGAGCTGAGACTTTAAATACTGCAGAATTGAAAGTCCCAAATAAAAGTTTAAGTTAATAGTCATGCAAAGTAACCCTTATTCTACATTCTTCTAGAATCTAGAATAACCATTCTCTTAAGGAAGCCTAGAGATCCACTCCTCCAGAGAAAGATGAGATCCAGGAGTACTAGATCAAGAAGGAAAAGCAGTTTGTAGGAGTTATTGTGAAGTATCACAACTTTTATTCCCTCATCATAAGCCATCCCTTCCAAACCAGAAGAAAAAGTCCAACAAGGCAGTAGGTGGCTCAGCTGATAGAACCTTGGAGCTGGAGTCAGAAAAACCTGAATTCAAAGCCACTCCTGGATTCTAGTTCTGTGACACTTGGCAAGTTACTTAACCTCTGACTCACTCAGTTTCCTCTTCTAGAAGATGTGGATGTTTCCTCTTCTAGAAGATGTGGATAATTATAAATTTATTGTAAAGATAAAGTGAAATAATATTTATAAAGCACTTAGCACAGTACCTAGTGCATATTTGGTACTATATACATATTCTTTTCCCCTTCTTCTACAACCTGCCATGAATTCAAGCTGCGCTTCCCATGTGGGAAGTATCCTCCAGGATGTGGAATTTCAGCATTTGGATCTATTTCCTAATGAATTTCCTACAGACAATTGACTAAGGAACATTCAGGATCTCTGTGTAACAATGTGACTCTCTTGAATCATGTATCCTTTTACAGAATTACACACTTTTAACGGGCATTGATTTAGTTCATGGCCTTTTTCTGTGAAAGCAACCTCTTAGACTTCTTGTTTCCAGGTAGGAAGTCAATACTGCATTAACTTCTTGAGCAAAAAGCTGACTACTAACTAGATTTACTTAAAGGTCAGAAGTATCTGTGTAATAATATTACATCCACATAAATATTAGCTTTTGAATTTAAGAGTTCATGAATTAGGTTAACCAGGTTTAGAATTAGAGGCTGTGGCATGCCATTTATGGTCCTACATTCTTATATATTGATTGTTGAGAACCCGCTTATATTTGTAAGACTTAATTTTTCCCAAACCATTTTAGCATGAGAGAGTAAAAGATATATAAGCCAGTCAGATTTTTACCTTCAAAGACTTTAGGTACAGTATTTTTCTTTATTTTTATATGAAAGGTTATTTATTTATTTCATATCCAGAAATGTTCAAGGATGACAAAAAGCTTGAAGGCTGCTTGATATTGAAAATATCCAAACCTTGATACACTGAAAATTATCAAACTTCTAAAACTTGTGAACATTTAACACATGCTCTTAAAACACTAAAGATTAATTTGGGATCGTTTTCCTCCCTATCTCTTTACTCACTTCTTTTCCCACTTTTGAATCTCAGCTATAATGTGCTATTGAGAATTATAGGTGAGTTTGACTCATTATCAAAAAATAGCCTTTTGACATTTTTAGTGATATTCCTTATTCAGAGATTAGCTTTCTCCATACTTCTTGTTAAATGCTTCAATAGTAGATTTAGGTGATAAAAATCATCATCACATTGATTTTTTTAATCAACCTGCTTCCTTTTGTTGCTATTCTAGCTTAGTTAATTAAAAATATATAGGTCACTGATTTACTAATAAAAATCTGCCCAGTTAACTAGACAGTTGAGGTCGTTGTATCCCATATGGCCAAGGGGCAGCAAATTATTAGGATGTTTAAGGAAAGTAGTGTTCTGATTAAACCATATTCTGCATACAAAAGGTAACATATTCAACAATTTTTTTTAATGTTTGTAGGAATGAATTTTTTTAAAAAAACAATAGATTAGACTGAGTTTTCTTTTTTGTTCCTAAAAAAATACTATTTGTTATACAGGATGATTCTCTGGAAGACAAAAATTAGAGGACTACTAGAGATTATCATGAATAAGAAAAGATATCAATAAAAACTTGGAGACAAAATATTTTTTAAATATAAGCAGGCTCTAGTTCATAAATGGGTCATATTCCAGCAATTCCTTTTTATATCATTAGTTGAGGCTTAAAACACATTTTCTCATAGAAGCAGTGTTATAAGTGGTGATCAAGTTAGTAGGTTGGCCTAGAAAAGCTCTTGGGCTAGGCTAGAAGGTCAATTCCACGTATAGCTTTATTTCTCTGGAGAAATGTATTCTAAGGCATTGAATAAAAAGAAACTGTCTTAGCTCTAGAACATGTTCACTGTGACCAGGACAAGCCATGAGGAAGGACCAGGTGTCAACTGGGGATCAGGCCACCACTATCATACAGTCAGGAAGCATTTATAAGTGCCTGCTATGTGCCAGGCACTGTGCTAAATGCTATGGATACATAGAAATCCAAAAGATAATCCCTGCCCTCAAGGAACTCAAAGTCTAATGGGACAGTCAACAAGCAAACAAATCCATACAAACAAGAAATAGGAAATAATTAACAGAGAGAATGCACTAGAATTAAGAGCATTGGTTCTCTAGGATTTTTTAAATATCATCTGCAAAGAGTGATAGCTTAATCTTCTCATTGCCTATTTTAATACCTTCAATTTCTTTTTCTTCTCTAATTGCTACTGCTAGTGTTTCTAGTACAATGTTAAATAATAGAGGTGATAATGGGCATCCTTGTTTCACTCCTGATCTTATTAGGAATGCTTCAAATTTATCCCTATTGTATATGATGCTTGTTGATGGTTTTAAGTATAAACTGTTTGTTTTTTTTTTAGGAAAGGTCTTTCTATTCCTATACATACTAGTGTTTTCAGTAGGAATGGGTGTTTTATTTTGTCAAAGGCTTTTTCAACATCTATTGAGATAATCATGTGATTTTTGTTTGTTAGCTTGTTGATATGGTCAATTATGTGAATGGTTTTCCTAATGTTGAACCATCCTTGCATTCCTGGTATAAATCCCACCTGATTATGATGGATAACCCTCATGATCACTTGCTGGAGTCTTTTTGCTAGTATTCTATTTAAGATTTTTGCATCTATATTCATTAGGGAGATTGGTCTGTATTTTTCTTTCTCTGTTTTTGGTCTGCCTGGCTTTGGAAAATCAGTACCATATTAGTGTCATAAAAGGAGTTTGGTAGGACTCCTTCCTTGCTTATTATGTCAAATAATTTGCATAGTATTGGAATTAGTCATTCTTTGAATGTTTGATAGAATTCACTTATGAATCCATCAGACCCTGATGATTTTTTCTTAGGGAGTTCTTTGATGGCTTGTTCAATTTCTTTTTCTGATATTGGATTATTTAAGTATTCTATTTCTTCTGCTGTTAATCTAGGCAATTTATATTTTTGTAAATATGATGAGACTTCTTAACCTATGGGATACAGCCAAAGCAGTTCTAAGGGGAAAATTTATATCATTGAGTGCATATATTAACAAATTAGGGAGGGCAGAGGTAAATGAATTGGGCATGCAACTTAAAAAACTAGAAAGTGGGGCAGCTGGGATGATCAGTGGAGTGAGAGTCAGGCCTAGAGACAGGAGGTCCTAGGTTCAAACCCAGCCTCAGCCACTTCCCAGCTGTGTGACCCTGGGCAAGTCACTTGACCCCCATTGCCCACCCTTACCAATCTTCCACCTATGACACAATACACCGAAGTACAAGGGTTAAAAAAAAAAACAAAAAAACTAGAAAGTGAACAAATTAAAAATCCCCAGATGAAAACTAAATTGGAAATACTACAAATCAAAGGAGAAATAAATAAAATCGAAAATAAAAGAATTATTGAATTAATAAATAAGGCTAGAAGCTGGTATTTTGAAAAATAGATAAAATAGACAAAATACTGGTAAATATAATTTTAAAAAAAGGAAAGAAGAAAACCAAATTAACATTATCAAAGATGAAAAGGGAGACCTCACCTCTAATGAAGAGGAAATTAAGGCAATCATTAAAAACTATTTTGCCCAATTATATGGTAATAAATATAACAATCTAGGTGATATAAAATTAAGAGGATTGAGAAGAGCTTCCTGGAGAAGGTGGGATTTTAGTTGAGACTTGAAGGAAGCTAGGGAAATCAGCAGGTGGAGATGAGGAGGGAGGAAGTTCCAGGCCTGGGAGAGAGCCAGAGAAAATGCCCTGAGCTGAGAAATGGAATATCTTTTTCATGGAATAGCCAGGAAGACAGTGTTACTGGATTCAGAGTACATGAAGAGGATATCTAGATGGCACAGTAGATAGAGAGAGAGAGAGAGCCAGGCCTGGAGTCAGAAGGGCCTAGGTTCAAATGTGATCTCAGACACTTCCTAGCTGTGTGACCTTGGGCAAGTCACTTGACCCCTAGTGCATAGCCCTAATTGTTCTTTTACTTTGGAAGTGATACTTAGTATGGATTCTAAAACAGAAGGTAAGTAGAGGGGGTAAGGGGGAGAGACAGACAGACAGAAACAGAGAGAAGGAAGGAGAAGAGAGAGAGAGAACAAGAGGGAGTATAAGGTGTAAGAAGAATAGAGGTAAAGAATTGCTACTTTATGAAGGGCTTTCAGTGCCAGAGGAATTCACATTTGATCCTGGCAGTTATAGGGAACCAGTGGAAATTATTGAGTATGTGAGAGTGACACTCAACCTGGCTCTTTGCAAGTACAGCTTGAAGATAAGGGGATCTGCTTTCCATTCTTTACATGGAACTCTGCTCAGGCAAAAGAAGAACAAATTGTTCATATGTTCAAATCATTCAGAATTTAAGTGTTCTCAAAGTTTTTAAAAATCTTACTATAAACTGCATTTAACATTAAGCTATACCAATCACAGCATAATTTTTCTTTGACTTAGAAGGTACTTCATAATCTTACAGTATGCTCGTTAATTCAAAAGGTACTTCAGAGAAATGGTTATGAACATAATTTTCCACTGAACTGTAGGTATTCTGATGTGCCAGTTCATGAAGAATATTAGCTTAATTAAATGTTAGGTAATGGTAGATTTGTTATATTGAGTAACAACAGAAATGTGAGGAGACACAATCACTTTTACAAGGCACTAGGGGACAATGAATGTGCAGCAGCCTTAATAAACTAAATTTAGCAGTGTGAAAAAAAAAAAAACCAAAACTGTAAGATATGTTTTAAATGTATAGAGCACTAGGAAAGATTGTGCCCAATATTATAGCTTACTTCTGTTACTTACAACAATAATAGATAATTATATATTCTCATATGAGATCTAAGACTCATGGCAGTGACTAGATCATTATTTCTTTTCAAAGCATATATTAGATATAACTGTTTACATAATATTCAGTTAACAATCTTAAAAAGAGTCCCAGATTAAAGCTTCCTTTGAAGACATTAGATACCTTAATCTTTTTAATCTTTCTGCTATGTAGATATGTACATAATCTTTAAGTTGAACGAAATGTTTTATATATTTTTCTCTCTCCAGGTCCCACTTAAATCAACACATTATTCAACAGTACAGTCACTATTTTTCTCTCCTTATAAGGATATCTCACCTCCATATTGTCTCAAATCTTTACAGTAGATTATATTTCTGGCCAAAAAAAAAAAGCTTTCAAATAATTTGTTAGTTTTTTAAGGAAATCATATAGTATCAAGACACAGTGCTTTGTTTTAGCATCCCATAGGAAGAAGGAATTTTCATTCTAGCAAATGTCCCTTCTTTTTGGCCCAGGCATGGGCTCAGTCCAGAACAATGCTCAGTTTGGAATCAGCTAACCAGGGTTGGAATCTAGTCACTCTTCCACTTACTGCCTGGGTGGCTTTAAGCACATCACCTTTCTGTCTCTGTTTTCTCATCTTTAAAATGAGAGAATTGGACTAAATGATCTCTAAGGTCCCTGTCCAGGTCCAAATCTATGATTATATTCTGTGATTGATGGGTTAAGCCCCATCCATATCTCTCTGCTACTTAGGAGCCACTGGCCTCCTCTGAGTGATTTGAACTATATCATTTCTGAAGTCTCTTCCCTCTCTGACACTTTATGACTTATTTGTAATGGATCAAAGTAAATACCTCCGAATCCCCAATTAGAATCAGAATTAGCAAGGAGTTCATGATCCCATATCACCAAAACCAACTGGGGTCCAGACTGGTCTCCAGAAATTACTCCATAATCAATGAAACACCTGAATATCCACAAAGTACCTAAGTGGTACAAGTTGTGGAAAGTAGAGTACAAGAAGTGGCCCTTGCTATACTCTGGAGTTGGTATACACTTCCCTGAGGAAGTTTTAAAATGTTGCAGAGTCTTTGATCTGTGCAGACATCTAGACACAAATGGATAGAATGTTGGACTTGAAGTGAGGAAGTTATAGATTTAAATATGCCCTCTGACAATAACTAGCCTCATCAGTAAAATGGGAGTATGAAAGAGTCAAGGGAAATCTCCAAATCAACCACACCTTCCTCACAGGGTAATTGTAATTCCTAAGTAAGATAATATATGTAAATTTGATTTCAAGCTTTAAGGCTACTATTATTGTTTTTAAGAAAGCAAAGATTGTATACAATTAAAAGGTCCTTGCCTTTAAGCAGGTGAATCTCTTCTTTTGATACTTACCTTGGTATTTTGGTTAGTCTCCATTCTTTCGTCCTTGCTGGTGGCCCTCCTCTTTTTTTAACTGGAATCCATGTGGTCACTTACAGAGATGCCACAGCTTTTGGAAAGAACAGCCACTTTTAGACCAGCAAATGCTTCTCCAACCAATTTTCCTTTCTGAAGAGAGACACAGCCTCTGAAAGGAAACAGAACTTTGGTTGTTTGAATGTCCCCTCTTATCTCCTCTTCAGAGAGATGCTGGTCCTTTTCCAAGCCAGGCCAGTGCCAAAGGACTAGCAGGCACTCCTGTTGCAAATGAAGGTTCCCTGTAGCTGAATACTCTGCAGGGAGCTGAGGACCACTGTGCTTTTGACTCTGAGAAAATCAGAAACATGAAAGAAATCTCAGGGTTGTTGTTTTTTTTAATCCAAGCATTGAATGTCCCCCTTCCGCTTTGCCTATCCCCTGTCCAACAATATAAGCATTTTCCCCTTTTGTTTAATGTATATTTTAGGGTTTGAATTATGGTATAACAACTCATCTAGTTTCAGAGAGAAATCTGCTTTCGGCCTCCTGCCTAACACATAAGGTGTGAATTATTGCAGTGTAATTCACATCTTGTCCTGCCTTATTACTTAATTTAGGATCCTAATTTACAGCATAATCCATTATAATGTAGCAGGAAATAGTAGTACATGGCAGTACAATATTCTTCTACAGAACATGAGGAAGTCAATCATGAAAATTGTGCTGAGAAGTTGTACAAACAATATAATGTGTCTTTATTGTTTTGTAAAAATGAGATTAGATTGGAAATTGCATTATCCCTAACTGTCATATTATCATCACAAACTGAACATGTCCAAAATGGAAGTTGCCATCTTCCCCTAGAAAGCTTGTCCTGCAAACTTCTTTTTAGGATGCTGCTATCTTTCCAGTCACTTAGGTTCATAATATGAGGCATCCTTAGACTCTTCCCTCTATCATTAATGCATGCTTTTAGCAAGCAGTTACTGTGCCTTCTATGTACTGTGCACTGTGCTAGGCCCTGGAGATACAACTATAAAAATGAAACAGTTAGGGCCAGCTAGGTGAAACAGTGAATAGAGCACTAGACCTAGTCAGGAAGTCCTGGTTTCAAGTCTAGCCTCAGATACTTCCTAGCTGTGTGACCCTGGGCAAGCCACTTATTCCCGTTTGCCTAGCCCTTGACATTCTCCTGTCTTAGAACTGATACTAAGGGGCAATGAGGAATCTCAGTGGATAGAGGAGCAGGCCTGGAGACAAAGGTCCTGGGTTCAAATTTGGCCTCAGACACATACTAGCTGTGTGATCCTGAGCAAGTCACTTAACCGCCATCGCCTAGCCCTTACTCTTCTTCTACCTTGAAATCTATACTTAGTATCAATTCTAAGAAGCTAAAGGGTTTTTTGTTTTTGTTTTTGTTTTTGTTTTTAAACCCTTAACTTCTGGTGTGTATTGACTTATAGGTGGAAGATTGGTAAGGGTAGGCAATGGGGGTCAAGTGACTTGCCCAGGGTCACACAGCTGGGAAGTGTCTGAGGTCGGATTTGAACCTAGGACCTCCTGTCTCTAGGCCTGGCTCTCAATCCACTGAGCTACCCAGCTGCCCCAAGGTAAAGGTTTTAAGAAAAAAAGAATTGATACTAAGACAGAAGGTACAGGTTTAAAAATAAAATAAAAAGTGAAACAGCCTCTGGCCTCAAGGAGCTTACAAGCTATTGAGGGAAACAACATGTAAATAAAAATTAGATATAAAATATATACAAAATAATTTCCAGGGGGCAGCTGGGTGGCTCATTGGATTGAGAGCCAGGTCTAGAGACAGGAGATCCTACATTCAAATGTGGCCTCAGACACTTCCTAGCTGTGTGACCCTGCGCAAGTCATTTAACCCCCATTGTCTAACCCTTGCTACTCTCCTGCCTTGGAACCAATACACAGTATTGATTCCAAGATGGGAGGTAAGGATTTAAAATAATAATAATTTCCAGAGGAGGGGTAGAGGGTGCAGAAACTGCAGATCTGCATAGGTTTCCTTTTGAAGCTGGCATTTGACCTGAGCTTTAAAGGAAGCTAAGAATTCTAAGAGGTGGATTGCAATCCAGCCTGTGCTAACACACTAAGATAGTACACTCGGTGTCTCATAAGGGGAACATTAAGCCAACCAGTTTAACCAGAATGTAGAATATGTGAAATTGTTGCATTAAACCTGGGAAGTTAGCCTGGAACCAAATTGTGAAGTATTTTAAAAGACAAATAGGTGAGCTGGTATTTTATTGTAGAAGCAAGAGAGGGCCACTAATGTTTATTGAACAAGAGTCGTGGTCAGAACTTTAGGAATATCCATATGACAACTATGTGGGAAATGCTTTAGAGAGGAGAGAAACAGCAGACAGGGAGACTAGTTAGGAAGTTATCACAGTAGTCCAAGTGAGAGGTGATAGGCCTTGTATATGAAAAGAAAGAAATGTAATATATATTATGGAAGACAAATCATCAATATTTGGCGGCTGATTAATTGTACAGAATGAAACAGGGTAAGGAGTCCAGGGTAATGCAAAACATGTTAACCTAGGTATGCAAGTAATCTGATATTCTCTATAGAAATAGAGACTCTAGGAAGAGTTGGAGAGGTAGGGAGGAGTAAGATAATGTGTTCTGTTTCAAGTGTTGAATTTGAGGTGCTTATGGGACATCTAGTTGGCATTATCCTATAGTTTGTGTTGCAGAACCAGAGGTTAGGAGAAAGATTGGTTTAGATATATAGACCAGTGAGTCATCTGCCTAGGGGCAATAATGTAACCCATCAAATCTGATGAAATAAGACAAAGAAGAAGGAAAGAAGAAATGATTCATGACAGAGCTCTGGTTTAAATGTATACATAAGAGGCAGTACAAGAATAATGATCCCACAGAGAAAACAATAGAGGCCAGACAGGCCAGAAGAGAACCAGGAGAGAACAGTATCATGAAAATCCAGGGGGAAGCAAGGATGGTTAACCAAGACAATACTTTAAAAGAAGTTGAGAAGAATAAGAATTGAGAAAAGGCCATCAGATTTCACAACTGAGTTCATTAGTAGCTTTAGAGAAAGAACTTTCAGGGGAGTGATGAGATTGGAAACCAGCTTGTAAGGGGTTAGGAAGGGAATATTAATTTAGATATTGGTGAGCATAACTGAACTTTTTTTCTTGACTTTTGACAGTGAGGAAAAGAGATAAAGAATAGTGGACAGCCAAATCCTATTAATTCTACCTCTACTCCTCTACTATGTCACCTCCATTTCCTATTGTCTACTCAAAAAGCAACTCTCTAATTCAAGCCTTTATTACTTCTCACCTGGATCATATTAATGACCTCCTAAGAAGTCTTCCTCACTCCACTCTTCCTGCCTGTTCTGCTATCCATACAGATACTAATCTTCCTAATACAACCTGACCATGTCACTCCTCTGCTCAAAAACATTTAGTGGCTCCCTAAATTCTTAGTCTGAAATTCAGAGCTCTCTGTAGTCATGCTCCTACTTTTCCTTTCACATTTCTCCTTTGTGTGCGTGTGTGTGCACGTGCACGCACACGCACGCATATATATAAAACCACTAAGAGGGAACCACCAGAATTATTTCCCAGATTCAGTTGGGCCTTATGCAGATCAATGACTGAAGATAAAGGTATGATGGTAGGCTCTGCCTTAGGGCAGCATTGGCAAAGTATTGGCATACATGCCCAGCATGCATTGGTGCTGCTCTGTTTCCCCTCTTCCCATCACCCAAGGACATTTTTTGCATGTCCCACCCCTCTGTCCAGCTTCCCAAAGTGAGCACTTCCTCCCTCTGCTTGCTGGGGTAATGGAGAGGAGGGGGCTTATAGGCAGCTTGAAATTGCAGTTTGGGCACTGAACTTGAAAACCTTCACCAGTGCTGCCCTAGGGCAATGGTGTCAAACTCAAAATAGAAACAGATCTCTTTGGGCCACATCGATTCAGAAAATAATTAATTTTTTTTAGCTATGTTTTATTAAATTTTTATTTATTTTGTTTTAACATTTCCCAATTATGTTTTTTTTTTATTTTTAAATTTTTTTTTTATTTTTAAACCCTTAACTTCTGTGTATTAGTTCCTTGGTGGAAGAGTGGTAAGGGTAGGCAATGGGGGTCAAGTGACTTGCCCAGGGTCACACAGCTGGGAAGTGTCTGAGGCCGGATTTGAACCCAGGATCCCAATTATGTTTTAATCTAATTCAGTGTGATATCTGTTCTAGGGGCAAGTTAATTGTTTCTTGCTGATCTTCAGAGATAGCTGATCTAGTAAAACTCAGATCTTTTCCTTTTCATCTGAAGAGTCTTACATTTCATGACCTCTCCTTTTTCTCCTCCTTCTAACATTCAACTTAGATGAAGTCCAAAGAGGTTACACTATCATAATATTGGATATGGAAGGCAGAATTTTGTAATAGATAGGCAGCCAGCCTTGGAGTCAAAAACTAAATTCAAGTTAACATCTGGTATACATTGTCATTGTGACCCCTAAGCAAGTCAATTAATTTCAGAGTATCCCAGGTAATTCTAAGAATATATGAACTTCAGAGCAGATGCTAGCCTGCTTTAGTAAAGGAGTTTCCCCATTAGAAATTTCCTATAGCAAGGAAATCTAAGTCTCCATAGAGATAGAGACTTTAAGAATATAAGATTGGACGGGGCAGCTGAGTAGCTCAGTGGATTGAGAGTCAGGCCTAGAGACAGGAGGTCCTAGGTTCAAATCTGGCCTCAGACACTTCCCAGCTGTGTGACCCTGAGCAAGTCACTTGACCCCCATTGCCCACCCTTACCACTCTTCCACTTAGGAGCCAATACACAGAAGTTAAGGGTTTAAAAACAAACAAACAAAAAAAGAATATAAGATTGGAAGAGGAAGGTAAGATGTGTTCTGTTTCAAACATGCTGAATTTGACTTGCTAGAGTCCCACTGTTTGTGTTGCAAGACTAAAATTTAGGAGAAAGGCTGGAATTAGATATGTAAACCAGAGAGTCATCTGCCCAGAAGTGATAATTAAGCCCATCGAATCTGATGAAATAAGACAAAGAGAGAGAAAAAAATCAAATAATGGTCAGATGTTCCACTAAGTTATAGAACTTTAATTTTATGGATAAAGTTTATAGATAAGGGTATATATATTTATCTATAACTTTATACATAAAGTTTATATTTATAGAAATTAAAGAACTTTCCAAGAAAAGTATTCTTACTTTACTGAGGTCAAGAATTGCTACAATTGCATAAGAAATAGAAGAAATGTAGAAAATGAGGTAAATTGTCCTCCCCACTTAAGTTTAATGAATTAATTTGTATAGAACTTTGACAAGTATTATCCATAGTTAATTAGTTGTTAATAATTTTACTCTTCTTTGATAAAAGTTCTTATTTTTAGCATGTTTTCAATTAAGTAGCTACAGAATAGATTGCTGCTATGTATTTTGACATCTTCCATCCATTCGGTCACCATTTACTAGGTAGCTGGTATGTTTTTCTCTTCTTTGTTGTTAAATCATGTCCCAGTTCTTCATCTTTGTAAGCCATTGCACACCAAAATGGTCCATGGAGTTTTCTTGGTAGGGATACTGAAATGATTTGCCATTTCCATCTCCAATGGTATTAAGGCAGCTAGAGAGGTTAAGTCACTTGCCCAGGGTCATACGGTTGCTAGTAAGTATCTGAGGTCAGATTTGAACTAAGATCTTCCAGACTCCAGGCGCAGCATTCTATCCACTGAGCCATCCAGCTGTTTCCTATGTACCTGGTATCCACAGTACCCTATGTGAGAAATGTGAAGAAATTCAATTTAGAAATAATCTTTTTCACAAGAAACCTATCCCCCAAAAATGAGAGCCATAAATATGTGACAAATATAATAGAAAATAGAATATTATGAGAGACTTGCATACAAAATGTTATTCAAAGTCCAAGGAAGGAAATATTTCTAACTAATAGAACAAGTTATGGTTTCATGATTTAAGTTGTGATAGAGTGCTATCTAGAAATGCTTTCTTTATATTGTGCCTATATGTCCTGTAGCTTGGGTAAGACTCACACAACTAGTTTGTCTATATGTGATCCTTTCTAAATCCTAACCTTAAGAGACTCATGGAGAATATGCTTCCTGCCGATCATTTCCAAGTGCAGGATGAAGTATGAATTTTCAAACTTGTCCAAAATGTTGCTTGCTTTGGCTTAGCTGTACTTGTTACAACTGCAGGTTTATGGAATGAGTGATTTTTTTAATTACTATGATATTTTAAAATGAAAAGAAAAGCACTTTTTAAAGTCACTTACCAAGTCTACCTTCCAGTGGTTTCTCATCACTGTATAGCATATTGGTGACAGCATTGTCTCTTTCATTTTTGTCTAAGCCCTGTGATTTCACTGTAGTAGGGAAGTCCCCATAAGGAACTCTTTCTACCAATACAAATCTACTTAGAGAATCACCTTTGGAATAGAAAGGTTAAGTGATTTTGTCCAGGATCACACAACATCCATCAGAGGAAAGATTCAAACAGAGGTCTGGAGTGATATGATATGTTATATGTCAGTCAGTGACAGGGAGTTTTTGATTCATAGTTCTACCCACCAAGTCATGTCTTGCTAGGCATCTGATAGATGATAACTTTTACACAGTGATGTGCTGCACTTTTTTTTCTTTTTTTTTAATTATCACATAAAACACACTTCCCTATTGTCCATTGTTATAAAAGCACATTCATATGTAAACAAAATCCCAAAATAAAATCACAAATATACTGATGTGAAAAGTAATATGTTTTGATCCACATCCATCTGACTCCCAACAATTCTTTCTCTGGAAGTGGAGAGCACTCCTGCCACAAATCCTTCAGGATTATCCCAGATCATCACATTGCTGAGAGTAGCCAAGTTTTCAATATGATCATTGTCCATTGTTGCTGTTACTGTGAACAATGTTTTCCCAGTTCTCCTTATCTCACTCTGCATCACTTCCTGCAGATCTTTCCAGCTTTTTCTGAAATCATCTTCTGAAATCATTTCTTATAACAATAGTATTCCATCACCAAACATGTACCATAATTTATTCAGCCATTCCCCGGTTGATGGACATCCCCTCAGTTTCCAACTCTTTGCCAACGTGCTGCACTTTCTACTAATTTTTTGCATGACCTATATTGGTCATTGAATCCAGGCTCCAAAAAGAGCTAGTCTTGGCTTGCCATCATAAACCCCTCCATTTCCAGATGATGTTGATGATGATGATGATGATGATGATGATGATGCCATGAAATTGGAACATTTATAGCCATGGTCATCTTATAAATTATGGTTGGCATCTAGATCTATACCTACCATATTAATACTCTATAAGTATTGATTGATTATCATGGCTTGCAAATTCTTTGTCTTTCTTCAGTGTCTATGGTCTTTCCTAGGAATTTGGTTGGAGTAATTGGGTATTTTAAGTGCATTTAAAAGTATTTAAGAACCTCACTTTTCACCAGCATTTCATTAAACAAAGCAATATTAACAACATTTGTCTTTTTGTATTTAATTCTAGCTGGGCAACTCAGTCAGTCAGCGCATTTAGCTCTCCAGTTGCCATATAATGTACTGGGTTTAGGTCGAAGTGCAAATTTTCTTGATCACCTTTATGTTGGCATTCCCCGTCCATTAGGAGAAAAGGTAAGTTGAGAGTTTATTTTGCTGGCCACAATTATCAACCACTTTGTTTCTAAAATAATCTGATTTTTTAAAATTACTCCACTTTTAAAGACAAATTGAAATAACTGGCTGAGAATCTACTATGTAGTTATAACACCATGAGTACGCAATCATTAAAGAACAAAGATAGCATTTAGTGAGACCAAAAATAACCCCTCCCTGAAAAGATTGGAATAACTTTTTTGCCAAGAATTGGCATAGAAATCATTGTCCTGGTTTTGACTTAATCTAAGGGTATAAATGTACTAGTAACCTAGTGAGGCATACTCATAATTCAATCCCACATATTAATAAATTACTTTCAGTTCAATTTAGCAAAAATATTTACTCAACACTTATTAGCATAAGGCAAAAACATCAAGCACCCTTAAATTATAATGAGAAACAAATGAAAATTTATTTTGGAAATATTTAACAATAAATAAAAATACAGTAAAACGTAGATAATGTCATTATGTGATTTTCTATGTCAGTATGCAGTCTACAGGGATCCTTAGGTACCATTTAGTGGCCCTCTTTTTATTTGAGTTGGACACCACCATTGTAAGGTTCTGTGCCATTCTACTTATCATACAAATTATTTTAGCTTTAGGTTGTTTTTTTTAATTGAATTAGAATAGAATTGTTTTACACTATTTTACTTGAAAGTTTAATCTGCCTTAAAAAAAAATGTTTTCTAGGCTATACGAAAACAAGAGTGGACTGCAATCATCCCCAACTCCCAACTCATCGTCATTCCATATCCACACAATGTTCCTCGGAGGTAATATCAGTGCTTGAACTAAATTTGGTAAAATGATACTGTCAACTGTGCAAATCAAAGATGCAGTTACATCTCAGAGAAAACCTCTTTCATTCCTGCTGTGTTCCTGTATGAGGGCCATTACTTAATTTCTTTAAAGAAAACCTTAAAAGACTAAGCATGCCTACAGAAAAGGTCTCTGACACTTTTCATGAGGAACAAATTAAATTCTATTAGAAGAACAGCAGGTTAACTAATTTGAAATTTATACATATATTAGTTAAATAAATTGCTTTCATTCACCAACTGCATTCTAGAATTTCAGGGTGATGATAACAGTTTAATAGAAGTGGCTTTCTAAATATGCACTGCTGTTTATTTGTATTTGATTTGCAATGGACTGGCCCATTTATCTTTCAATCCTAAATGGTTACCATTTTCTTTACTTTAACTTATCGTGTTAATTGTATTCTCCTTTTAAAGCACAAAATAATGAAGTTATTTATGTGAGCTTTAAAATTCATTGTGAAAAATAAAGTGGGTACTAGCCAGGTCTCACATGTTGAGAGAATATACAAGCTAAGTTTCTTCCACTCCCTATATAGTGAATATTCATCTGTAAGTCCTACATGCCTGAGTTCTACTATACATTGCCATAGGAATGTTTTTTTAAACCCTTACTTTCCATGTTAGAATTAATAGTGTGTTTTGGTTCCAAGGCAGAAGAGTGGTAAGGGTAGGCAATGGGGGATAAGTGACTTACCCAGGGTCACATAGCTGGGAAGTGTCTGAGGTCAGATTTGAACCCAGGACCTCCCATCTCTGGGTCTGGCTCTCAATCCAATGAGCCCCCTAGCTATCCCCAATAGGACTATTTATGTATATATGAACCATTGATCTCACCCAAGGAATGTCTGTTATGGAAAGGTTCTCCCTGTCATTTGTAACAGAGAGAGTTACCTGGAGTGCTGAGAGCTGGCGTGTGTTAGGAATGTGACTCAGACCTAGGCCTTATGATGCCACAGCCAGCATTCTGTCTATTACAGTGACACACCTCCTCTTTTAAAGATACCTAATTCTTACAGGACTAGGACACTATTATAATTATTTCTTTCACTTGCTTTAATACAGGGTTAATATAGGAGCCCAGTGACACAATGGATAGAGTTCTGATCTTGGAGTCAGAAGGTCCAGAGTTCAAATCCTGTCTCAGGCAATTATTATGTGACCCTGGGCTCAACTTCCAAGGTTGTTATAAGGGCCAAATGAGATAACATATTTAAGGTTTGCAAAACTCTGTATTAGATCATTTGATTGCTTGTTGACATTCAGTTAGTTGATTAGGCATATCCAATTCTTTGTGATCCCATGGAGCATACTGTCCATGGAGTTTTCTTGGCAGAGACACTGGAGTGATTGGCCATTTCCCTTTCCAGTGGCTAAGGCAGCCAGAGATTAAGTGACTTGCCCAGGATCACTCAGCTAGTGTCTGAGACCAGAGTTGAACTCAAAATTCTTGACTCCAGTCTCATAGTTCTATCCACTGAACCATCTAGCTGCCCAATAGGCAGGGGTATGTAAAAATATATGCATATGTGTATGTGTTGTACATAACAGTTAATTATTTATAGTATGCATATTATATGTAAATAGTTGATTATATGTAATATAGGGTGAGAATATATAATGCTTTGCAAACCTTAAAACATTATATAAATGCTAGTTGGTAGTGGTGGTGTTGTTATTAGAAATAGTATAATCAAGAAATACTAGAGATTTGGTTTTGATTGGTGGGGCAAAGGAGAAAATAGTAAAAAAAAATCGCTATATGGCCTGCATTTCTTTAATTCAGTGGCACATTAAAATTTGATTGTTTTTCTTAAGTCAGATTTTTTTTTCTTTCACTTAATCTAGTGAAAAAAATATACCGTAATTCAACTGAATCAAAACAGAGCTAAGGAAAAAAGGCCCCCTGCTCCTTTTCATAAACTAGGAAATTGGAGGGATTAACTTTATATAATTAATAGTACTTATTTTCTTCAGGTGTTTCTTCACTGGATCTTTGTTTCCATTTCTGTTAAATCTCTGCTACAAAGCAACCCCTCAATATTTTTATCATTGTCTTGCTGTTTTAGAATAAATTATCTTTTCAAATTTATGTACATAATAAAATTCGCATTGATTTTAGCTTTCAGTATATATTTTGAAATATATTGACTAGTGGCTAACCTTACTGGTCAATAAATTTTAATTATGGTCCTCTGAGAAGTCAATATCTACTTGCTATTCATCAGAATGATCTTAACTTTATTAAACTTCTTAAATGAAAATATAACTATTCTGAGAGAGAACAGAAAGTTCTCTTTTTGTATATAGGTCCCTGCAGCATTGGTTATAAACTATGAGCTGTGCCTCATGGCGCTGCATGTTAAACTAGGATGTATTGTATAGACTTTAATCATGCTCGAGGCCTTGGGTTTCACAGTATTTTTGTGATTGGTCTCAACATAAATCCAAGGCATGTTTCCTACCTCATTTTGACAGAAATCAATGGAAGGAGATAATAAATAAATGTAAACTCACCAACAAATGCTAGATAGCATTTTATGAAGTAAATGTAGTTTAGAGGCTTTTCATATCTGGTTATTTTTTAAGTGTTTCACATATATAGATAATGATCAACAAAACACTGTACTCTAATGTCAGTCATATGGTATATATGTCTTTAAAGGTCATTTGAATTCAGATTTAGCATTCAAAAGATTTGATTCAATAGTGAAATTATTAGATAAAGTTCATTTAGTTTAAATAAGGATTTGGCACATAATTTTTACAGCCAACTACATCTTTATAGTTATTCAGTAAACTAAAAAATGCAGAGCATAAAAGATCCCATCGTGTCTCTTGTTTATTGATTACAGAATATTTGACCCTATAGTAAAATACTTAGCCTTAAAGTTTCTTCCCTTCCCCCACCCCCTGATGGTCTTGAATGCATCTGTTATGGTCATATAAGATTCTTTGAAAAATACAACCACAAAAATAACCATGACCTCTGATCCTCTAATTATTAACTCCTAGCAAGATACAAAACAGGGAGATATATGTATTCACTAAAGGTATTCTCTAGTCTCATGAAGGAAGCCCTGAAAAGATCACAGTGGAAAGGGGGTTTCCTAAAAATGGTCAGATACTCCACATGCTCCAGTGCTAATTTCATCAAGTCTCAGAACATTATATGACCACTTCAGTAAGATCCACAATTATGGAAAAGAGATCACTGGCCCAACAGTCCATATAAAACATCTAAACAATGAAAAATTTCTCTTACCAAGACTGTGATGTGCAATTGGAGAGCTAGTGCATTGAGTTGATACATTAATACATACATCTGGGACAAGTGCTACATTTGTACAATGAGTTGGATCCAGACTTGAAGAGAAGAGGCCAGATCGTATTTGAGAAGGCTGTCATTGCTTTTAATGATCCTGAGCAGTTCTTTTATACAAAGCTCCATCTTTTCAACAATCATTCAATCAACAGCAATTTATTAAGCTTCTACTATGTTTCAGGCACAATATTAGAAACTAGAGATACACAAATGAAGCATAAACAACCCATACACACAAGGAGTTTACATTCTAATGAGAGAAACAAGAAGTACATAAAAAGTATACATGCATACATATTTGCATAGAGCAAATAAATATAAATATAGACCTCAGTTTGACTAAGAAAAAGAGGCATAAGACAAATAAAAGTTTTCTACTAGTAATATTCTGTTATTGCATGTTTTGGTCTAACCAGTCCCAGAAGAACCAAAGTTGTCCCAAATGGCAATGGAATGATGTATAGGGAGGGTATACATAGGCTGCAGTCAATGGCCTAATGAACACGAATGACCTGATCTCAAATTGGGATGTAAAGAATAAAAGCAGGAAAGTATGTGACCATAAAAATGTGGTGAGCTGGTGATGTGACAAGTTCAAGGTCTAGAGGATAGATGGTCCCAACCATCCCATTGGTACTTAAGAAATGACAAAAGGACTATAAAGCAATAATCTTCCATGTTGGATGATTTCTCTGTGAAAGATCAATGGAAAAACATGGACAACATCCATCCAAGACATGGATGGAATGCCATCTGAACTGAAGGAGAGAATTCCTACCTCCATAAAATAATAGATCCATGTAAGAATAATTTTGTAATTTTGCATTTGTAAGTTTGCATATGGAAATCCCCCAAAATTTGTCCTTGGTCCTCTCCCATTCAACATTATTATCAATGACTTAGATTAAGACATAGATGGAATCCTTATTAAATTTACAAGTAACATGAAATTAGGTTAAATGGCCAACACATTGGATGACAGGATCTAAAATGACCTTCATGGGTTAAAATTATGGATTAAATATAATAAATTTAAATTTTGTGTAGGGATTAACAAAGTAGCTCCAAAAAATAAATTTAGGAGATATAGTGTCTGACTAGATAACTGTTTATGTTAAAAAAAAAAAGTGGGGGGTTAGGATTTTTAGTAGTCTGTAAGCCCAATATGATTCAAGAGAATGAGTGGGATAACCAAATATGCTAAATCGATTTGGGGCTCATTGTCAGCATATAGTGTTTATCCTGGCCACACAAAATCACAGGATCATAGATTTATAACTAAAAAGAACTTCAGGGTTCTTGTATTCTACTGCCTCCATTGAATAGTAAGGGGTTAAGTAACTTGCTAAAAGTCAAACAAGCAATAAATGTCAAAGCCCATGACTCAAACCAAAGTTCTTTGACTACAAATCCAACACTTTCCACCTCTCACCATGTTGCCTCCCTGACATCTAGAATTCTTTGTTCAGTTCCCAGCACCATATTTTAGAAAGAATATTAACAAACTGAGGCATGTGCAGAGAAGAATGGTCAGAATGATGAGGAGACTAGAAACCATGCCATACAAATAGAAAGAAGCTCAGTAGAAGAAACTGAAGATTTGTCCCAAAGAAGACTTGAGGGAAGATATTTGCCTTCAAGTATTTATTAGAATTGTGATGTGGAAGAGAGATTAAATCTGTTACATTTGGCTCCAAGAAGCAAAACTAGGGATAATGAGGGAGAGTTACAGAGATGCAGACATAGACTTAATGTAAGAAAAATCATCTTACCCGTCAACATTCTCTATAAGTGGGAATGGCTGCCCAAAAGGTATGGAGATCTTCAAGCAGACCTGTGTGCCCATTTGTCAGGGAGAGGTAGATTCTTTTTTTAGAGGCAGTATGGACTGACTCTCTGATCTCCGAGATCCATTCCTCTGAAATCCTATGATTCCGTGACTATCCAAAGTACCTCAGAATATATCCTTTCATAATAATAGTGTGCATTTATGCTGCGCTTTATAGTTTATTTTTCTTACAACAACCCCGTGAAGTTGGGAGTGTATCATTTCCATTTTACCATTGAGGTAACTAAGTCACAAAGGACATTGCATGACTTGCTTGTGGCCACATATCAAATCAGTAGAAGAGCTAGAGTGCCAACCCATTGCAGCTACAATATACTGGGTCACACTGGGAGCAGTAATTCAGATAGAGTGAGGCTTGAGAAAAGTAAATTATCAGGTTAAAAATCTATTTTTATGTTTGAGTAAAAATTCTCAAGTGTAAATTCTACTTGGCAATATCTAAATTTTCTTTGTTGTGCCATTTGTTTAATTAAAATGATCACATTGGTTCTGTGAATACTAGCAATTTACAATTTTCTCTGTTCTGTCCTTTAGCTGGAGTGCTAAACTGTATCTGACCCCAAGTAACATTGTTTTGCTGACTGCTATAGCTCTCATTGGTGTCTGTGTTTTCATCTTGGCAATAATTGGCATATTACATTGGCAGGAAAAGGTAAGCTCAATTCATTGAAAATTTAAATTTGGATAGTATTGTGCTTATTAATTGGCACAGGCGTATTAAATAGAGCTACATTCATTCTAAATGTATGGTATCTAGGAATTGCTGATTTAAAAATAACTTCTGCCCAAAATCTTACCTTTTTGATGAGACTTTCATTTATAGCTTCATAGTCAATTCTTTGAAAATCAACATTCTAAAGCAATTTAGAAACATAGAGCCTATAAATTGTTCATCTTATGAAAGTGTACCAAGCTTCAAAAACTTTTCTTAATAGATATTTCCATGATAACAGGAAAAAATTAATAATACCCTGTAAAAAGGAAAAAGAGGTTTTTTGGTTGGATATTAATATTTAAAGGTGTGGATGCCAAGAATTGAATAAAAATCAGTTCTAAAATGATTTTAGAAATTTATTTACAAAATATAAGAGAGGGTGGAAGTAGAGAGATGAGAAGAAGGTAGAATAAGAGATCTAGTTTAAAGAGCTAGTCTATGTACTCAATCCCTGGCTTTACTCCAGCAGGGCTTCAAAGGCCCAGCTGGAAAACCTAAAGTCAATTAACAAGGGGTTTAGCCACGATGGCTTCTCCCAATCAAGGAAGCCTCCATGAGGCTGGTACCTCCAGAGAAGTTTAAGTAGTCAAGTCAGCCTTTTTCACTCACCAAGGTCTTAAGGTCCCAGCCAGAGCTCCTCCAAGTCTAAGCCACAAACAAGAAGAGAGCAGCTGAACTCACTGAACTCTTTTAAAGGGGCTTCTTTTGCGTCACCTCCTGTGCCTTCCTCCTAGTTTATGTGTCCAATCACAACAGACACTTTTCTTGGGACTGTCCAGTAGGCAGTCAGTAAATTCTGATGTCACTCACTCTAGCACATGTGGGTCACAGACCTCCCAATTTGTGAGTTAAGTGCAGTTGTTTACACTTTGGGTGATTAGATGTGAGAATAGGCAAGGTAGATTTAATCTCATTATCACACCAGAGTTTCTCCAAGTCCAGTTCCAGGCCAAAGAGTGAGTCCAAAGTCCCAACCAGAGCTCCTTCAGGTCCAGTCCCAGGCCAAAGAGACCTTAATTCACTGAACTCTCTTTTAAAGGGGCTTCTTTTGCATCACTTCCTGTGCCTTCCTCTTAGTTTATGTGTCCAATCAGAACAGATGCTTTTCTTAGGACTGCCTAGGAAGCAGTCAGTAAATTTTTGATTTGTCACTCACTCTGGCACATGTGGGTCACAGACCTCCCAACTTGTGAATTAAGTGGGGATGTTCTCATCTTTGGTGATTAAAGATAGGGAGGGCAGATTTAATTTCATTATCACAACCCTTAAATATGTATTTCAACCACCACCAGTTAGAATTTTTGTAAGTTATCCCTATTTTGCAGATGAAAAAACTGAGGCACAAGGAAGTTAAATGTTTTATTCAAGGTTAAAGTGACAAAAGTTTCTATCTACTGTTCTCTTCACTAAGCTAAATTACTCTGTTCTCAATGCCATCCGCTGAAAAAAAAATTTTTAAGTAGGGAAAGATAGGAAAGAGAATTTTTGTGCTCACTTTTATGTAAAGAGAAAACCCAAAATCAGTGATTTTTTTTAGTAGTAGTTATTACAAGTTTATGTAAGCAACAACTACAGTTTTGCTGTCTGTGTAGGAATAGGCATCAAATACATGACTACCGAGTTCCAAGATGTCATATGAACATACGCACACAGAGAGAGCTTTAATTTTTCTGCTCCCTTTCTGTTTATCATTTCCACCTGACAAAGCAAACAATGAAAATTACCACCTGACCTAACTGTAATCATTATTATCTATTTAAATTACATTTTTTTATACTTAACATGACTTTTTCATTCTGGGAAAAAAAGAGAATATGGTCATTGTGCAAGTTTGGTTTCATACACTTGATTTCCTAAAAATCATTCCTCCGAGTATCTGAAATATTAAGATGAAAGCTGTATTCAAGTAACATTGAGGCTGAGATTTAAATTGAGTGATAAGACTCAGGCTGACATGACAGCCCATCTTTAACTTGTCTTGTTTTTCTGAAAGCAAATGGCCTGAAATATTATATAGAACCATCAGACTTCTATAGCAAAGAAAATAACAAATATATGAATTTCTCAAGATACCTTATTACCAGCATCCACATCCCACAGCAACTCTATGTCAGAATATCCTACATAGTCACATTTGGATGTCTACTCATCGTTTAACCAAAGAATGATGAAAGAGCTATAAATTTACCCAGTTTATCTTAGTTTATGAACATGAATTTTAAGTTCATAGTAGAAATGGTGATTCAAGAGGTACAGAGCAGAAATCCGTGAGTCATTGTGTTACATATTTTAAAATTAATATGTAAGCAGTTAAGATGTTATTACATAATACAAATATGTTGCCAAGTTAACTTACTTTAAAATACTTTGTAAGAAAACAATTTAAAATCTGCACTTGCTATCACTAATAGACAGAAAATCATGGACTACAATTAGTGATTTTGAAATTATTTTAATATAAGCTTCTCTATTAGTCATTAATGTTGAAGATATCAAAAATGAGAGAGAAAATATCTTTTCTTGGACTTATTAGCATGTTTGGATGGTACCAGAATGTGCACTGAAATCTGAAACTTATACAAACTTTTTATTTATTATTTCAGAAAGCAGATGATAGAGAAAAACGCCAGGAAGCCCATCGATTTCACTTTGATGCTATGTGACCCGTCTGTATGTGATTATGAAGCTGCTATTCATTTGCTTAATCAAAATACTAACTGCTAGCTTGAAAAAGGGAATTGGAAGACAACTATTTTGAATGGCTTATTTATAAATATTGCATTCCTTAGTATTTATTTGGTTAAGTATTAAGGTGTAAATGTGTCACAAGGTCTTTTTGGTAAGCACTTTCTATGGGATAATTTTTTGATTTGTTAAAATTGTACTTTTTTTTTCATGGTCAGGGTCCTACTGCATGTACTATGCTATTTATAAACAGAAAATCTTCCAAAATAATGGCAGAAAAGGCATCATGTGTAAATAAAAATAATTTAAACGAGTAATTTTTGTGTCTGAGCCATTTGTATTGGCCTTGCAATCTGGATTATTGCTTGTTCAGTAATGTCCAACTCTTCGTAACTCCGTTTGGGGTATTTGACCATTTCTTTTCTCCAGTTCATTTGCATATGAGGAAACTGAGGCAAAAAAGGTTGACTTGCCAAGGGTCACAGAGCTAGTAAATGTCTGAAACCAGATTTGAACTCCAGCATTCCATCTACTGCGCCACCTAGCTAGTCTTCCAGTGATTTCGATAAATAGTTCTTGGGAAAATGTGTCAATGTACTCACATCCATTATGATAACTGTAATCTAAGAGTTTCTGACTTGTACCAATTTGATCTCTTTCCTTCTTTTTATCTGTCCATGCAATAAAATCTGTATTATAAAAAACACAAAACAGAGATTTTCATAACATCCTTATATGTAATTGCACAAAAACTAGAAGCAACCTTAAATGTCCAACAATAGAGAGTGGGTTAAATAAAATTGGGGTACATTGACGTAATGGAATTCTATAATGACATCAAAACTTGATAAGCATTAGGAATTCAAAGAAATCTGTAAAGCCATTTAGAAAATAAAGCAAAATTGAAATAAGAACAGAATATGCACTTAACTACAACCACAGAAAGAAGAAAAGTAAATGAGAATGAATTGATAAAGAATCCTGATAAGCTGTCCTTCAGAAGGACTGACTGAAAAGTTATACTTTATGGAATTTGAATTAATTCATTTAAATGCAACTAGTTAGGAAGCAATTTTAGTTGCTTATATTACTTTTCAATATTAAGTTTTTAATACTATTAAATCAGCAAATATATATGTATACACATATATACACCTGCATATATAATAATAGCTTACATTTTTATGTGCTTGTAGTTTGCAAGATCATATATGTGATCTTAGTTAATATGTTTATTGATATACAATATGTGGGGCAGACTTGTGATTTAATGTAGGAAATATTTTCACTGATATCAGAAAGTTGTCTGGAACACTTAAAGGTGAAATAGGTAACTGGCTTCAGAGTATAACACAAGGGTAACACACACACCCAGGACACACCCACAACTGAGAACCTACACAAGGGACGTGGGAGCTGAGTAAAAACACATTGGTTGGTGAATGACAGTTGGCAGTTACTGGTCACCACTCAAGCTGGGGAAAGACATGGGTTGAAGGCTATCTTTCTATGGGATCTTCTTTGGGTTTGGAGGAAGGCACAGGAAGTAAAACTTCATCAAGACCTTAAGGGTTAGGTATAGAGGGAACGGACAAAATGAAAACTACTTATCTAATGGGTGAGTTCAAGGACTAGGAGGTGGAACAAAACTACACTAGCTCTAAGTTCAGGCTGGCAGGTCCTGCCTGTAAGGTTAGGAGGGAACGTGAGTCACCGCAGGGGTCCACTTCTGTTCCGGCAATGTTCACGGCCACCAGGAGTCACAGCAAGTAAATCCACAAGAAGGGTAAAGTCAAGGAGCTGAACTGGTTTCATATGTCCACCAATCAAACCAGACTCCCTGCTCAACTTGATCTTTCCCAGGGTAGATGGTTTTACAGGAGACAATTATTTTTCTGGGCTCTTCACCTCCAGCAGCTAAGAAAAGCCTCTAACTGCCATCAGTTGCATCCAGAGAGAATCTCTGAGAAAAATAAGTCTCCCTCCACTGTTCTGTGCTTGGAACACTCTAGCACTTGCCTGTTTTAGCCATCCAGTTTACTTGTGCCTATTGCTAAACTTTCCCCGATTCTCTTATAACAAAGGTAAAATGATTTGCCTGTGGTCGTATAATTCCTGTGTGTCAGAGCTAGGTCTTGAATCTAAATCTTCCTAATTTCAGCCTTCTATCTACTGTATCACTTCTCAAGCATATTTTTATATTTTTTGACATTGACTCATATTCTTTTAGAGCCTTACTTAGGGAGGTTGGCACTTTAAAGACTTATTAAAGTTTACATTAACTAAAAATATTATTATGCTCTTTATTTTTCTTAAAGCCTTACCTTCCGTCTTGGAATCAATACAGAGTATTGGCTCCATGGCAGAAGAGTGGTAAGGGTAGGCAATGGGGATTAAGTGACTTGCCCAGGGTCACACAGCTGGTTAGTGTCTGAGGCCAGATTTGAACCTAGGACCTCCCATCTCTAGGCCTGTCTGTCAATCCACTGAGCTACCCAACTGCCCCCTATTATACTCTTTTAGAAACAACATTCTCTAAGAACTTTCATTTAAATATCTTATCACATAATCATATATTACATTATATAAAAGTTTGTTTCCAAGACCATTTAGATTTTCTAATAGGAGACAGTAAATTATTAAAATTCACAACCAGGGATTCGATCCAGCGATTACCCCAAAGTAATGTTCCACAAAAAAGTTTTAAAGTAATTCATAATACTCATTTAGTCTTTAATGTAAAATATCATACTCTGGACTTTGCATCCCCCCCCAAAAATTTTTTAAGTCTTTACTGACAAGTGAAAATAAATAGTTTGGATTTTTTAAAATGCTAATAATTTCACTAATCCAATTGAAAATATAGCTGCTAAAACAAAGTCTGAAAAAATTCATTTTGTTCTATCAGAATTGTTAATGCATTTAATGACTGATTTATTTCATGTCTAAATCTATAAAAGTTTTTCTCCAAAAAAATTTCTTGAACATGATGGTGGCTTTAAAAAAGCAATCAGCTAGGTTTAATGTCCATTAATTAAAGTTACATGTATTAAAAGAGGCCCAGAAGTCTAGGCCCAAATAGAAATCATGAGAAGATAAATACTTTAATGAAAATTAAAAATTATACTTCTATATTTCTGAGTGGCTTAATACTTGCTTAACTCAAATTCATTATAACATTACTTAGTATGGCAAGTGCTGGTGATGTTTTGTGGGCCTGAAAGCATTTTTAATTTCTCCTCTATGCTATATTAATGTATCTGCCAATTGATTGAACACAAAATAATCAAAGACATAGGCCTCCAGAGCTTTACTTTCGAAGGATGAAACTGCTTTCCATATTGCAATGGTCAGCAATGGCCTTGGATGTGGGTGGGTCTTTACCACATATCTAGAGAGACTTGATTCACCTCTCCTGAGGGGGAAGCAGAGGAATAAGACAAGAACTGATCATCACTAAAGACAAAGTTTGTATGTATGTAAAATTAATGCTATATATAAACTTCTTGGCAGGAAAGGATCCAGACCTATGATTTCATCAGTTTGGGGAATCCCTAGTGAGAAAAGCCCTTCTGCTAGTGTAGATCAACTATTCTACAAATTAAAATTCTTTGAAAGTCACCCAAAGGGGATATCTGGGCGGCTCAGTGATTGAGAGCCAGACCCGGAGATGGGAGGTCCTGGGTTCAAATCTGGCCTCAGACACTCCCTAGCTATGTGACCCTGGGCAAGTCACTTGACCCCCATTGCCTAGCCCTTACCACTCTTCTGCTTTGGAACAATACACAGCATTGATTCTAAGATGGAAGGTAAGGGTTTAAAAAAAAAAAAAAGTTGCCCACAAGGGCAGCTACATTGAACAGTGGATGGAGCACCAGGCCTGGAAACAAGAGGACCTGGGTTCAAATGTGGCCTCAGAGTGTAACTGAATGACCCTGGGCAAGTCATTTAACCCCAGTTGCCTAGGCTTACTGCTCGTCTGCCTAGAATTAATTCTTGATACTTAATATCAATTCTAAGACAAGGTAAGACTTTAAAAAAGAAGGTTGTTTAGAGTACTAAGAGATCATGTGACGTGTCCAGAGACACACAGCCACTATAGTCAGAGGTGGGATTTGAACCCATGATGCCCCTTTGCTTCTTATATAAATACATATTACTGTTAACATAGCCCTTATTTGGTGCTATCTTCATTATCCTCCCAAAAAATGCTAGAGAAATTTGAAAAGTGGGGGGAAAATACACCTAAAAAGTACATATATTTATTTACTCATCACAAAAATGTTTCTGAATTGAAAACAGTTTTACATACTACAAAAAATAAGCAGCACAGGCAAAAGAATAAATCATTTTTCAATGTTAACAAGCATAATCTAAGTACAAGTCTGGAGGTAGCGGGTCTTTTGGAGCAGTGGTCACTGCTCTGACCAATATGTACAGGATGGAAGTGCTTTAAAACTTTCCAACAACAAAGGAACCCCAAGCGCCTGGGAAGGTTCCTGTAGCCTATCACCAGCATCGCTTTCCAGAGAAAAGAAGCGTTTCTTGGAAGTCTTCTAATCAAGTTCTGACAGGGCTCGTCTCTGCCCCATTTTCAGGAGTTTGGTTTCTTGTTTGTTGGTTCATTTTAAATTCAGGCAACCACAAGTGGCCATTATACTTTTTCCAGTGTAGTTTCAGCTATAGGAATACCTAAAGGAAGCCAGAATTAACAGTCTGATTCTTTGAGACATCAAACAATGAAATCACTCTATAAGAGTGAAAAATGAAATAATGGGATAAGGAGTTGGAAATTAAGTGCAATGACCCTAATCTTACTCCAAAGCCATCTCACTATTTACTGCCTCTCACTTTGTAATATTAATGTTTCTAAGACTGAGAGAGTAAAGTTCAAATGTTTTCTATAAGTCCATATATTGGTCCATATATAAGTCCATATATGACTCTTAATCAGATAAAAAAAAAATACTAGCTCATATTCCTGAGTTTTGCAGCAGAGGCAGGGAGCACCAAATGATTCCAAAAAGCCATAAGCATTTAGCCTCTGAAGAAGAAATAGCAAGGAAGGAAGTTAGTTCACTGGATTTGATTTGAATTAAGATTACATGAATTTTTAAGATTTTTATGTAAAGCTTTAGAAAATTTTTCTTCATATTTTTACTTCCATTTAAAGCATTTGGTAGCATAGACGATTCTCAATGACTTTATATGTTGTCTGTAACTAAGCCTAAATGATGATTTCTTTCTATATGCCAGGAATCTGTGAGCTCGTCACAAAAGGGAAAAGTCTTTAAGTTACCACTAAATTTAGAACTAAAGGAGACGCTAAAGGATTAGCCCAGCTCCCGGTTGTGTACACGAGGAAAGAGGCCCAGAAAGAGAAATTTGAAAATTGAAAGAGAACTCTAGCATCTCCGACTCACAGAGGAACTAGGAGGACATCTAACCCAGCCCATACCCGACCCAGAATCACTTCCACAACATACCCAACAACTGTTCAGCATGGGCGTGCTGACTCCTAGAGAGGGACACTCTCAGTGCCTCCCAAGGCGACACATTCTTCTGGGGGGAATTTCAATAGGAAGGTTTTCCTGACATCAAAACTAAATATGCTTTGGCAGCTTCTACTCACTCCTTGTATTTCTGCCCTATTTGGCCTAAACAAAATCAATCCGTTCTCTTTTCTACATGACAGCCTTTCAAATGCTTACAGACAGCTGTCCTACCCCGACCTAAATCTTACTCAGACTTGACATCCGTACTTGCTTCAACTGATCATAATAGGAAATGAACTTGAGGCCCTTTTACATCCCGGTCGCCGTGCCTCCCCTTTAAACATTCCCCGCTTCATTGATGTTTTTCCTAGAAGGTAGAGCCCAGAACGGAACAATTACTCAGAATGTGGTCCGAGCAGGGCAGCGTACTGTAATTCTTTCTCCAGCCGGGCCTGGACACTCTGCTTCCTTTAATGAAGCCTAAAATAATATTAGCTTTCTTGTTTGCCTTCTGGCAACTGTTGACACCTGGAGTTCCTGAACATTAAAACCCCTGATATGTTTCAGATGAGCTCCATCTAGCTATGCCTACTTCCTCTCCATGCTGCACTTTTGATTTTTAATTCAAATACATAACATGGAACCTCATTCAGTTTAATCTTATTAAGCATGCTACCCCATCTCCTAATAGACCTCCTGTCTGAGATGACAGGCTCAAAGTGCAGGAGATAGACATTTTTGGAAATGCCCAGTGTAGAAATTTGTTAGGGTTGACTATGGATCTTTGTCACAAGAGTTGGGTTGGTTGTTTTGTTTTTTGTTGTTGGGTTGTTTTTTTTTCAATTAAAGAGGTGGGAAGGAGAAGGGGCTTGAGAAAGAGTTGCCAAAAAGAGAAAAAGAGTCACTTGAGCATTTTTAAAACAAAGGGAAACAGAAACAGGGCAGCTTTGAAAGATATGTATTAAGTTTATGTGCTTACAAGGAAAAACAGCTATATGTAATACACAAGATCATATATAATCCTCTTCTTTGTGTCAGCAAGTACTCATTTTATTTGGTGTCTAAATCCAGAATTTAAAATTTAAAATTTAATTTTATTAAATTTAACCTAATATTTTATCCTGTTAAGATCTTTTGAATCACAACTAATTTTTCCTCCCAATTTTGTGCCCTCTACATATTTGATAAGCACACCATCTATATCTTTATTCATTAACAAAATTAGCAAATAATACTGAGCCATGCACGGTTCTTAGAGCACCCTCCACTAGAGACCTCCTTGCAAGGTGGCATTCCTCTTTGGGCCTGGCTGTTCAATCAATTCCAAATCTACCTAATTTGATTCTCAACTAATCCATATATTTCCATTTTTTTCTTAGAATAACATTAGAAGAGGCAGTGAGATGATTCAGTAGGTTGAAAGCCAAGCCCAGAGACAAGAGATCCTGGGTTCAACTCTGGTCTCGGACACTTCCTAGCTGTGTGAACCTGTACAAGTCACTTTAACCCCCATTGCCCAGCCCTTACTGCTCTTCTGCCTTGGAACCAATACACAGTATTGATTCTAGGACAGAAGGTGAGGGTTTTTTAAAAGTAGCATTAGAGGCCCAATTGCTTTGCTAAAATCTACTGCATTGCCCTGATCTGGCAATTCATAGCTGTTAAAAAAAAATTAGGATGCAGCTAAGTGTTACAATAGATAAAGTACTAGGCTTGAACTAAATTCTGGATTAAACCTGGATTAAAATATGGCCTCAAACATTTCCTAGCTGTGTGACCTGGACTAGTCACTTAACTCTGTTTCCCTAACCCTTACCCTTCTGTCTTAGTGTTGCTAAGACAGTTAAAAAAAAAAAAAAGATATGAGGCTAGGTTGGCATGACCTATTCCTGAAATCACGCTGGCTCTTTGCTGGCACTTTATGATGTCCACTAACCCATCTCTATATTCTGGAATTTTTTGAGGAAAAATGTTCTAGAAGGAAAAATATTCTAGGAGTAAAGCTCATAGGCCTAGAGTTTGCATAGTACCCAGCAGATAGTGTTTAATGAGAAAAATACATTGTCATCCCCTATTTGAAAATCAAGGTGGTTTTTTGTCTCAATCCAACTCTTTGGTGCTCTTTTATTCTCAATCTTTTTCCCACCAAAAAAAAGGTGGGGAATGGGAGCCTAACAAGCAGTTGATACTCTAGATGAGGAAAATAAAAGACTTATCTGTACTTTATGAATTTAAGTGAAATTTAGGGTACTTTATACCTCAGAGTAGAAGAGTCAAACTTCACACTCAAGAAAGCTGCCAGAACCAGATTAAATGGTAATTGGGAAATGTTTTAACAAAATTAAAAATACAATATAATGTTAATTTATGGCCTCTAAGTCAATTTGCTTTTCAGAGAGATCCCTTTTTAATTTTGATACCACTGTCCCGAGTCCTGAGAGAATCAATCAATCATTTGTTATTGTTTGTTTGTATTTGTTGTATTTGTTAACTACCTACTATGTGCCAGAAACTGTACTAAATGCTGAGGATTTAAGTATGTAGAATAAAACAACTCTACTCACAATGAACTAGGGCAGTCAAGAAGTACATGTAAAAATATGAATACAGAAATAGAAATTAAAAATGTAAAGGAAGGTGGCCTAGCAGTACCAAATCTCAAGCTGTATCATATACAGTGGTAATAGTAAAAACAATTTGGTACTGGCTAAGACATAGAATGGTGGAATAGTAGAATAGATTACGTACACAATACATAGTAATAAATCACCTTAGTAATTTAGTGTTTGACAAATCAAAAGATCCAAGCTTTGGGGACAAGAACTCTATTTGACAAAAACTGATAGGTAAATTGGGGGCAGAGACTGGGGATAGAACATCTCATACCATATACCAAAGGGTCAACATGAGTACATGATTTAGACAAAAAGGGTGATTCATAAGAGAAAAAATTAGGGGAGTATAAATAGTTTGCTTGTCAGATTCATGAATGAGGAAAGAATTTATGACCAAATAAGAGATAGAAAGCATTATGAGATGTAAAGTGGATAATTTTAATTTCATTAAATTTTTTAAAGTTTGCACACACAAAACCAATGCAACCAAGATTAGAAGGAAAGCAGAAAACTGAGAGGAAATTTAAAGGAAGTATCTCTGATAAAGGCTGCATTTCTCAAATTAATAAAAACTGAGTCAAATTATAAGAATGCAAGTCATTTCTCAATTGATATTTATCAAAATTGATATTCATCAATTTATATCTATTGTTTTATATTTATGTTTTATGTGTATTTGCATATTTATATATTTATGTTATATATAAATTTATATCAGCAAATCAATTTTATATCAATTATATCAAATATCAATATCCATTTATTTTCAGATGAGGAAATCAAAGGTCTATAGTCACATTTTTAAAATGCTCCAGATCATTATTGATTTAAGAAATGCAAATTAAAATGACTCTGAGTTATCACCTCATACCTAGCAGATTGGCCAAAATGACAAAAAAGGGAAAGGACAAATATTGGAGGAGATATAGGAAAACTGAGACACTAAGGCACCATTGGTGGAGTTGTGATCTGATCCAACCATTCTGGAGAGCAAGTTGGAACTATGCCCAAAGGGCTATACATGCCCTTTAACCCAGAAATATTACTACTAGGTCTGTACTCCAAAGAGATAAAAATTTCTTGCATCTCTTTCTTGTGGTAGCAAAGAATTAGAAATTGTGGGGTGGGGAGAGGGAGGAGGTGACCATCGATTGGGGAAAACCCAAACAAAGTGGTGGCATATGATTGTAATGGAAAACTATTGTGCAGATGATGACCAGAATGATTTTGGGGAAACTTGGAAAGACTTAAATCAACTGATGCAAAATGAAATGAGCAAAACCAACAGAACATTGTACATAGTAACAGCAATATTTTTTATGAACTGTGAATGACCTAGTTATTCAATGACCTATTGAATATGAACTATGAATGACCTATTATACAATGATCTTGGATCACTGAGAGATTTATGATGAAAAATGTCAATCTTCCATCAGAGAAAGAACTGATGGAGTCTAAATGCAGGCCAAAATATGCTATATTTCACTTTCTTTTTTCTGAGATCTCTTCCACAGAATGACTAATATGGAAAAATGTTTTACATGATTGCACATGTAAAATCTATATCAGATTGTTTACCATCTCAGGCAAGGTTGGGAAGGGAGATAATTACAATTTTTACATGTAACTGGGGGGAAATAAAATATTAAAAAATATGTGCATACACAGTATAAAATGAAAGCAGATAAGTAATAAGATATAAATGCAAGTATTTGTATATACATACAGTAGTTTTTAAAATTACATAGTAAAATACAAGTCTGAAAGGGACAACTCAAGAAAGAGACAACATGGATCCACATGTAGAACATGATTCCTGAGCAGCATCTTAAAGGAAAGTCTATGAGTTGAAGGAAGAAAAGAATTCAGGCATGGCAAACATCCAGAGCAAAGATCAGCTAGGAGATGGGAGATGGAGTGCCGTGTCTAAGTATTTATTATATTATTATTATTCCTGTTGACTCCTTAGGAGCATAGGGCCGCAACCATCTCACACCAGCAGACTCTGTTCTGGGCAACTTCCCCCAGCTGGGCCCATGTCATTCCGACTGTTTTTGTTTCATTTTCGGCAGATCTTCGCCAGGTCTGTTTTGGTCTTCCGACTTTCCTCCTCCCTGAAGGGTTCCAGCTCAATGCTTGTCTGGCTACGTTGTCTTCCGGTTTTCGTAGTGTATGTCCTATCCATCTCCACTTACGTTTCTTTATGTCCTGACTGATGGGATACTGGATTGTTCTTTCCCAGAGACTAGCATTGGAGATCTTTTCAGGCCATCTGATGTTCAAGATGTAGCGTAGACAACTATTAACAAAGACCTGGAGTTTATTGGTGTTAGCGCTCGTCACTCTCCAGCTTTCTGATCCATATAGGAGGACGGCCTTTACGTTGGTGTTGAAGATTCGGAGCTTAGTGATGAGGGACAGTGCTTTGGAGATCCAGACAGACCGCAGGGTGTTAAATGCCTGTCTGGCTTTGTTGATTCGGTTTCTGATGTCCTCATCTGCCCCGCCGTCCTTACTGACTATATATATTTTGTTGTGTGAGCCTTGGATGTCTCCCAATCTCTGTTTTGTCATTTGTGGCCCATTTTGAAACTGATTTGTGATGTAGTTATGGAAATTTGCTGGTTGGCTTGAAGAATCCCCCATGCCTTGACCTCCTTTCTCTGTGTATTCTGATAAGCTACCATCCTTTACCTTGTTCTTTGGCATCAATCAATCAAGATGATCCAAAGTTAGAACATTGAATGGTCCTTCACCTACTCTGCATACAGAGACAAGGTCTACCACTGACTGCTCAAGTGGGGATGTGAGGCTGAGGGGGAATGGCCTCTCCTTGCAGATGGTCAGAGAGAATACCCTAGAAAAACCCCAGAAAAATACCATTCAAATATCTAGTTAGTGGAATGAAAGCTGCCATAGCCTTGACTGCAGAGTGGTCTCTCTCCCCCTTGCTGATGCGCAGGGACCAGCTTTCCCATGCCTCAGGGATTATGTAATCCCCTATACAGGACTCCTTCAGTCTCTGCTCTTCACCCCCTTCCTTGTCCCCATTTAGGTTCTTCAACCACTGAGCTGCTTGTCTCTGGACCATTGCAATCTATGCACTGCCTGCCAGTGCTGGTAAATGTCAATGCGCCATTAATAAAGCTTCCTGTAATGACACTTGGAGTCATTCCTTCTTGACAGATTCCAACTGAACCAGTTGGACAGGTAACAAGCCAAGACTGGACCACAAGTACTTCACTTTAGTTCATGAGCTGCTAACCATAGCTGTGATTAAGGTTCACAGTGGCAGTAGCCCTGCAAAGAGAGAATGGCAGCTTTGCTTCCCACTGTCCTCCACCCCAACCCCCTTGCATCTTCTCTGGAGAAAGTAAAGACCAGGTCTCTAAAGTACATGCTTCAGCAGCAAAAAATTCTTTACAAGTATCATTTCTCTTTACCTCATAAACTGTCGCAAAACATGGGACTACACAACCAGACACCTGCCCCATTAATCCTGATAAGCATGGGACAATGATTCAAGACTAGAACATAAGAGCCTGACTGAAGAACTTCATGTTTCACCAGGAGGATTTTCTCTATCCCCTTAAACCTATAAATGTTACAAAGGAAGTGTCCAGAGACTCTGATAGCTCCACCTTTGAAGGCAAGATTTCCTGCCCTTACAAAAAAAAAAATGCCACAGTCTGAACTTACATGCCTCAGGAACAAGGAATCTATTCTATACTTTTAGATTCATAAGCCACTGACCAAGGCCAAGATAGGGCTACAAGTCTGCTGTGGACCAATGGTAGGAAACTCCTCTATTGTGGCCAAGGCAAAGCCTGTGCCCTTTAGCAACACAATAAGGAATAAAGAACAGCTTAGATGAATTGTGGTATGTGGAAAGGGGAGAAATGTCCAAGGAAGCTGGAAAGATAGGCCTAGTTGTGTAGGGCTTTAAAAGCTAAACAGAAAAGTTTATATTTTATTCTAGAAAACTGGCAGATGTGATTACCGAGCCATTGTCAGTGATCATTCAGCAATCAGTCAAGTACCAAGAAATATTTCTTGAATTCATCTGAGAGATCACTGACAATGACTCAGCAATCATACTAATAGTCCTTTCAGTACCCTAAGATATAGTTCATCTGAACAAGTTTACCTGAACTTATCAACAGCAATGTATTTTCATATCTCCTTACTTATCTTGAATATAAACTCCCTTACACATTTTTTGTTCTGTCATTTCCTATCTCCTTGGTGGAAAGAACGGAAGCTAAAGACTTGAACACTTCTATATTCTTTCACCTTCAGTCACATCCACCCAAACTATTGGTCCTCAGAAGCCAGTAGCACAACCTCTCTGAACAAGAATACTCTTTGCAATATCCCTCAAAAATGGTCATCCGCCTTGTGCTTATAGATTTCCAGTAAGAGACTCCAGGCCCTTCCATAGCAATCCATTCACTTCTGGAGAACTATAATCGCAAGAAAGATTCTTCAAAAATCAAATATAAATCTACCTCTCTGTAAACTTCAGATACCATTTGACCCAGCAATTCTTCTATTAGGCTTATACTATTCGGCAAGTACACAATATTCAATACATGCAATATTCATAGCAGCAATTTTTTGTGTGACAGCATTTTTGGAGAAAGACTTCTTGTGGTATAGAACATAATGGAAAATCACTATGCTGTAAGAAAAAAATATGAATACAGAGCTATAGCAATCAATCAATAAACATTAAATGCCTACTATGTGCCAGGGGATGTACTTGTGGATGCAAAAAAGAGGCAAAAAAAAAAATCTCTGCCCTGAAGGAGCTAACAATCTAATGGGGGGAGTTCACAAGTAAGCAAATAAATATAAACAAGCCATATATATTTATATATACATACATACATACATACATACATACATACATATATATATGTATATATATATATATATTTGAATTAAGAGAGATTGGGAAAGAAGGTAGGGCCAAGGTGACAGAGGAAAGGCATGAACCTCTCTGAGAATCCTCTCAAACCATCCTTAAAATAACACTTCAAAATGAATACTAAAGGGGGCAGCTGGGTAGCTCAGTGGATTGAGAATCAGGCCTAGAGATGGGAGGTCCTAGGTTCAAATCTGACCTCAGACACTTCCCAGCTGTGTGACCCTGGGCAAGTCACTTGACTCCCATTGCCTACCCTTACCACTCTTCTGCTTTGGAGCCAATACACAGTATTGACTCTAAGACGGAAGGTAAGGGTTTAAAAAAAATGAATACTAAAGGGGGCAGAATGAACAAGGAGATGGGAGAAGCAACTATTGTGCAAAAACAAACTTGAAAGGTAAACAGAGACAGTCTGGTTCACTGAGGTGAGAAGGGAGTGCAACCTGCAGTAAGGCCTCACAGAACCACCAGCATGGCCATGCAGCATCCACAGAAAGGTCACACCAAGGAGTATCAACACAAACCAACAGCAAGCATTCCCTACCACCACACTTCTACTACTCTAACCAGAAAAAAAATATTATGGAAACAAAAGAGCAAGGCATAGACTCAGAAGGAGACAGTGAGATCAAAGCAGCTTTATGCAAAATCTCAAAGAAAAATGAGAATTGGTTTAAGCTTTGGAAGAGCTAAAAAAATAATTCAAAAATCAAAGAAGAGAAGTGCGGAAAAATGAGAAAGCAATGCAAGAATTAAATAGCATCTTAAAATAAGCAGAATTGGCCAAATGGAAAAAGAGGCATAAAATACCAATGAAGAAAAGATATTTTTAAAATGTAGACTTGACCAAAAGAAAAAGATTCAAAAGTTCACAGAAGAAAATCATTCCTTAAAAATTAGAATTGGACAAGTAGAAGCTAATGACCTCATAAGAAATCAAGAAACAATAAACACAAAATGAAAAGAATTGAAAGGATAGATGAAAATGTGAAATATCTCATTGGAAAAACAAATGAACTGGAAAATAGATCGAGGAAAAACTATTTAAGAATTACTGAACTACTTGAAAGCCCAAATGTCATATTACAAGAAATTGTGGAGGAGAAGTGGAGAGTAATGACAGGCAATGCTTAAACTTTACTCTCCTCAGAATTTGCTCACAGAGGGAACAATCTTACACCTTTGGGTATAGAATCCTACCTTAACCTATAGAAAAGTAGGAAGGGAAAAAGACAAGAAGGATAATAGAAGGGAGGGATTAAAAGCAAAACACTTGGGAGGAGAGACAGAGTAAAAGGAGAGAAAAAGAGCAACATCAGAAGGGGGAAATAAAATGGAAGGGAATACATACTTGGAAATCATAACTGAATGTGAATGGGATGAATTCACACCCATAAATATGATGCAGGAAGACACACACAGAATAAAAGTAAGGGGCTAGAGCAGAATTTATTGTGCTTCAGCTAAAGTAAAAAAAAGCAGGAGTAGCAATATTATCTCAGACAAAGCTAAAACAAAAAAGATCAAACTAAAAGAAATAAGGAAGAAAATTGTATCTTAATAAAAGGTACCAAAGACAATGAAGTAATATCAATACTAAACACATATGCATCAAATAGTATAGCCTCCAAATTTTTTAAAGAAAAATTAAAGAAACTTTAGGAGGAAATAATAAAATTATACCAATGGGTACCTCAACTTTCCCCCCTCAGAACTAGATCAATCTAACCAAAAAATAAACTAGAAGTAAGGAAGTCAATGAAATTGTAGAAAACTTAAAACTAAACAGATCTATGAGAAAAAACAAATGGTATAAAAGGAGTATACCTTCTTTTCAGGAGCAAATAACACCTACACAAAAACTGACCATGTATTAGGGCATAGAAACTTCACAACCAAATGCAGAAAAGCACAAATAATAAATGCATTCTTTTCAGATCATAACACAACAAAAATTATAATCAATAAGATCCCATGGAAAGACAAATCAAAAAGTAATTAGAAACTAAATAATCTAGTTCTAAAAAATGGATGAGTCAAAGAATAAATTCTAGAAATAGTTAATTTCATAAAAGAGAATGACAATGAAAAGACAACATATCAAAATTTATGGGATACAACCAAAGCAGCATTTAGGAGAAAACTGATCTCTCTAAACACTTACATCAATAAAATAGAGGAAAAAAACAAATCAATGAATTTGGAATGCAACCAAAAAATACTAGAAAAAAATATAAATTAAAAATATTCAGTTAAAGACTAAATTGGAAATCCTAATCAAAGGCAAAATTAATAAAACTGAAAGTAAGAGAACCATTGAACTAATAAATAACACTACGAGTTGGTTTTTATGAAAAAAATAAAATAGAGCATTGGTTAATTTGATTTTAAAAAAGGAAAGAAAAATCAAACTACCAGTATTCAAAAATGAAATAGGTAAACCACACCAAGGAAGAAGAAATTAAAGTCATCATTAGGAACTAAAGTGATAATCATAAAAACAATTGGTACTGGCTAAGACATAAAAGTGTTAAATTAGTAGAATAGATTGAGTACACAATACACAGTAGTTATTGACCATATTAATTTAGTATTTGGTAAACCCAAAGATTCAAGCTTTGAGGGCAAGAACTCAACATTTGACAAAAACTGAGAAAACTAGAAAAGAATATGGCAGAAACTAGATATAGACCAACATCTCACACTACAGTAAGATAAAGCCAAAATGTGAACATGATTTAGACATGGTGATTCATAAGCAAATTAGGATACATGGAATAGTTTATCTCTCAGATCTATGGATAAGGGAAGAATTTATGACCAAACAAGAGACAGAGAACAATACAAAATATAAAATGGATAATTTTGATTATATTAAATTAATAAGGTTTTTCACAAACAAAACCAATGCAAACAAGATTAGAAGGAAATCAGAATTCTGAGGAGAGGAGGGAATTTTTCAGGAAGTATCTCTGATAAAAATCTCATTTCTCAAACATATAGAGAACTGTAAAATCTCTGAGAATACAAGTCATTCTACAATTGATAAGTGGTCAAAGGATATGAATAGGCAAGCTTTCAGATGAAAAAAATCAAGCTCTATGGTCATATGTTTTAAATGCTCCAAATTATTGTTTAGAGAAATGCATATTAAAATAACTCTGAGGTACCACCTTATGCCTCAGAATGGCTAATATGACAGAAAAAGAAATGACAAATGACAAAAGGGGTTTAGGAAAATTGAGATACTCATGCACTTTTGGTGGAATTGTGATCTGATCCAACCATTTTGGTGAGCAAATTGGAGCTATACCCAAAAGGCTATAAAACCATACATACCTTTTGACTCAACAATACCATTACTAGGTCTGTTTTCCAAAGAGATTTTTTTAAAAGATGGGGAGAAGGATTTATTTGTACAAAAATATTTAACACATCTCTTTCTTGTGGTAGCAAAGAATTAGAAATGAGGGAATATCCACCAATTGGGGAATTGCTTTCAAAGTCATGGTATATGATTGAAATAGAATACTATTGTGCTATCAAAATGATGAGGATGGTTTCATAAAAACCCAGAAAATTTACATAACTGATGAAAAGTGAAGTGACCAGAACCAGAAAAGCATCCTACACACTTTACAATATTTTATGATTAATTGCAAATGTCTTAGCTAATCACAGTAATACAATAATCCAAGATAATTCTGAAGAACTTATGATGAAAAATGCTATCCATATCCAGAGAAAGAATTGAGTGAAGTCTGAATGCAAATCAAAGCATACCCTTTTCCACTTTCTTAATGGATTTTCTTTTCATTTTGGTGGTTGTGGGGGAAGAACAGGATGTCTTTCTTCATATGACTAATATGATATGAGAATTTAATACCAATTTATACTCCTTTTTCTTGGCAACCTGAGATCAGTTTTAGGGTTTTAAAAGAAAAGTTTCATATTGAATTTGAAAACCCATTCTCTAGTAAATCAGATTTCAGTTCAGTCCCCACTTCTTGATTGGACTAAGAACAAAGCCTAATGGCTCACTGGGAGTCAGAAGACACTTGCCTCTTTTCCCACGTGACTCTTGGTGGCTGATATATAATGGTTAGTAAATGTTTATTGACTATTGGTACATTGTGCCTGTTTCCAGGATTTTTTTCAACATACTGATCAATTTTGCCCTTTTTTTCTCTCTATTTTTTCTTTAAAAAATGTTATATCAGATGGTTGTCTAAAAGAAATGATGGGGAGTGAATTTTTTTAAAAAGAAAATATCAATAAAAATTCATTTAAAAAATTTACCTAATCACTATGCTTAGCTCTGCCTTTGGCTTTCTGGAAAAAAGCAAAACAAATCTAATCACTATTCTGTGTCACAGTACTTCAAAAACTTGAAGACTGATGTCATGTTCTCTATGTTCATTCTCCAGGCTAAACATCCACAATTCCTTCAACCTTTCTAAAATGTGCCCAGAATATGACTGAGTATTCCAGTCATAATCTGACTATAATAAAGCATAACATAGCTATTTGTACTTCCTCATTCTGAAGTTTGCCTAAATTATTTTATATCTGGTGTAATCTCATGTGGGAGGAAGAAATTTCATTTAAAATTTTTTAGAAAATTAATGACAAATATCAAACTGGAATAATAAATTTGACAAAGTCATGAAATTACTATTGGACTTCAACATACATGATACCTCGAATACTCCAATTTCCCAATTCTTCATTCCATTCAAATTTCTACAACCTACTCCTTCACTCTACCTCAACTACACAGAGATGGTCATGCCCTTGGTTTTATTATCAGCTGGCAAATGATGCTGTTCTCTGTTCATGAAATAAACAACAGGAAATATTCTTTTACCTGATCACCTTTGAATTATGAACTCTAACCCTATTCTGCATCCTCACTGTGACCTTCATATCCCAAAACATCATCTCTGCACTGATTACATTCTCCTCCCTTCTTGATCTCAATCCGATAATGAGACATTAAACTCAAAACTCAAATGTATTGTCCACCCCACCCCCTCCCATTATTAATTCTACTTCACCAAAAATCCAGTTCTGAATTGTTCCCACTATCCTTCACATTCAGTCTTATTTACATGGTGGAGGGAAAGCCACAAGCTCATACTGATTGTGTTCACTATACATTTGTTATCTTATCTGAACTGGGCCAGAAAGACAATCCTTCTAGTCCCCTCTAAATCTCTATCCTATTCAATACATCAGATGTTCCTAACTCATTTCTGAAGCCTCTCAAGGCACATTCTCCTGCTATCTTACCTCATAGTTCACCAAAAAAAATTTGAAGCTACCTGGTGAGAACTTCACTCTATTACATCTCACATTTATGACAATGCTACCCATTTCTTTACCAATGCCCATCTCTCTACGTGTACTCTTGATCCTATCTGCACTACAGATTATCTTCTCTAATAGATCATCCCCATTCTCTCTTCTTCAGTCTGTCCCTATAAATTAATTACTTCCTTGATTACAAACATGCACATGTCTTCCCCATCCTCAAAAAACCTTCACTGCTTTCTAATATCTCATAGCTTTCCTTCCTTTCTTCTGAGAAATTCCTTGAAAAAGTCATCTATATTCAGTGCCTATATTTCTCTTCCTTTCACCCTCTTCTAAAACCATGGCAATCTAGCATCCAGTCTCAAAATTCAATTGAAATTGCTCTCTCCAAATGTATCAGTGATTTCAAGTACCAAAAAGAATAGTCCTCATTGTTCTTGACTTCTCTGCAATGTCTGAAACTATTGATCACCTCTCTTCCTAAATATCCTCTCCTCCATTTGATTTTTGTGGCAGTGCTTTTAGTTTTCATTCTACCTCTCTGACCTTTCTTTCTCAATCTCCTTTACTAGATCTTTATCCCTATCATTTGTCCTAATTATAGAGATCCTTCAAGTTTCTGTTCTGGTCCCTCTTTTCTATCTTATTTGGTGATTTGATCAACTTCCATGGATTCAGTTACCATCTCTGTGATTCTTCAGTCTCTACATATCCAGATGATTCCTCAATCTCTACATATTCAGCTTTAGTATGTCTTCTTAATCCAGTCCCACCTTTCCAACTACCTTTTAGACATTTTAAACTAGATATCCCATTAGGCATCCAAACTCAACATGTCCAAATTAGAATTCCCCAAAACATACAAGAAAAGATACACGCAACATCCATTTTTGTTTTAATCTGCATTATTAACACTTTTGCATCACTTTAAGTCTAGACAATCAATAAAACAATAAATCAAGGCCTGATTTATAGTGTTTGCCAATTTCTAAAGTTGTAAATGATCACACTAAAAACTTAATCAACTATTATAAGCCAGCACAAATTGACTTCAGCATACTTCTATCCTCTTCCAAAATTCTCTACTACTGTAGAAGGTACTACTATTTTGCTAGTCACCTAGGTTCCCAACTTCAGTACCTTTGACCTCTTACCCTACATATCCAACCTCACATATGCCAAATCTTGTTCATTTCTATCATTACAATATCATTCATTTACTGTCTCTTTTTAGTCATACAATCACCACTTTGGTTAAGGCGTTCATTATCTCTTGCCAGGACTAATTTTTTAAATTTAATTAATTTAGGATATATTTCCATGGTTACATGATTTATACTCCTTCCCCTATCTCCATCTCCTCCTTCCCCCACCCAATAGCCAATGAGCAATTCCACTGGGTTTCACATGCATCATTGATCAAGACCCATTTCCATATTATTAATATTTGTATTAGGATGATCATTTAGAGTCTACATCCCAATCATATCCCCAACGACCCTTGAGATCAAGCAGTTATTTTTCTTCTGTGTTTCTACTGCCACAGTTCTTTCTCTGGATGTGAATAGCGTTCTTTCTCCTAAGTTCCTCTGGATTGTCCTGGATCATTGCATTGCTGCAAGTGCTATAGTGTATCAGTCTATGTGTACAATGTTCTCCTGGTTCTGCTCCTTTCTCTGCATTAATTCCTGGAGGTCATTCCAGTTCACATGGAATTCCTCCAGTTCATTATTCCTTTCAGCACAATAGTATTCCATCACCAACAGACACCACAATTTGTTCAGTCATTCCCCAGTTGATGGACACCCCCTCATTTTCCAATTTTTTGCCACCACAAAGAGCGCAGCTATAAATATTTTTGTACAAGTTTTTTTCCTTATTATCTCTTTGGGGTACAAACCCAGCAGTGGTATGGCTGGGTCAAAGTGTAGTCTTTTAGCACCCTTTGGGCATAATTCCAAATTGCCTTCCAGAATGGTTGGATAAATTCACAACTCCACCAGCAATGCATTAGTATCCCCATTTTGCCACATCCTCTCCAACATTTATTACTTTCCTTTGCTGTCTTATTAGGCAATATACTAGGTATGAGGTGGTATCTCAGGGTTGTTTTGATTTGCATTTCTCTATAAGAGATTTAGAACACTTTTTCATGTGTTTATTGATAGTTTTGATTTCTTTATCTGAAAACTACCTATTCGTGTTCCTTGCCCATTTCTCAATTAAGGAATGGCTTGATTTTTCATACAATTGATTTAGTTCCTTATATATTTGAGAAATTAGACCTTTGTCCAAAGTTTTTGTTAAAAAATATTTTTCCCAATTTGTTGCTTCCTTTCTAATTTTGGTTGCACTGATTTTGTTTGTATAAAACCTTTTTAATTTAACATAATCAGAATTATTCATTTTACATTTTGTGATATTCTCTCTTTCTTGCTTGGTCTTAAATTCTTTTCTTTCCCATAGATCTGGCAGGTATGCTATTCCATGTTCACCTAATTTACTTATAGTTTCCTTCTTCATATTTAGGTCATTTACCCATTCTGAATTTATCTTGGTATAGGGTGTGAGATGTTGATCTAGACCTAATCTCTCCCATACTGTTTTCCAATTTCAGGACTATAACCTTCTAAATGATTTCTCTGCCTGAAGTCTCCCTACTATATTATAGCCTCCACACAACTGCCAAAATTATTTTCCTTAAGCTTAAGTCAGACCACATTACCCTCTTGCTTTGCTCAATAAACTTCAATGGCTCTCTGATACCTCTAGCATCGAATATGAAGTTTACTTGTTTGCTATTGAGGCTTTTCAGAGCATGGTCCCTTTCTGCATTTCCATCTTATCTCTTCCCTCTACAGTGTAATAATACCAAGCCTACTTCCAGTTCCTCATACATAGCACTCCATCTCCCCACTCCATTCCTTTGCACTAATTGTACCCCATATCTGGAATACTCTCTCCCCTAACTCCCTCCACTTAACAACCTTGGATTCTTCTAAAACTCAGCTCAAATAACAGTTTGTGCAGGAAGCCTTCCCTGTCCTCTCAGTCATTTGAAATTTCCCCCTTAGGTTGCTTTCTTTCTATTCTGTATATTTTATGTACATACCTATTTGCTTATTGTTGCCCCTACACACACACACACACACACACTAATACAATGCCTGGCGTATTAACTGTTTAATACTGTTGACTGACTGACATAAATATACAAGCAACTTGCAAGCAGAGGATGTCTTTGTACTTTTGTCTTTCTTTGTAGTTCCCTCCAGAGCTTAACATAATGCCTGGTACACAGCAGGCACCATATAAATGCTTATTCCCTTCCTTTTCCCCTCTGTACAGCAACACCAGGAGAATACTGGCATTAAAGAAATGAGCTTTTTTCAAGTCTGGCCTCAGATACTTCCCAGCTGTGTGACCCTGGGCAAGTCACTTGACCCCCATTGCCCACTCTTACCACTCTTCTGCCTTGGAGCCAATACACTGTATTGATTCCAAGATGGAAGGTAAGGGTTTAAAAAAAAAGAAATGAGCTTTTCCAGCAAGTGATTAAAGGATAATGGAAAAATTCATTATGGTTTTTAAGTAGGCTATAGTGTACTATGAAAAATAACAAGTTTGAAAAGTATATAGTGAATGGTATCATTAAGGATGTGTAAAACTGGAAAAAGAGGTGGCCTGGACATACAACAAAAATTATTAGATACAAGAGGGAGATAAGCCCAAATGCCATACTGAGATAGTAAAAGAACTAATTATCTCAAGTGCTCTGATGGAGGATTTACAGAAGGATATGGAAGAGAATCTCACAGGATAGGTTTGCAAGGTAGAAGTAGTATATACACACAAATATAATTCTAAGTAGATAAGAATTGTAATATAACTAAGTAAATTTCAGTATTAACATTCTAGTTATACACTCAAGTGAAACACACAGACATTTTGTAGACTGAGTTGTGTACAATTTTACGTCCAAACCATAACTGATGACTATTACTGACATTAATCTCAATATAATTTTAATTAAAAATTTAGTTCTCTCAATCATTTCAATAGAGTTAGATTATTAGAAAGTTTTCTGAGAATGTATATGTAGTTTTAACATGAAAGAGCTAATGGTAAATAATGTTATTAATAAGCTTACTGAACTTGGAATAAGACCTGACCAGAAACTGGGAATTAAGTGGCAGGGTTATTGAAATAACTTTTGTTGTTTCTAAGAACGACTAGTCTTTGGGGACTAGTCCATAAGATAGAATTACTTCCCTCATCTCTACTAATGCAGCAATCATTCTTATCAGTGACATGAAAAGAACCAGACTTTTTCTGCCTTTTTCCCACCAAGAAATCTATAGCTATGTAGTAACTAATGAAATTCCTATAAAGAAAGAAGACACTTTCTGGTTCTGTTGTCATCATCATGTGAGTTCATCATAATACAATAAAAATTTGAAAATCTAATCCTATTTCATTGTAAATAGATTCTTTGTACACATCATTGTTTGGAAGTCAAAGGAGAGGGAAGATGATATGCTAAATAAGAAATTCTGCATTTCTAGAAGTTAAAATTCTGGCATATTTCCTCCTACCTGTCTCCCTTAGCTAGTTAGTCAGAACTAGATGGTTTCTAAATTTCTTAACTAAATCTCGGCATTTTCTCTATGCTACTCTTTGGCTTTGAAAGGTTATGATGATGGTCAAGAAATAATGGTATCAAAATGATAATCTTTAAAATAAACCCTAGTAGAATAAAATTTTCAAAGGTACAAACAGCAATAAAATAAAATTCAACATATTTCTGACTCAATTTGTAAACTTATTTTTCCATTTAATGTTAATTATTTTCATTCCAAAGTGCTGATGACAAATGACATTGTCAAGAGATATCTAGAAAGAATTTCAAAATGTATGATGTTTAAGGCAGAAAACTGAAGGATTTGGGAGCACATGTGGTATTTTCATCATTGCTGCCAATCAAAGCAAGAGATTCTTGGAGGAGGGGAATGCAAATGTGAATATAAACAGCTGGTTAAGAAGTTGGTGTCTGAAAAAGAGGATTTGGATTTCTGGACCATATCTTAAACTCTCTGGGCCTCAATTTTCTCATCTCTAAAGGACATAGGGAAGAATTTATAGTATATACCTCACAGAATCATTGAGTTTCCAATGAGGTAACAGACATGAAACATTATATGAGTATCAGTTATGTGAGGAAATTCAGGAATCAGAAAGTATGAACGTGTTGGAAATATTTGGTTGAAGATCATCAGTGCCACAAATAGAATCAAGATTGTCTTCAGAAACTACTTAAAAAGAGGAAATAAGTGAGTAGTTTAGGAAATAATTTCTTAGCATGAAGTTAGGCTATAAAAGTCAAGGAGGACGCCAATTATTGGGATATACACAGGAGCTTATAAGGTCTTTCTGACCAAAGTAGAAGAGCTAATAATGTTTGTTTTTTTTTTAATTTTAAAACACTTGCTTTCTATCTTAGCATTCTAATTCTATCAATTCTAAGGCAGAAGAGTAGTAAAAGCTAGGCAATTGGGATTAAGTGACTTGCCTAAGGTCATATAGCAAAGAAGTGTCTGAGGCCAACTTTGAACATAGGTCTTCCTAACTCCAGGCCTCACACTCTACCCACTATGCTACCTAGCTGCCCCAGCTAATAATTTCTTGACATACTATAATAAAACTTCATCCTTTAAAAAAGATGGAGGGATCAGTAAGGGAAATTTCTTATTCTCACTAAGAAGGAAATGGTTGCTGTAATGGAAATGATGAGAATCTTGAGGGAAAGTTATCAATGAAACTTAGGATTTGTACTACAGAAAGAAAGTGCAGCCAAGCACTGATTGACATAAACCTAGATTTTGGAAGAACAAATACTAGTGTTTAGAGAAAGAATAGTTGTTAGAACTCCATGGAACAAAATTCTATAAGGAACTGTCAGCTCAGGAGGAATGGAAAGCTATGGATCAAATTGTAAAGAAGAGAAGCAATTCTGAAAATGGTGCAAAGGAAGAACTGTCAAACAAATGTGGAAGCACAAGGAACTCAAAGTAACTTAGATTTTTTTAATTATCTAAAATCAATCATTAAGCATTTGTTTACTACACTGTAGGTCCTGCACACATTGAGTTCACCATTACCATCACCGATGTTCTACATCCATGATTCTGAGTCCTGAAATTTCTCTTTGACCAAGACATCCTAATCTTTCCATTTCTTCTAAATATATTCTTGATCATCACTATGGCCACCAGCCATTCCACCCCTTCCTGTTGGAGAAGTACATCAACTGCTCTTACTTTTCCTCCTATAGTTATCCAATTCAACTATATAGTCAATATATATTATATTATCAATTATATATAAATTATAAATACATATACATGTATATATAAACTATATACATGTTTGATTCTGTGAAAGGGAATTTTTATTCCCTTTGTCTATTTTAAGTTAATTAATCAAGAACTTAAGTACTCCTACTTAACACTCAGTAAGTCACTAACAAAGAAAGTTCACTCCCTAAAAGGCCACAAGCACTGTGCTTTATCCCCCAAACCACCCTCCCCCCAGTAGTGCTAGGCAAATTGAAAGGCTGTGACTGATTCCTGAGATATAAGGAGAGCTGATGGGTGGAGAAAATTGTATATAATAGGGAGCTTGAGAGAGATTTGCTCTCTTCATTCTTGATGGCTCTTAGCCTCATGTGTGCTGAAGGTTCTTGGTGGTTTTCAGTGCTTTTGGTTCTTTGGATTTCAGCTTCCTAATCTAGACTTTGGATTCTGGTGAAGATTCATTCGGCTTCCTATATTGGAGACTTCAGGCTGAAGAGGGATGCTTGCTTGGGTAAACTTTTGCCTCCTTGGTGTAAGAGACTGCCCTTTGCAGCTCAGCCTCTTAGGTGTTGGTTTTTGGTTGTTGGAACACCTGACTGGAGACGCTCTTGTGGACTGGTGAGATTTGGATTCACATTCCTGGTCTGGAAGCACTAGAATTAGGACTTAGGGTATTTTTAGCAAGGTGATATTTTCTACCCCCTTCCTATATTTCCCACTTTAATATCTCTACCTTGCTATAAATAAAGCTACTAAATAGCATTTTGACTTAGGTTAATTTTATATACAGTGAACACTTTTTTTTCTTTTTTTTAAACATTATTATTTTTGTCAAACCAGATTTTTAACCATTACAAATCCCTTGCCCCCTTGAAATTGCCATTCATGCTTTCCCAAACACCAACCAACCCCTGGTTTATCCCACCATCCACCTTCTCCACCTGAGTTTTGCTGAACACCACTGGAGAAGTAGAACCAACATGCCACTATAAATTTATGTTATCTAATCTCAACTAGACACTTGGTGCTACACAAAAATCCTTTTATTCTTCCCTAATTAACCACATCTTACTCCCTATCAGGTTATTCCCAACATCCCACAAATGGTTCAATATCAGGTACTGTCATTTTATCAATGGGAATTACATAAAAGATGTATTACCATATGCTTTGTCACTACATACTAATGACCATAAGGCCTTGCCATTTAATTTTCATTTGAAACCTCTATATATCATCTCTCACTGTGAGAATGTAAGTTCCTTGAGAGCAGGGAAGATCTTCTCTATCTGCATTCCCAGTACCAGATTAATAAATGTTTAATAAATTTGTTTAAATTATTCATTTCCAGGTTTCCCTAAACCATCCCAGCACCTTTTCTCTCAGTAGAGGGCACAGCCTATTTTATTGAGAAAATGAAGGATATCGATCATGAGTTTCCTCACATTCTAGACCTCATAACCCTTCAATGTCAGTCTCAATTCTGTTCTCTCTTGCTAGGCTCTGTTGAAGAGGTGGCCTTTTTGTTCCCCCAAAGCCAACCCTTCCCCTCTTTGTACTATTAACTCCCATCCTCTCTTGTTCTCCATCAGATTTTCCCCTACTACCAAGTTGACTATTCTCTCCCATGGTACTGGCTCCTTCCCTGAAATTTATAAAAACACCACTAGCTGTTCTTACACAACCTTCATCTGACCTTGCCGAAAGCTATTGTCCCTTTTCTCCCATTTCCTCAGATTCAAACTCCTAGGGGAGGAAAATTGTCACTACTTTGCCTCCTCCCAATCATTTCTGAACCACTTATAACCTGACTTATAGCTTCATTACTCACCTGAAATATTCTTCAAAATAACCAAAAAAAAAAAAAGATTCCTAATTGTTAAGCCCAATGGCCTTTCTACAGTTGTTATTCTTCTTGACCTCTCTATATTGAAACTCTCCCTTCTCCTCTTGGGTACTCTCTCTTCCCTCTGCCTTATGTCAGTGATATCTCTTCCTCATTTTTCTCCTTCTCTAGGGTAACCTTGACTCAACATGTCCAAAACAAACTTTATCTTTCACCAAAAATTCACTCGCCAATTATTTTGAGAGCACCAGCATCCTTCTTCCAGTACTAATGTTTGTATATTTGAAGTCATCCTCAACTCTTCTTTACTCCTAAATCAGTTACCAAGTCTTGAGTCTTCTTCCATCAAATCCTTATTACCTCTTTCAGAGACAAGTGCAGCCTTCTCTTAGTCTCATGTTTTTAGCTCTCTCTTTGTAATCCATCTTCCATAACAAACAAAATCATCTTCCTGAAGCACAGTGTATCTGAAAATACCAGTTTGGTTTCCTGTTCAAGAAATTTCAGTGACTCCCTATTTACATACAAACTCCTCAGTTTGGTATTTAAACTCCTTTACAATCTAGTTTTTCTAATATTACTCTTTCATGCATACTGTATTCTAGCCAACCTGGTCTACTTGCTATTCCCCAAATTTGATATTTCATATCCTAATTCAGCATCTTTGCACAGACTGCCTTGTGCCAGCAAAATGCTCTCGGTTCAAGTTCACCTCAACCTGTTCAAATCCAAACATATCACATTCATTAGACAGATTAGTCATCTTATTGTGTTGCAAATACCTTATTCCTTTCCCATTTCTTTACTCAGAGCTTTTGCCTCCTACCCAGATGTTCTCTCTCCTACCTTTACACTTATCCTTTCATGTCACAGCTCTTTGGGTGATGCCCACCCATTGGGATAGCTTTTTTAAATGTCTATATCCAGACCCAAATAATATTTTACTACTTGTGTGACTTTAGGCAATTCACTAAATGCTGACTAGACTTCAATTTCTTCATTTGTAAAACTAAAAGTTTTGGACCACATTACTTTAAGATCACTTCCATCTCTAGATTTTTGGCCCTGATTCTCTTCTCTAGTAAGAAATGGTCTTAACCTTAATGTGAGCTTATTCACTATTAAATATGTGTCTCAGTGGCCCAGGTTTATTGTAGATTCCCTGTGAGCTAAAACCTTGTCTTCCTTTGTACTCCACACCACCTAGCAGCAATAAAAACAGCATGGAATTTTCAAGAAATAAAGAGACTCCTTATTGATAATATACTATAATATCCATACCCATTTATAGATGTCCATCTGTAAGCATCCTGTAAACCCAGCAGGTGACCTGAATATCCTGTATCTATTTGGGGTAAAGCAGCCTGCCATCCTTGGAAATTCTACTTTATGCTAGTTTCAACATAAAGCAGGTAACGGCATTATTAAAAATATTAAAAACAAGACTGTACAAACGTTACTTAATACTGCATAACTGTGTTAATTTGGAAATTAACATTGAAATCACAGGTCCAGGCCCTATCCTTATCCTAACAATGAAAATAAATGGAAGATTCAGGAACGGATTAAGTCAGAAAACCTAGGTTTATCTCAGTTCTGCTTTCTTTGTGACCTTGAGTTAGCCACATACTCTCCCTTAGCCTCAATAAAAACGTTGGGGTTGCACCAGAGACACGATGATCTCTAAGGTCTCTTCCAGCTCTACATTCTATGATCCAGTTTTGAGTGATCTATCCAAATTCATATTATGTAGTCTGGAGCTGGACCGACAAGAACCGGGAGCATTTCTTGCCTTGGAATTAGGAAATTGAGGTCTTGGGTGTATAGAATACACACTTAAGTTTCTATTTTCTGCTCAGTTTTGCTATTTCTCTCGGGGAATTCTTGGCCATTGAGGGACTTTCATGAAACTAGAGATGAATCGAGAAAGTTTTGCCCTTGGTTTGAGAACCTAGATAACGACATAGACACGGAAGTCCCTAGTACTGCTCAGGCATTCGGGCATTCCTGGGAATTAGCCCGAACCCGCTCAATTGAACAGAGGCTTTGGACAGCGAGGAGGGGTCCCCGGCCAAAGGCTCAGAGGTCAGACCGACCCGCGAACCGAAAGAAGGTAGAGAGCGTGGAGTCTGGCCAGCCCGTTACCAGACGAGGCTTTCCTCCCAGGTGGCGAGGCTGGCGATTGCTTCTCCGCTGGGAGTATGGAGGGTATAGGGAGGAGACTCGCAGGTTTGATTCTCGTCCCCCTGAGAGTGTCTCAGCCTGAGCCCGGGCCCGGCTCCGGCCCTGCTCCGCCTCCGTCTCTCCTAAAGCTGCGGCAGGGAGCTGTCCGACCCAAGGAATAGACGGCGTGAGAAGAGGCGAGCTCCGCGCCCGCGGGAAAACTGGCTCTGGGGACAGCTCCCCGAGCCGCCAACGCCGAGGCAGCTACTTTGCCCGGCGGCCGTTAACCCTGAGCGGCCCCGAGCGAGAGGAGGGCGCGTGACGGGAGATCACCACCCGCCCCCATCCCCCACCTCCTAGTCCTAACGGTCAGCGGAACAAGGCACTGAAGAGCCTGAGGGAAGACGACTCCCCCCTCCCTTCTCTTGTCTTCTAACGTGTGTACACACATACACACACACACACGCGCGCGCGTACGCAACTCTGTGGGATAGACGGGGGGAGGGGGAAGAAGAGTAACGTGGGACTGGAGGGAGGGAGGAAGGATAAGCCACCGGCTGGCTAAGCACGAGCTGCTGAAAGGCTTTATTTGCCGAGAGAGGAGCGCGCGGGCTCGGAGGGAGGTTGGAGGGGAGGAGGAATTAAAAGAGGAGACAAGGAGTGGGGGGCGGGAAGTGAGGGAGAGCGGGGGAAGGACACATGCGCAGAGGCGGCACAGCCAGCACGCGGCGCTCGCGCTCACCTCTTAAAAGAGCCTGGGCTCGGGGTGACCGTCACTTCATTCCAGCCCGAGCGGCTGCTGAGCTGACTAGGGAGAAGCTCTGGGGAGTCATAGTTCCCAAGCAGGACCTGCATTGAACCGACGCTCCCTGGGACTACAAGCTCTCTTAGCCTCCTCCAACTTACCCCCCTTTAGCCAATCCCCGTCTCTAGTAATCGGCTCCTTTGGTCGATGGGACTGAACACCGCGGAGCCGGAGGTAACGCCCGTCGAGGGGCTCCGGCAGCCCCCAAGCCTGCCGGGGATCCCGGGCATGACTGGTCCACGAACCTGAGAACTGGGGGAACGGCTCCGCCCGGCAGATGGAGAAAGCGCGGAACTGCCGCCGGGTCGGGCCGTGAGGCGCTTCCCCTCCAATTCCTGACCTAGCCCCCTCTTCAGCCTGGGACTTGGCGGTGGGGCCCGGCTGGGAATATGGCCCTGGAAAAGCTCTGCTCCATCCTCAAAGGTAAGAACTAGCCCGCCTTGCCCGGGCGGGAAATGGCGCCCCCTGCGGGCCGGGGCCCAGCTGCCGTCCACCGGAGCTGTCCAGGGTCTGCGGGACCCGTCTGGGGACCGGAGACATCGCCTCCTCGGTCCGCGCTCCTCCCGGCAGCTCCTGTCCCTGCCCAGGACCCCTGATCTTCCGCTACCCCCTTCCCAGACCTTCGATTCCATGCTCTCCTCCGTGGCCCTGGAGGATCCTAGCTCTTCGTCCATCTCTGCTCCCCTTCAGCGCGCACTTGTATCAGCTCGGGGAGCATTGACTGCTCTCCTTGTCCTGGGTCGTTTGCCTAAGGGAGGGACCGCTGAGGCCGGCTCAGCGGACCGAGACCTTCGCCTAAGCTCCCCCTTGCTCTACTTCCCTCCCTCCCTCTCTGCCGCCGCTGCCGCTGCTGCAAGCCGCCTTTGTCACTCTCAGTGCAGCCAGAAAAGATGCCCAGAGCGGCGCTGCCAGAGCTACCCTGGGTGAAATGCACTTAAAGCTGCTGTAGCGGCACCTCCGAAAACCTAACATGTTTGCTTCTTTAAAACTACTTATACCAAAGTGTCCTTTAAAAGCAATCACTTTTGAACTCCTAGTCTAGTAAAAGGTTATTTTGAGAACTCGATTACTGAGTGGATTTCCATGATTTACCATTAAAAAGTGGGATTTTAAAAAACTCCTTTCAGTATCTGATTCTCATGAGATTTCTGGTTTGAATAATCAAAAATATGTGTCTCAGTAATCTTAGATTTATTTATCCTGATTTCCTATGTATCTTTCAGGTCGTTTTTCTTTGTGCTGTCAGTTTTTATCCTATCAAACAAATGATTCTGTATTTAAAGCATGGTAGTATAGTATTTGTTATAGAATCAAGTACAACACATATATGTAAACACAGCCAATGCAGTTTTAAGAGTCCCTTTTTGCCCAGACCAAAGCCAATAAACACAATTCTAAGCAATTTTCTTTAAGAAAAACATTTTCATAACACTACTTCCCTACATTGATAAGCCTTTTTATTTTCAAGTAAGTATCCTAGTTGAGGTCTAGTTCATAGCATCGTGTGCCAAATTTATAACATGAAGAATGCTCTAATATTGTGTGTAAAATGCTCATGTGTTTTACTTCCAGCCTAGAAGCAAAATGCATTAAGTAAAACCTGTAGAGCTTTTCATTTTCAACCCTCTGCTTCTCAGCTCTTAGTGTCGTATGTTGATGAAAGCCATGCACAATTGACAGACAATAACATTTTCAAAGTCTGACTTAAAGCCAAAGTCATATTGTCACTTGTGGCTTATGAGTACAACACTTAGAGAAAGTGAATACACTTTAAAGTGCTATGGGTTTCTTATTTGTGTTTCTTTGCCCTCCTTTTTCATGTCTCTAATCACAATAATACTTCTTGATGGTGATGGTAGTAATAGTGATAGAGGAGGAGAGTTGGGAGGCTGCGACACCACTGCAGGCTTTCCTGAAGTGGAGCTCAGCCAATGCTGACCCGTTTTCTAATGATGTACAATATCTCTGGGGAGTATGGCTTCTTTCAGTCTTCTGCTTTGGACTTTTCCATAGATACCATCTCAATATTGACAAAGTGATATCCCTCCCTATAATTTGAATGAGATCTTAAAACACAAAGCTGTTGCTGTTTGGTTGTCTTCCTCATTTCCGATATTTGGAAGTAAAATAATCTCCTTGCCAAATGCAATACACTCAAACAAAATATAGCTATTTGGCATTTTCCAGGAAGTAAAGGATTTGTGTCATTTTTAAAGATAAGATTGTAACTCAACGTTGTTTATTAATCTTTAATTCTGAAAGAAAAACAGCAGGTTGAAACAAAGGACTTCTCCCTCCCCCCCTTTAAATAGAAAAGTGAATTTTGCTTTAGTTACACTGTTGAAACCTTTTTACATTTCATGGAAAACTTGGGCATTAAAATTATCATTGTTTTCATCAGTTTCTATTTCCATCAGAAGCTTGTACCTAAGTTGAAAGATTTTCTCCAATTGTTATAGTAATAGTTTGTAATGAAAACATGATAAATGTTCAAATCATAATAACTTTTAATTGAAACTTTAGTCAAATTGATATTGAGTAATTGGCAAATTCAGTGTTTTAACTTTAATAGTTAATCATTTAACTGTCTACATGTTTCCTAAATTAACTCCTCTTAAATTTAAATAATTCAGCTTAATTTCTTCTTGCACAAGCAGTTTGCAAGGCTTTGTGGATAGTGAATATTTACTTTTCTTTCATAGTTGAATTTTTAAAATTCTGAGATATATGTTCATTTCTACTCTCTAGATTCTTAACTATTTCTTCTATTGTAGCTATGATAACTATAAGCACTCAGAATTTGATTTTATAGTTGTTTAAATATGCTTAATTTCTTACTAATTTAAGAGTTCTATATAAAAGGGTATTATAATTTTATTTATATTTTTATGACAGAGGCTGTGAATTTGAATTATTTACATATTTAGGGCTATAAATTTCACCAGTGCCTTTTGATATCATCTTAAAGTAATTGAGGTATTATAGTACTCTTAAGGCAGCATGAGACAAATCTTTGAAAGCTTAAAGCAAGATTAATAACTAATAATAAATTACATTAATAGTAAAATGTTAGATAAAGAGTTAAATCATTGGCCTAAAATTAAGAATTGAAATAGAGTAAGGTGGAATTCAATAGGGTGATAGTCAATTTGATATGCTCATCTTCCAGGCATGTCATACAAATACATATATGTCTGTATATACATATACATGTTTGTATGTATATGAGTGGATGGATAGATATATAGGTATATATTATATGTATATATAAAAGTATATGTATGTGTGTAGTGGTATGAAGTGTATGTGGTAATTGTATTCCTTATATATAAGTATCAAGAAATATTACCAGAAAATAAAATTCACTTATCCTCCCTAAATTATTAGTTTTTTCATAGAACTACCTGTTTTAATGTTTCAAGAATGTTTTTTACTTGTGCCAGTACAATCTGTCCTCTTGGGTCACTAGAAAAATGGGAATCCTTATCAGATTTCATACTTGCTATTTCTTTTAATAACCTGTTCTAAACCATTTTTAATTAAAATAGGAAGCATGTCATAGTGGAAATAATCCTTAATTTAGAGTCAGAGCCTGAGTTCAAATGCCACTTCTGCTCATTTTGTTACTATTTGACATGGAACAAATTCCTAAAAACCTCTCTGTTCCTCGGCTTCCTCAGCTGCTAAATAGTGGGGCAGGAGTATTGACTGGATGCCCTCTGAAGTCCCTTCCAACTCTGAATCTGAGATACTACTTGTTTATATACTTGAGCTTTTTTTTTCTTTCTATTTTTCTTTTTATTAAAAAGAATCATCTTCCATGTGCATTTTTGTTACTTTATGTTATTAAGGAAACACTCTTCAAAGATATTAGGATTTTTCTATAATACCATTCAGTGTCCAAGTTGCAAGTACACATTAAGGTAGATTGCTTCTACATTGGAATACATTATTTCTAAAACAGTTGTTACTGAAATTTTGCATGATCAAAGATACTAATAAAAACTTGGCTGATTCATTGACTATTTCCCCTTTAAAATCACCTATATAATAGGAAGTTAAGAGTTTAAGTAGAAAACAAATGTTGAATGAGCCACTGATTCTTTTAGATTATAGGATTTAGGATAAGAATAACTGTACCAGACTTTATGAAAACTTATTATGCAAGGTAAATTATTAAGTGACTTTCCTTCTTGGTCCTGGTAATTTAAAAAAAACAAAACTTTTCAATAGATTTCTAGCATTGAAAGCCCAAATTAAGTAAACATCAGATTTGCATACAAATAACAATAGAGATATAAACACAAAGGCAACCTCTGAACCACATGCTTAGATATGTTCTTGTTCTAGTCCATGCAGGATACATGAATGCTCCAGTTGATCACCACTGAATATAGCAAATCAGCAGGATTCTAGATTTCAGATTATAAGATTTTAGTTGCATGTATGATGTTGATGTTACAGCAGAAAAACAACTTTTCATTGACACCATTTTTTTAAAAACACCATCTACGTGGGGATATGTTAGACTTACTTTTACAACCACTAGCCTGTCAGCCATATAAGAGCCATACCTACAATAAAGTTGTTGGGGCATATCTTCAATTCAATATTCATTTACTAAGAGCTTGTAGTTTGCAAAGTACTTTGGTAAACCCTGGCATATGTACTCTTGGTTACCTTAGTTGAAAGGTTATCTGTTTACATAGTTATGCTATAGGTAACAAGAACAGGAAAGAGATTAGTCTAAAACCTCAACATTTCTTCCCATTCAAAATAGCTAACAAATCCATTTATGCATTATTTCTGAGATTTACTAGAAAATATAAAGCTGGAGGCTGGAGGAAAAGGGAGGCAAATGTTCTCTAAAACATGATTTGGTATCACAATAATGAGAAAGTAGTCCAGTCTTGACTAAGGGTGTGTGAGCAGGAATCTGTGGTAATTACAGTAGGAAGGTATGCATATCTGTCTTCTCAGGAGCACTCTAATTTCCTACAGTGGTTTGGGTTTGACAAGGAGACTGTCATATTCTTAAGAAAAGAGAAGGCACTTCTGCTACAAGCTACTTTTTTTCTGGCAGAAGTGATTGGCAGTGTGATTAGCAAGCATATGCTAGGATCCAGGGATTTACAAAGTTCACTAAACCTTGTATTCTTCTTGATAAGTAGATGTTTAACTACCATAAGGAAGATTGGATGATGTTAAGGTCCTTTTTGTTATCAGGAACATAGTAAAACTTTTTTTGGCCCAATATCTCCTATTTTAAAAAATTGGTAAAATGACTGAATACCTCAACTCCCTATACTTAAAAATAGAGTGGGCTATAGATGGAATCCCCTGTTTTTCATTGAAGATATACCTTCTTACCTTCTGGCCTAAATAAAGGTTTAAAAAACAGCAGCAACAACCATAAAATCATCTCATTGAAAATGGGGCTGGCCTAAAGTTGGGGCTATGAAAATGTTGAGTGAGATCTCAATTCCTTTCCTCCTAATTCTCTTCATTAAGTTCAATATTGTGTGCTAGGAAGAAATAGATATTGGTTTATTTACAGTAGTATGATTGTTGTGAGAAATAAGGACAATTAGAGTAGAGAGGTTGGAGTTGGTAGGGACTTAAAGCCCAAGATTTGGAGTTTAAATTTAATTTGAAAAAAATAAATTTACTTTTTTCATTTAATTAGAAAGAACAAACTTCAAATGGAAAGTCTAAAAAGGACAAGAAGAAGGTAGGGTTTAAAGTTAATATTGATGATTTTGATGGGATAAGTTGAAAGTATACCTTATGTCTCCAATAGTATAAGTTTCTGTCCTTACATCCTTCTTTATTAGAAAGAAGTGAGTCATAATTAAGAATATTGTTATCCTTCACCTGAATTCCAGAGTCAAAAAGGCTAAAAATAATGCCTTTCATCCACGGTTGTTAAAAATTGAATCCTTCCCTTTCAACAAAACTGAATAGACTTGCATACTATCTTTAAAGTTACAAAATTTGAGAAACATGGTCTAAACTTAGACTTGATCTTCAACCTTAATATAATAACAACTGAAATTTATATAGTGCTTGGGCATTTGCAAAGCATTTTACATACATTATCTCATTTGAGCTTCAGCAATCCTTGGAGTTGTTATGAAAAACATTGTTCTCATTTTGCAGATGAGGAAATTGAGAGTATCAGAAGTTACATAGCTGGCCCAAGGTGACAGATTGCCAAGAGGCAGTGTCAGATGGGGTGTTAACCTAGGTCTTCCTGACTCACTTTGTCCACTATGTCATGCTAATGGCTTGGTATTTTGTATGCTTCTTCAAAACATAGATTGTCTTGGGTGATATCTGGATTTGGAAATTCATTTCAACTAAACATCTGCTATATGCAAAGCATTATGATGGAGATAAATGAGAGAGCAAAGTAGAGATCCAAAACAAGTGCTCTGGGAAATTTTGAGAAAAAAAGGGAACATCCCTGTCTGGAATGATCAGTAAAGGCCTCTCAGAAGAGATGGCAACTGAACTACTATGAAGGAAAAGAAGTATTCTAAAAGTTAGAGAAGAGGGATGCATACTTTTCAGGCATGAGTAGAGCCTATTCGGATACTTAAACATAGGGAAAGATATATCAAGTTTGGTAAAGGACTAGTAGTCCTGTCAACCAGAACATGAGTATGTGAAGAATATAGAAGAGTATGTGATGAGAAGTAAATAAAGCTGGAATGGAGCCAAATTTTGGAAGACTTTAAGTGCAAAGTTAAAAATCTGTATTTTATCTCACATGTGACAGAGAATCACAAAAAATATTTAGCAGATTAGTGCCATAGTTAGACTTGTGCTTTAGAAAAATTATTTTAGTATTTGTATGAAAGATGGTTTGGAGAAAGGAAGAGATTGAAAGTGATACTCACTCCAACAAACATCTCAGTTTGAGTCACCCTTTGTTGCCTTCTACCTATCTCTACCCAATTTCCCAATGATATCTGCCTCAAATTGAACTAAGAGGAACATAAAAACACACACAGTTCAATTTGCTACAGAATCTGATTTGGGAGTTTTTTATCACAGTTCATTTTACTGGTATCTGCTCTGCATAGGAGGGCAATTGGACCCAAGTTATTTACCATACTTCCTTATCCTTATTAGTCTCTCTCAGACCAGGACTTTAATGAAAATCTGAGACTTCTGAGATGACGTTCTTGGTGAACGTGAGTTCACCAACTCAGACATACTTTCCAATAAACATTCACTAGATTCCATCTGAATTCACTCAAGTCCAAGTTCCCATGCTCACACTTCTAGTACTGGGACTATTTCCTGATGCTATTAAATTATCTTGAGAAAGGGTAAGCTACCTTTCTTGACACTCAACTCAAGGAACACTGGTGCTCTAAATCATCTCTAGTACTTAGTAAAAGACAATAAGGGATTAAAAAGACCTGGCAACTAAGCGGATGGGAGATGAGGAAGAAAAATTAATCAACCACTTAGTCAGAAAGCAAGAAGAGCGATAGGAGTTTTGGTAAGACCAAGGACAGAAAAAAAATGTAGAAGCACCTTGCATGATAAATAATTCCATTCAAATTATACTTGTTCAGTACTAGGGTTATAAACAACTTAAGTGCTATTATCCTGTCATAATGTTAAGTTGCAGCAGAGAGATTCATCTTAACCTAATTATTCATTGGTATTCCTTGATGTTGGACATTCATGGCATTTTATTTTAATAATTCAGACTGATTATAATGGCTTCATTACAAAAAATCTATTAAATTCTCAGCCAAACTCATATGTTTGTTATAACATGTTACTAGGATGATTAATAATCACTGTTTTACCACTAGGGGAAAAAAGCAGATGTTTTAGGTGCACTACAAAGCCCCTCCTTTCTATATTTTTATAGAATCTTTGTTTCAATGACAGTTTCAGAAAACTCATTTTTGTGCAATCCTAGAAATGCGATATCAAATGTAATAAGCATTTTGTTTTTGAATCTTTAATTAAAACATTTTATTCCACTTGTGAATAATTTGATATCATCAATAAAGAAACCAAATTTGTGTATAGCTAGATTTTTATGTCTATAACATCTCAATTAATTTTTTTGTCGGTTTTACTAATGGTCCCCTAGTTTCAATTTAGAAATTGCTTACTTTAACCTTTCCTCCTAATACTTACATTTATCTAATATCTTATCTTATCCAAATATCTATCATGCATTATGCATTTGAAACTAGTTTGTCGGGGGCAGCTAGGTGGCTCAGTGATTTGAGAGATTGAGAGCCAGACCTAGAGATGGGAGGTCCTAGGTTCAAATCTGGCTTCAGATACTTCCTAGCTATGAGACCCTGGGCAAGTCACTTAACTATCACTGCCTAGCTATTACTTCTTCCGCCTTAGAATCAATACACAATATTTATACTCAGACAGAAGGTGAGAGGTTTTTTTTTTTAAACATGAAGTGATTCATTCATAAGAATGCCCATTTGTCTCGGCATAAAAAATGAAAAGAATACAACAGCTAAGAATTATACTTGAATGAAATGTAATACTTCTGCAGCAGCGTTTCTTATAGCATGATGGATTGATTTCATATTAATTTAGATAGATAATGCTATTTAAAGAATCATTAGAATTATGTGATTATTAATTTATTTCCATTTTGAATATATTTGTCCTAATAAATATAGTGATATCTTTATCCCTAAGAGTCAATCCTTCTAACTCAAATACAATTTAGGTGTTAGAGAAGTTCACAAAAAGATTAATTCCTCTGGTTATATTACGTCTTTAACAACAGCACTGACCCTCCAAATAAAAGAATAAAAAGAAAAGAGAAAGTAAGAAACAGAAATGAACTAGAGTAGGTCAGCAAAAACACAACAGCTGAAAATTGAAATAGATCTTAACAACTGAATCACAAGATCCTTGATAAGATCAGAGACTATTCCTTAAACACTCTTCTATCCTCCAAACCTTTCACGCAGTATATACTTAGTGTTTCATATTGGAATGGACTTCAAGGGGGAATCTAGTCCAATTTCTCATCCTTGCAAGAATTCTCACTATGTACTTCTAGATATTTAGCCTCTTCTTAAACATGTCCAATGACTGAGAACTCACTTTCCCTGGGAGGGAATTCATTTCATTACCAATTTTAATTGTAAGAATTCCTCCTTACATTGAACTAAAACCTGCCTTCTATAAAAACTTCCCATTGGTCCTGGTTAAGTTCCTTGGCATTACATCAAATATATCTAATCCCTTTTCCAGGGATAGGCCTTCAGACTATTTTAAGACAGCTATCGTACCTCTGTGAGTCTTCTCTCAAAACTAAACATCCTCAGGCTCTTTAATTTAAGTTTTAAACATGTTTATAGTATGGGATCAAAAACTGAATAGGCTTTGGATAGAGTCTGATTAAATAATAATATAGAAAGACTAGATATTTATTTTAATGCAAACCAAAAAGCATTTAGCATTAGCTTTTGGCAGCTGCCTCATATTTTTTACTCCTCTTGAGCCTGTAGGTATTCAAAACATCTAACTCTTTTGTACACTAACTACTATTAAATTGTTCCTGGTCTGTTACTTATACATTAGACTTTTTTGAACTTCATTGGATGAATGGATAGTTGACCAGTAATATAAAAAGCTCATATTTATAGATGAAAGTTAGATTAAAGGCATAAGAGTTTTCCATTCAGGGGGAAATAATGAAAGACAGCAACACTGATAGACATAGAATATAAAGGTAACTATCATATAACTTCACATAACAAAAATCATCACATTAAGGAGATGGTTTCAATTTGTTCTCTAAAATGTTCACTTGTACTATACAGAAAAATTTGATAGGTTTCATTTTCTAAATATAGATTGCTTTGTAGCATAGGATTTTCTGCAGGGCTATGAAACTTCTTTAATTGATTTCTTTGAGACTGCTGCCCCCTTACTTCTGTTTTTATCTTGTAGAAACTTGGATGTCAGAGAATCCAAATGAACTTTAACTGACATAACACATTCATGCATTATCCACTGTGCATGGAAAGACAGTATTGCATTCCAAAGATAAAAATTAAATTTAAATTTAAAACATTCTATTTTAAAACCTTTTTGAAATATGGTAGACTTGATTCAAAAGTTAGTGTATCAGCAGTATTTGTTTTAAAGATTTTTAAACTTGTGCTTTTTCTATCCACAACTAAGGAATTAGAATTCATACTTTTAAAATTCGTACTTCAAGTACGCAAATTGAGTACAAATGAGATTTTTAGTAATTTTTCTAACACTAGGAAACAGAAATGGGATTTTTTAAAACTCTGAGGCTGAAGGCCATATGATTAAGAAATAATGTTTTTATTCCTGTATGTTTTGCCATCAATTTTTCCTTAGAAATATAATGCATCTTTAACTATAGTTTTATTTTAATATGTGTTTTTTATTCTTTCACTAGTGTTGTTAATAACAGTACTTGTAGTGGAAGGCATTGCTGTGGCCCAGAAGACCCAAGGTATGGCATTTATAGTGACAATTTATAATATATACAAGATAGTGGGATGGGTTAATAGAAAGTAGTCTAACTACTGAATGCTGTTTCCATAATTCCTCTGGTTGTTCTTGTGACCTAAGGCATTCTGTCAACATATATGCCTCAGTTGACTGAGTTCAGCTACAATTAAGCAAAGTAAATTGTCAATAGCTATTCTTGCCTTGGTTTATTCAGAAGTCTGTTATTACTAGTGGTTTCTTGCTCACAGAAGTATGCACAAAATTGAGTAAGAGGCATTCTTAAACATAAAGCAAGAAAAGAAACACATTTTTGCAATACAAGCAGACAGGGAGACAGTATGGTCTACTGGAAAGGACTTTCAATTTGGAATCAGGGCACCTTTTTAAAATTCTGGCTTTATTATTTACTACCTGGGACACCTTGCTCAAGGCATTTAACTTCTCTGGGCCTCAGTTTCCTTATCTGTAAAATGAAGGGATTGAGTTAAACTGTCTCTCAGATTGATTCCAGCTCTCAATTCTATGAGCACGAAAGAATCCTACCACACCCATAGCCCTGAAAACCTGTCCAAATGTTCCTGGATATGAAAGTAAACCAGTTGAACTGCTTTAGGTCAGGCTTTCATGACAGAGGTCATGTCGCTTCCTATAAAATCTAATCTTTCTAACATAGTACACAGAAATTTGTACTCCTTCACTCTTGCTAAGATGGGTCAAGTTTACCAAGGGTGATATTTGGCATGTCTATGAAACTCTAAATGTATGATGGGTAAAGTTTCTGTGTGTGTGTTGTTGTTGTTATTGGGGCAATTAGATTTGCTTTAATTGATAGGGCTTAATGTAATTTTTTTTAAAGATGGACAGAATATTGGAATTAAACATATTCCAGCTACTCAATGTGGAATTTGGGTTCGAACCAGCAATGGGGGTCATTTTGCTTCTCCAAATTATCCTGAATCATACCCACCAAACAAGGAATGCATCTACATTTTGGAAGGTATTTTTAAATGTCTCTTTCTTGAATCTTATTATTGATTATATTAAACTTATAAGGGTTAATGACATAATATAGTTTTAAACATTTTGAATCAAATTAATTTTATGTGCTGATTAAATAAGTAACAATAAATGACTTTGAATTTCAAACAGTTATAAAAATATGATAGGTTAAGTGGTACAGAGGGGCAGCTAGGTAACATAGTTAATAGAGTGCCAGGCCTAGAGTCAGGAAGGAAGGCTCATTTTCTTGTTGTCAAATCTGGGCTCAGAAATTTACTAGCTGTATGACCCTGGGCAAGTCACTTAACCTTATTTGCCTCCGTTTTCTTATTTTTAAATTAGTTGGGGAAGGTAATGGCAAACCACTCCAGGATCTTTGCCAAGAAAACTTCAGATGGGGTCATACAGAGTTGGATATGACTGAAACAAATGTACAATGAAGACATTTCTAGGTTTTTTTAATTCCTTAAAAGAACCTTAAAACTAATATAAAATTTGGTTCAACTTTTTGTCTTCCCAAGTATCAATATTAATGAGAAATGTTTCTGAGAAACTTCCTTAAGCTTTACTGAAATTATTTACTAGACCCTATGCAAATTTCTGTTCATAATCCTCATTAGTATAACATTACTTTTCTTGCTTGCAGTTTCTCCTATTTTGTTTTCATTGATCCATTATATTTCATGAATTGAATATTTGCTCCTTGAAATCTTGATTCCAATAAAACATGTTTAGCTAATAAATAAATAATGTATGTTGGAAGGGGAAATTATTATAGTTCTACAATGAATAATGCTATAGTTAATATAAACTATGTATTCTGACCTACATTCTTTATAATGTTTAAGTTATTAATAAATGCAACTGTGGGTCTGCCAATTCCTCTTCATTTATTCACATTGGCTCCAAGCATATTATTTCATTCATATTGATGTCCTTGGATGTAAAGTATTGACTCGGCAGTTATTTCCTCTTTTTTACCTCTTAGATCTTTTCAGTGTTTGTACATTACATACTTCCTTCTTTTAAAACTGTCCCAAATGACTCTCTGTATTACAGCTGCTCCACGTCAAAGAATAGAACTGACCTTTGATGAACATTATTATATAGAGCCTTCATTTGAGTGTCGATTTGATCACTTGGAAATTCGAGATGGACCATTTGGTTTCTCTCCACTCATAGATCGTTATTGTGGTGTAAAAAGCCCTTCATTAATTAGATCAACAGGGAGATTTATGTGGATTAAGTTTAGTTCTGATGAAGAACTAGAAGGACTGGGATTTCGAGCAAAATACTCTTTTATTCCAGGTAAGATTTTCTATTTCTCCCCCACCCCCAATGATTAACTATCTCAAAACATAGAATAGTAAGGATAGAAAGGAGGTCAACTAGTCAAACTGTATCCATCAGCACAGAGGCAGTCTATAAAAAATGTAGGCAGAACCTAAAGAAAGTTACTCTGTGGACAGATAAGAATGTTAAAAAAAGATTAAAAGCAAGACTTCTAGCATCGATTCTGTACTGCTTTGAAATATTGATATTTATTGTCGTCAGAAAATGTCACAAAAGTTTCCCTGGCTCTTTTCATATATTCATAATGGCAAACATCTAGAAGAAACAGAAAAAAATCACAGGATCAGTTCTTTTGTCCCCATGATTCCAAACAACTAGATCAATTAATTTTCCCCTATTACATGAATTGACCACTACCTTTAGGATTTATCATTCAACAATAACTACCAGTCACTTCTGTACAAAAAAAAGCATTCTATTAAGAATGATGGAGATATAAAAACAAATTAAAATCCTGAAATCAAAGGATTTACATTATAACATACAGAGTTAAAAAATAGGTATTAAGAGATTTTAATCATTGTCTTATACAGTAAGAACAGATCTTAGAGTCGTCTAGGCCAATCTCATTTTTCAAGTGAGAAAACTGAGGCAAGGAAAGATGAAAACGCTAGTTAGAACTGGAATTTGAATCCTGGTTTTCTGACTCCCAGACTAATATACTTATAAGGAAAATATTTCCCCAAAACTTTAGTCTTTTGTATATATTGTAGACTCTTCATTTTTCATCTACATCAAATCCTATAAAAAGAATTTCAAAAGGAGGAATACTTTGGTTAAGAAAGGGGTCAATAGGGAAACAAATAATTAGATATATTCATTCTTTAAAGAAGTAATGTATAAGTGGCAGATAGTAGCACAGTGGATAGAGTGCCAGACCAAGAGTCAAGAGGATTTGGGTTCAAATTGGCCTCAGATACTTCCTGTTTGACCTTGGGCAAGTCATTTAACCCCAATTAACCTAACCCTTGCTGCTCTTCTGTTTTAGAATTGATACTAAGACAGAAGGTAAGGTTTTTTTTAATGATAGTAATTTTTTTTCCAAATAACAAGTCAATGCAATTTTTCAATATTCATTTCCTGGTATTTTTCAATCCATGTTCTCTCTTTTCCTCCCTTCTACCCCTCCCCAAGAAAACAGTTAATATAAGATAGGTTATACATGTTATCATATAATACATATTTCCATATTTATCATATTGTGAAAAAAGGCACATATTGCTTTCACTATAGAAAAATTCATGGAGGAAATGAAATAAAGAATGGTATGTCTCAATTCACATTTGGACTCCAACCATTCCTTCTGTGGCAGTGGATATCCTTTTCTTGTCTTGAGTCTCTTAGAGTTGTCTTGCATCCTTGCCTTGTTGATAATAGTTAAGTCATTTACAGTTGATCATCGTACATTATTGTTGTTAAAGGTAAGGGTTTTAATTAAATAAAGAAATTGACAGATGTGCCATGTCATGGAGAAGAGTGGTTCTTAGATATCTGGGGAGCGTGATTACTTTGACAAGGCAAAATATCATGTGAATCTACTCTGCCAACTTGTTTATCACATAAAAACAACCTTCCACTTCACTAGAATAAGGCAACTTGGTGGTGATTTTAGGCTGAGATGCCAAGACATTATGTCCTACTAGACAAAAAATAATTATTAATATCATAATAAAAATAGCATTTTCATTAAATAAATACTAACATAACAGAGTATCTTCCAGCAGCTAAGGCACCAGCCTACAGCAAATGGAAAGGATGTTCATAAGTCATAGTCTACACTGAATATGCTTTGAAAACAATTGATGAAAATAGACCTTGTTTCAAATAGATCCTATCTTCATGGAACATGCGACATAGTTATGAGAATAAAATGCATATACAAAAAGCTATAAAACAAAATAATAAAGAAACAATGCATAAAAGAGACATAAGCAAACCACTATGTGAAGTCCAAAGTGAGAAATAATAATCATCAACAGGCAAGATAGGGATCAGAGAAAACTTCCTAGAAAGTGGCCTTAAAATATGGATAAAATTTCCATGAGAAGAAAGAAAAGGAAAGTATTTTATGGTATAGAGAACAATGTAAGCAAAGGCTTATGTGCAGGAAAAGCATGGGGCATGTAAATAGACCAACAAGCAATACAATTATAATTAAATTTGCTAAACTTTGAACGAGTTCTAAAATCTTTTCAGCACCAGTGATTGTCTTTTTTTCTGTTACAGATCCAGACTTTACTTATCTAGGAGGTATTTTAAATCCCATCCCAGGTCTAGTATGATATTACAACTTTTTTCCTTATGGCATTTGTAATGAGGCTTATTTTCCATTAACATCATTTATGTGTTCCCTCTAGACTGCCAATTTGAACTCTCTGGAGCTGATGGAATAGTACGCTCTAGTCAGGTAGAGCAGGAAGACAAAACAAAGCCTGGACAAGCAGTTGACTGCATATGGACAATTAAAGCTACTCCAAAAGCCAAGGTATTTGCATAAAGTCAGTTATTCTAAAGTAAAAGATATTAGCTATTATTTATTTAATATGCTATTTTGGTTTTAATTAGACTCTTGGAGGCAATTATATTTATTAATATGTATGACAACTTTTTTAAAAAGTTAATTTAACAAATATTTATTAAATGCTTACTGTTTGCCTAATACTATTATCTTAAAATTGCTCAAAATATAAAGTTTGAAGGTTAAAGACTAGGGAACAGCTAGGTAGCTCAGTAGATTGAGAGCCAAGCCTAGAGACAAAAGGTCCTGGGTTCAAATAGGGCCTCAGATACTTCCTAGGCTGTGTGATCCTGGACAAGTCACTTAACCCCCATTGCCTAGCCCTTACCACTCTTCCACCTAGGAGCCAATACACATTATTGACTCTAAGATGGAAGGTAAGGGTTTTAAAAAAAAAAAAGAAAGTTAAGAACCAATACAAATCCACTGAAACTTTTAAATTTGCAAATGCCCAACTTTTAAAGTACAAATTACTGTATAGCACATAAATCATGAATCTTTTATTAGGTGATAACCATATGTTACAGTTTTGAAATTGCTCTTAAAATTTTGATTTCTGATTATGTTTCATTCATACTTCTAGGAATATTGAAGTATTTGAAAATTTTATCTCACAGTATTTGTTATCACATAAATCATCTTTTAAAGAGCTTACAGGTGGTTATGTATTTTTCAGTAATTTATCTGTTCAGAATATAAATTACTTAAAGAAAATCACTAAAAGTAGGAAGCTTATTTAATATTTTTTGAGTTAGTATCATAGAAACTAGCATGTCTTTGCTCAATTGAATGTATTTTAATTAGTCTTCATTTCAAACTGAAATAGTAATCACGTTCTTTTTGAAAATTTTAAAGGATAAAATGCTAATGGCCCCAGTTACTCTATTTTTTAAGATGAGGCAAATTGCTTAATCAGAATAAGAGAGAAATATTGCCTTTATGATTGATGTTCAAGAGAGCAAAGAGAGAGGGAGATTTGATAATAATCTAAATAAAACTCGATATTAAAAAAATCTACTTACAAATTCAAGAGCAAGAAGTGAAAGAGAATACAGAAACCATTTTACAGGTAAGAAAACAAGCTTAAGGATGATGTCTCCCAACTCTCAATAAAACACTACTTCCTTTATACTATACTCTAAGGCAATATCTAATTCTTTTTTTTTTAAGTATAATACCAATATGTTAGGTACATTGCCAGCTGTATGAGTTGCCTTTTGAGCCATACAATTTAGCTTTATTCTAAAGATTTCATTTCTACTTGTAGTTAATCATATTTGTTTTAAGTATTTAAGTATTGTTATATTATAGGAAAGTAGATCCATAGCTAAGTTAAAACTTTCAAGATTGATTTAGCTGTACTCACAAGTAGAAATAAATTATCTTGTTTTCATGTGTCCCATTATTTGTCTTTATAAGTAATTTCATTAGGATTTTGACTCTTAAGTAGCATTAATTCTGATTTGGCAAACTGGCATATGTTTCCTTACCTTTGATAACAGCAACATAAAACACAAACATTTTAAATTTCATAATTTAAACTTACTGATTTTATCATAAAGTGTATCTTATATCACTTAATAATGGGCACAGATAACACTGATTTGCACTATTTTAAGAGATAATCAAAACACTAGATTTTGAGGTGGACATCCTGTTCTACTACATGATTATCAGTTACCACTACAGTCATGCATTCAAGAAGTTGTAAATTCTTCATTCACATTAAATGGACACATAACTTGGCAAAGTAAACTTTTCAAGCTATATTTTAATTCAAAGAAGTAATTTCCCATTCCATTAAAATATACTTGGGTAATGAAGTACCTACAGTGATATTTGTGTTTGTATATTTATCTAGAATTTGTGGGCTTGAAATGGCATTATTGTGCTATCTAAAGACAATAGGATTGTATTCCAATTAATCAGTGAGTAAAACATTAGTTATGTACTCCATTAAAAGACTTTTCTTTACTAAAACATTTTTCAAATTAAGCCATCTGCAAACAAATCATGACCCGAGCTGAAGGCATAGGGATAATCCATTCATAGATTTTTAATCAGATATTTCTACATAATAATTTATTGTAAGCTATATTTTAATGCCCAGAAACTGACTAGACTGCTTGTTAAGTTATCAAGGATTTTTATATGTGCAAAAAACAAAGTAAAAAGAGTTATGCCCAGCATAGAAAGTAAAAGAACCAAGACCTTCATATTCCTTTTCTAGTGATGTACCTATAACCTTTACATTCCACCATTCAGAATTAAGAATGTCCAAAGTGGCAAAAATTCGCCATATCACTTATATGGCAATAAGGAAATCTTATTCCATATATAAGCAACCAAGAAAATAAAGTAGGAAACCCACATACAGGCCTGAGCAACACAGCAGGTATTTTAAGTAACAAAATGTCAGATAATAGACACAATGATAACAAAATTGGAAATAAGATGGATGTAGGGTTTTGAGACTGTTAATGGCAACTACTTTAGTGTTACAGATCAGATTTCTTTCTCATCTGGAATAAAATCACTGGAGTCAAAATTCAGCTGTTTTAGTAATTTCCTCAAAATACAAATACTGTGTTTCTTCAATTAATCAGCTAGACCATTCTAAGGTGCAAGTATTAAGTTTAGTTCACTGCTCAGTTAATTATGATAAGCAAAATAATTAGTATACACATTTCAATTCTTTTAGCAATTGATTTATTCAGTGATCAGAATTATTCACTGTCCTTAACCATTACCATTTGATAAACAAATAGATACAAATATTTTTGTACAACTTGAGTCAAAAGCCAATTTCATCTGTTTGATTAACAGATTTATCTAAGATTCCTAGACTACCAAATGGAACATTCAAATGAATGCAAGAGAAACTTTGTGGCAGTGTATGACGGAAGCAGTTCAATTGAAAACCTGAAGGCCAAATTTTGCAGCACGGTAGCCAATGATGTAATGCTTCAAACGGGAATTGGAGTGATTCGAATGTGGGCTGATGAAGGTAGTCGGCTTAGCAGGTTCAGAATGCTATTTACATCATTTGTGGATCGTAAGTAAAGAATACATTCCCCAAAGCAAAAGCTGTGTGAGATTTTCTTCATAATCTTTGGACAGTCCAATATATAAGTGGATATTCACTAACCAGTCACCTAAGAAATTCAGATGATCTACCAAAAACTATGTTTGTTATTCCACCAAGTCTTAAATTTTTTTTATTATTTGTGCATAGTTCCCATGGGAAACTGAAGGCATGAATCATAGAAGTCAGTCAAAATTATTAGGAATATTGGCTCTGATTTCAGATTGATACAGTACTCAAATTAATCCACTAATTCTGTCTATTCTCTTGAATCAAAATTCTAAAGCCAAAATGCTTCATGAATACGTCACAAAGTTTTTTTTGAAAGAAATGAAATTTAAATTGACCATAATATTTAATGTTATTTATTTTTCTTTGGAACTGGGTTGATAAATGTATCTAAGGATAATAATTTTCTATAAATTATTAGCTAAAAATATGTTGGGTAGGATCAAAAATTAACATCCTATGCCAGTGATGGGCAAACTACAGCCTTGCAAACCAGATGGGGCCCCCTGAAATGTTCTATCCCACTGGGTGACATTATTTCTAATCTGACGAATACAATGAGTAGGATACAATACAATGAAACTTTGAAAGAGTTGCCTTAGAAACAGACTGACAGATGAGCATTTCCTTTCCTTTGGCCCCCTCTTTAAAAAGTTTGCCCATCACTGTCCTATACCAAATTATGTTCTTTATCAAAGAATGTATGATAAGGTTCTATATTACATTCTTTTTCAAGATGCTGGAATGAAGTAGCATATAATAAGAGCAATAAATATTAACCTCCATCTTCGACCTATTTCATGAAGATGTTGTAAAGATGAACTACATAGTTTCTGTAAAGCTATTTGAGCCCTTAGAAAAAATAATGTTGTATAAAAGTATAGGTGTCATTCATGAAATTTTAGACAATAAACTATTTTTGATCTATAGTTTTTACCTTCATGTGATCCTTCATTAATAATGATTTGGGGTTTAGTAATTTCATATTGTTGCTTTATGGTTGCATATTTATATAGTAAAATATATTAAAATATGAATGGACTATTCAATCTAGCAGAATAAATAATTCATTTGAATTGCCACATGGTGATTTGGGCTGTCATGGTTCTGAATAAATAGTGAAGTTAGGAAAAATCTGAAATAACCAGTTCCTCCATTAATATGTATTTTCATTCAACAAACACTTATTGGGAAACTATTACATTTAGGTCACTGTGTTGGATACTGTGAGAGATCTAAAAATTCATATGACACAGCCCCTGCCCTTAAGGAGCTTTCAGTCTAGTAAAGAGTATAAGCCATGTATATAAATAACTAATACAGGTTCACAGGTTTGGATCCCAAACTGAAGAGTTCCCCTATCAACCTCTTAAGATCATGGTGATGTAGATCATTGTTCTCTAACTGAATTGGTATGCTCTGAGGCACACTGGTTCATGAACCTACTCCTGGATAACTTTCTTGTGACTGAGGCTCTATTAATTATCCATTAGGCACAGTTCTTCACTATTTCCACATACACTGTGTTCAACAATGTCTATGATGCAGAATTCTTAGACACTCCTAAATTTAAGTCTTTTTGAGGTCCCAGATCTCTCATGGCTAATTATCCCCCTAGAGATTACCCCCAATACAGAGATAAGCAAATTCTAAATATAAAATTTTTTTAAAGTTTCTGTAGCTTGTACGTATGCTGATATTTGTAAAGATCTAGCCCAACCCTAAAACAAATTTAAAAGGAAAAAATGGGGAAAAAAACCAAGTTTCCCTGTTCAATAGGGAGGTCTAACCCCAAATGATCTCCCTATACATGGGCCTCTTCCAATATAGATCTGGGGTTCTGTAGAGATAAAGCCCTTACTCCAGATGAAAAGCCAATTTCTCTAATAAATCATTGCAATTTTTGGAGCAATCCAACATGGAGATCTAGGGTAAGACTAAAAGCAAAACATGTTATAAGCTTCTCATCTTAGAAAAGAAAGTACTTGGGGGTTTCTAGGCCATTAAGCAAAACATATACTATGGACAGAGAGTCCATAAAAATCCTGGAAATGTTATCTGGACTCATGCTACAATAGAACAAGCAGTTGTGATCTGCTCAAAAATAAAATAGATGTTAATGAGCCCAAGAGAAAAAGAGGCTCCCTAAAAGGAATATTTAACATTATTTTATTTAACATTTAACATTATTTGGAAACAAGTTCAAACAAATTCACACAAAGCTATGTTGTACTTCATAAAAAAAATTAACTGTTCAAGTCTTTTTTGTCTAATTAAACAAATACTAACTAGCTGCCATTGATAAGTTCAGATCACTTGATCAGATAATCTATATCCTTAGATATTTTAAGAATTGGTAGGTGTGATTGCTGAACCAGTATCAGTGATCTTATATATAGCAAATATGGATGAGGTACAGGAGTAGGGAACAAATGCCTTGATTTTTTTTAAAGGGGTGGAAAATTGAGTCTGTAAATTATAGGATAGTATATTTGACTTTGATGCTTAACAATATTCTAAAACATATTATTAAAGAGAATGTTATTTAATGTCCAGAAGAGGAAATGATTATCATAAAGATTGAGTATGACTTCATCATGAATAAGTCGTAACAAACTAACTTTATTTTCTTGTTGGATAAAATCTCCAAATTAGTAAATAAAGAAAACGCTATTAATGTAGCTTACCTTGATTTTAGCAAAGCCTTTTGATAATATCTCCATCTATTCTTGTGGAAAAGCTAGAGGGATGTGAGCTAAAATGTGAGGATTCTGAATAGTTAAATTGCTAGACCTAGGGTAAAGTCCTTAAGAGTTTAATGTGAAAGACAGCGTGGCTCAGTAGATAGAGAGCCAGACCTAGAGACAGGAGGTTATGAGTTCAAATATGGCCTCAAATACTTCCTAAAACTGTGACCCCTGTGTAATCATTTAATTCCATTTGCTTGGTCCTTACCACTTAGTATTGATTCTAAGACAGAAGGCAAGGGTTAAAAAAAATACAATTTTTATATCAGATAGAAAGGAGGTTGCCAGTAGATTCTCCCAAGGATCTGTGCTTGCCCTCCACCATTGAATACATTTATCATTAATTTGGATAAAGGTATAGGTGGCATTCTTATCAGATTTTCACATGACACTTGAGAGAAAGTTAAACTGGAAGACAGAATCAGCATATGAATAAATCTCAACCAGCTAAATTTGTACTAAATTTAATATAGATACATGAATGCAAAGTCATGCTTCAGTTTAAAGAAAATGCAAGATAGAGGAGTTATGACTAAACAGAAGTACTTCTAAAAGATCTGCGAGTTTAGTAAATTGCAAACTCAATATGAGTCAACAGTATGATATATCAGACAAAAAGAGTAATCTAATTACAGACTTTATTAAGAGGGGCAAGATGTCCAGGGCTAGAAAAGTGATAGATAGCCTTCTGTACTCTTTCCTGGTCAGACTACAACTGTAGTATCATATCCAGTTCTTTGTACCACATTTCATGAAGGACACTAATAAACTAGAAAATGTTCGGAAGATGACATTTAGGATAGAGAAAAACCTCAAGATATCATATCTTATAAGAATTGCTTGAAGCAAATTAAGATGGTTAGCCCAAAGAAGAGATTTCAAAAGACCTTTAAAGTGTTTGTAGGGCTGTCATGTAGAAGAAGAAGAAGGGAGGAATTAGGCTTGTTCTACTTGGGCTCACAGAAAAAAAGTTAGAAACATTACATGGAAGTATCATACAAACATTTAGATTTGATTTAAAGAAAATTTCTTAGTAATTACATCTATGAAAAATAGGAAATGTCCCATCCCAGAAGGCATAGTAGTCTATAAACTACTTGGGAAAAAGTAAAATACTTAAAGGTATTGACCTATACAATAAACCGTAAAACTTTTTATACTTCGAAAAAAACTTTTATTAAGTTATATACCTTTTTGCTGTAATAAAGTCTTACATAATTGGCAAGATGTTAATGCATATTTATTCTTCATCATGAAATCACACATCGATTTCATTGTATATTAAGCAATATACAGACCCAGTTTTCCAAGTCTAGTCCTTAGATTTTCATTGATAGTTAAATCAGGCAAGTTCCTAATCCACTGAAGCACATTTATCCCCATTTCTCAGATGTATTACTTAACCTTCTGTGATGTGTGGCATGGTGCTAGGTCATGTTGTAGAATTCAGTTTCTTATTTGGAAATTTCTAAGATTCCAGAACAGTTTTCCTTCTCAGTTTATATATGTGTATGTATGTACACACACATATATGTAAAATGTGTGTGTGAATCCTTTCTTCAGTGGTATCAAGACATTTAGATACTGAAAGTAAGAAATTCCCAACACAAGCACAAAAGAGACTGTCTCCAAAACATCCACGTAGCTAGATGAATCAAGAGTTTTAAATGAGTTTTAAAATGTTTTTATAAATGAGATGAGAGCATTTGAGGAGAATTTTAAAAAAGAAATAAGCACTATGGAAAAAAAGAATTGGAAAAAACAGCTTGGCACAAGAAGTTTAAAACCTTGCACAATGACAAAGGAGCAGCTAAGGCTGTAATCACTTAGTCAAAAGAATTTCCAGAAACTGGAATTCTAAAAGAAGGGGATTACTCAAGGTTATTTAAACTAGACAATATTATGGAAGTGTTGTTTTGTTTTGCTTGTACATCTCCAGCTCTTTAAGTAGCATGTTAAACTTTATTATTGTTGCTCAGTTGTTCAGTCATGTCTGACCCCATGGACAAAGTCACTGGCAGGGTTTGCCATTTCCTTTTCCCATGTGTTCTCATTTTTGATGAAGAACCAAGATAAGTCACAGGACTGGTAATTGTCTGAGGGCAGACTTCAATTTAGTTCTTCATGACTCCAGGCTTGGTACCCTATTCACTGTACCACATAGTTGCTCCAATATATTAAAACTAGTAGGCACTAAATAAAGGTTTTGTTTAATTGGAATTTAATTATTTTTTAAACCTTGCAAAGCAAAAAACTCCTTGAAAATTATAATTGACCAAATAGAAGCTACTGACTTCATGAGGCAACAAGAAATATTAAAACAAAGTCCAAAGGCAAAAAATAGAAGAAAATGTAATCTATTTATTTCATAGGAAAAACAACTAACCTGAAAAACATAGCAAAAAGAAAAATATAAGAATCATTGTATTATATGATTTCCACTTCAAAAAAAGGCTAGACACCATATTTCAAGAAAACTTGAAACTGTCCAGTTTTCTTAGAATCAGAAAGCAAAGTAGAAATTGAAAGAATCCACCATTTACCTCTTAAAACAAACTCCCAAATGAAAACTCTCAGGAATATCATAATCCAAATTCAAAGCTTCCAGGCCCAAGAAAAATATGGCAGGCAGTCACAAAGGAAGAATTCAAGTACCAAGGACCCATAAATAAGATCACACATGATTTAGCACCCACTATAATAAAGGGGTGAAGAACTTGGAATGTAATGTTCCAGATGGCAAAGAATATAGATTTATATCCAAGAGTAACTTACCCAGAAAACTGAAAATAATTTAATGGGGAGGGAGGAATGAATCTTTAATGAAACAGAGGATTTCCAAGAATCTGATGAAAAGACTAGGGCAACATTGAGATTCAAATGCAGGAGTGAAAAAAAACATAAAAACATGAATGAATAATGATAAAAGGAATAAACAAAGATGAACTATACATTCAGAAGATAATAAATGTATCCCTTCTGATCTTTATCATTATCAGAATCTGTAAAGGGAGTCCAAATAGACAAAGTCTGGGAGTGGTCTTAAGAATGGAAAGAGAAAGGAAAAGGAATACACTTTGGGCAAGGGGGTGGGGTAGAAAAAGGAATAGTAAAGAAAATTATCTCACATAATTAATATACAGAGGTAGACATCTATATAAGTAAAAAGCAGGGTGGGACATGGCTGACATTCGAAACTTACTCTCATCTAAACTGGTCAAAAGAAGGAAGAATAAATAGAGAATAGAATATACAAACACATTTCAATGGGAAAGAAAGGGAGGAAAAAGGAGAAAGAATTAGAGGAGGGGAAAAGATGGAGTAGTTCCAAGCAAGACAAACTCTAAGGATATACAAAAATATAGCTCTTCTTAGGGTAACAAAGAATGGGAATCAAAGAAGTGCCCATCCAAGGGGCAATGTAATGGAAAGTTAAGATACATAAATGCAATGTAATACTGCTGTGCTGAGCACTTATCAAAGTATTGACCAACAGATTCCAAAGGACCAATGAGGTATGCCACCTGCCTCCTGACAGAAAATGTAAGAACTCAGAATACAGAATAAAACAAATATTTTTGAACATGGCCAATATAGAAATATATTTTGATGGCTATATATATTCATAATGAGTTTGTTTTTCTTGTCGTCTCAATGAGGATGGGAATAATGTGGTGACTCTCAACTGATTAAAACAAAATATTTTTTAATACCCAAATAATTTTATTGGTGGACACTTTATAGTCTAATGAAGATGTTTAGATCTTACTTGGACTTCTTGTGATGGTCTTGGGGAAAGTCCTAAATGAAAAAGTGAGTTTCGTCAGTGAAAATTACCTTTTTCTAATCTTCAGCACTTCGCTTTTTGTGTTATCTTGCTCATGACAAGCACTTTTTTCTTCTAAGCAAATCTTAGCAGATTTATTTTTACTGGTCTTATTCCAGCTTTAAGAAGTAAATGTAAAAAAAAAAAAAGAAGTAAATGTAAAATTTATGATATAAAACAATAAATTACAACTTCTTAAGTTTCTGGGTCCCTGAGAAGAGATTTCATTGTTTCTTGGGGAATTAATTGATCAGACTTTTTCAGTCAGTTCTTGGCATTTCTTTTTGTTTTTGAGTGTATTTTCCTTTGCACTTCAATGCAACGGATGTTTCTTTGTAGGTGTTCATAATGATACCAACAAATATTGCAAAATCTCTAATTTCTAACAGTTATTGACGTGTGCTATTTAAGAACTATGCCTTCTGCACATTTCTTTAGTATAATATAGTATAATAAAATTAGTATAATTTTTTAAAAACAAAAAGACAAAAAAGAGAGCAATGAAATGCCCATATATAATGAAATCTAGCCTGTAACTGAGAAAAAACTAAAGAAAGGGAAGACCAGCTTAATCTGACTTAATCTGGTCAGGGTCATATGTTCTGAGATGGCTTAGTCTCAGCAGAAACATATACAAATAACCAATGTTATCACAAAAAGAAATTTTGTACATAAAGACAATTGCTTGTTTCAAGTAATTCTCAAACCAATTTTAATAAATTCTCTGTTTCCCAAAGGCTGGATGACTATTTATTGGGTATGAAGAAAAGGAAAGTCCTTTTTTCAGGTTTGTTCTAGATGGCCACTGAGTTCTCTTCCAATTTAGGAATTCTATAAAGAAGAAAATAATGCTGAAAAGGAAGGTTGGGATAAGATCATGGTAGACCTTGAATGGCAAGCTATCATATTCAGATTTTATTCAGTAGAAAGTGGAGGGCTATTGATGATTTTTTTAATATATGAGTTTCATGATTAGTTGTACATCCAGCAGCAACAGTATTCAAGATGAATTAAAAGGAGGAAGGAGTTGGACAAGTTTGAGACCTTTGAAATAATTTAGACAAAGATGAAGGTCTAAAATATGGAAGGTAGTACTGGAAAGGAAGAGACATTAGAGAAGTAGAATTGGTAGTGTTTGGTAATTTAGTGGGTATAAGGAAAATGGAAAAGTAGGAGGCAGTTAAACCATGAGACTTCCAGCCAATGAGAATGGTTGTACTTGTAGAATAGTAGGGAAGATCAAGATGGGGAGAAGCATATTTAAGGAAGAGGGAATGAGGTCATTTGAAGGTGGATATTTTATTTATGTATTTGTGTGTGTGTGTGTGTGTGTGTGCATGCATGCGTGCGTGTGTGTGGTATATATGGTAGATTCAGGTAGATATGTCTGTCATGCTGTTGGAACTGGGAATCAAATCATTCTTCAACAAATGTTGCTTATTGTTGTCAGTAGGGACAAGGTCTAATATCGTGTCTAGATTTTAGAATTTAAAGACTTTCATAAACTTTCCTACTACACAAAGAACTGCACTTAAAACAGAAAATAGCCATTTTAGTGTATTTATTCTTAACATATACACATGCACATACCATTTGTTGATATCTTTACTCCTAGGGCATAGAAATTAATCCATATTACACATGAATTATGAGTTTTGGTAAGTCTCTCTATACATATGTAACCTCATGCTGCCAACTCAGTTTAAAAGGTATAAAGAGATCTCCTCTTTGAAAAAACCTTCTTTATGTATTAGCTAATCATCAAATTTAAACACAAGTTGTCAGACTGCTTCCGATTGAGCATTTGTTTGCCTTCTAGCTTGAAGCTCCTAAACTTTTAACAGAATAATCAAAGGACCAGAAAATGAAATCTGGTAGGGGGGATAGTAGTAGGGAAGAGAGAAAGAGAGCATGTAGTGTAGATCAATAGGGAATTTCATGGATTTTTATGAAACAAGACTTCCAGTTTGAAATTCTCCCTGTGATAAGCACCTTTCAGAGCTCTAAACGTTGAATTTACATGCTTATCATTATTTTTAAATCATTGGGCTATTTTTAGACTTCTTTAAACTGTTAATGATTTGTAATTGTTACTAATCCATCCATGAAAACAATCAATATTTCTGAAAAGGTTTATATAAATGGACTAATTCTGCATGACAGATTCACTTCACGCCTACCCATTGCAGATTGCAGATGTGACTGAAATAGCATAACTCAGCTAAGGGGACAATGCAGAATAGCAATCGATGGTGTTTGGCTTCTTCCCAGGCACAGAATACTAATATACACCTGACTCTAAGAAAGGATAGGGTACGAAGAAAATAATTTCTAGGAGTAGAATTGTGAAAGCAGCAGAAGATATTTTCATTAAAATAAAATCCATAATATGATTTTTAGTAGCATATTGCCTGAGGGCCCCCCTTAAGGCCCAATTGAAGGGCGTAACTATCTCTCAGCACTGTTTCCACATTTTGTCATAGGAGAACTAAAACAGAAACCCCAGCTTTACTTTGTTCCCTGATCTTGTGACCCAGAAATCAGTGGAAAGGAAAAACAGAGAGTCTTGAGACTATAAGGAGAGAAAAATATATCACTGTGGTTGGTGTTGTCTTGTAATATTTATACTAAAATATGGCCCTATAACTTAGTCAATATGTATGGTTTAAGGGGACAGCTGGGTAGCTCAGTGGATTGAGAGCCAGCCCTGGAGACAAGAGGTCCTGGGTTCAAATTTGACGTCAAACACTTCCTAGCTGTATGACCCTGGGCAAGTCACTTAACTCCTATTGCCTAGCCCTTACATAGTATTGATTCTAAGATGGAAGGTAAAGTTTAAAAAAAATAAAATAAAAATATATGTATGGTTTGAGGTGAAATATCATAAACTTTGTGAGTAATCAATGTTATTCTTACAAAAACTAATAACATGCTATAGACTTTAGAGGGCACTTTTGTGATTCTAAAACCTCCAAATTATAATAAATTCTGGCAAAGAATATATATCAATTTTTAATTATTCTTGGAATTCACAGAGTAAAGAGAATTATGGAATTAGAATTCTATTCCTCTCAACCTATAAAATATAGTGGGAAAAATTAAAGAGAACCACTCTTAAATGACAAAAAGAAAGCACAACCTCCCCAGATTGCATTTATTTGTGATTGTTACATATGGAAATTGGATGCTAATGATGGTTATATCACCAGGGCCTTGCCCCATTGTAGGCACTAACTTAATGTTAATTAAATTGACATAAAAATTCAAAACACCCCAAAGGTGCCCTGCTGTGTTACATCTCCAATCAGCAAATTTTGGAAAGTAGCTTCTTGCTATCTTTTCATGGAAATACATTTTTTACATAGTGAATATAAAATTGGATATAATTAGTAACCCACCTATTATTCAGAATGCATACCATAGTTTTTAAAAGTATAACCATGAAATGTTCTCAGTATAACTTGTAGAAAAGAAATACTCGAGTTTTTAGGAATATCCTATTCAAAAATATTGGGGAATTTTTCTCTAGGTCAATTTTTATACCACCAAGAACTAATCGATTATAGCTGTACTGAAACTGTGTATTCAAATTAGTGGTACTATATGTATTTATCTAAATAAAGCAGGGGTTCTCAACAATGTCATGTTATCAAAATATAAAAAAAAAAGTTCATGGATTCTAGGTTAAAAACTCCTTTAATTCTTATTAAACATTATGAATCTATCAGGAATTTTAACAGGAGATACAAATACTTCTTATCACTTTGATAAATTAAATAAGCATCATTTTGCTACTCACACAGTTCCTAGTAAGGACACCCATCACTAGTTAAATAAAACATTAAGATGAAAAAAGATGTCAACACAAACACGATAGTGATAGAATTGTAGAATTTTAAAACAAGAAGAGCTCTTAGAGGCCATATATGCCACCCCATCCTTTTACAGATGAAGATCTTGAGACTCAAAAAAGTGAGATGATTCAGCCAAGGTAAGGGACTGGCAGGACTGGGAGGTTCAAGTATGTGTCCTTGCCATGAAGCATTCTTCAGCCACACAGTGTGTGTCTGACTTTAGATATTTTTTGTAGGATGTCCCCCCCAAGAGATCAAAGAAAGAGGAAAAGGACCCATGTGTACAGTAAAATATTTTTAGCAGCTCTTTTCATGGTGGCAAAGTTATCGAAATTGAGGGATGCCATCGTTTGAAGAGAGAATTCCTAACAACAGCGGGTGGGTGCAGGAAGAGAGGTCAGGAATGATTTCCCCTAAACAGTGATGGGCAAACTTTTTAAAGAGGGGCCAAAGGAAAGGAAATGCTCACCTGTCAGTCTGTTTCTAAGGCAACTCTTTCAAAGTTTCATTGTGTTGTATCCTACTCATTGTATTCATCAGATTAGGAATAATGTCAGCTGGATAGAACATTTCAGGGGGTCACATCTGGTCTGTGGGCTGTAGTTTGCCCATCACTGCCCTAAAAGTTGGTACCTAAGTTTAACTCTGAAGGATGGTAAAGATAATAAGATGAATGTGAAGAATAAGTCCATTCTGGGCATGGGCAACTTTCCAAAGGCAGAGGTGTAAGTTGAGAAAATAGCAAAGTAAGCCAGTTTAGGAGTAATATGAAATAAGTATGGAAAGGTACACTGTAGCCAGACTGTAAAGGAATGCAAATGCCAAGATGAGAAGTTTATACGAGCAAAAGATAAATCTAAGGCTTCCTTCTTGGTTGTATGTCAATAAATGTGCAACACTTAAATTTAAGTTGACCCAGAAAAGAATTGAGCAAATATTTATTTGATTTTTTACTAGACTATTGGTATAACTTTAGGATTAGCGCCTTAATAAGAAAGATTATAGATGAGACTGTTTTATTACAAGGTGATTTTAATAATTAAACTTCATCTTCATTGGGGTCCAAGATGGACCCATCTTATACCAAATTATATTTTCTGTCAAATTGTGTTTTGATGCCATTTTTGTATGCAATTATTGTATATTTATCCAAGGAAAATAAGGAGACTTCCCTCTGAAGTCCTGTTCTAAAAAAATATCCATGGCTCAAATAAATTTTACATTTCCTACTAATGTGGCAGAGAAAATATTTCAGGTTACATCAAGTTCTGATCTAACACTGTGTCAATTCTTCTTACTTAATGAAGCTGGTATTTTCTCTCTAGAAACAATTCTGCTGTTTTGGCTTCCCAGAAAATACATCTCACGTAATAATTTTCATAAAAGGTGCCAAAATGACTGGCCACTTCTACTAGAATCATTTCTAATATTTTCAGCCTTTATGACAATTGGAAAACACTTAAGCTTTCTCACTTCTTGATTTTCAGATTCTTTATGTCCCCTAAGCTGAGCAGGTCCCCAAATTTAATAAACCAGTAACTGCCAGCTCTGACCTTGGGCTTATCTTCCCAAAAGGAATTCTGTGTGCATTTGTAACACAAAATTGAATCACTGTTCACTTTAAACCTTTAACTATCCAGTAAAAAAACAACAGATATCCTCCTATTAACTAGAAATCTCTTCCGGTCTAGAAAACTTCATGTTGTTAGATCATATCTAACTCGTCCAGAAACTCTTAACTGAGGTCCCTTAAAATTTTTGGAAATAATTGTGATAAAGTTTCTGATAACCATGACTTTTGATCTTCATATTTGCAATTTTCAGTTCCACCTTTTAGTCTGTGACATAGCAAATAATTTTTTGAGGTTTTTTATGGAAAATGCACATATGTCTGTTTACTCTGTCCTTATTTTAATAGCTAGAAAGTAAGTCCTGTGCCAGCATCCTTTAATACTTTGAAAAACTTTGTTGTGCTATGTATCAAAGTCATTAAAATCATGGGAAAAATTCATACTATCATGGTGTGAAACAATGATTTACATTTAATAGTGATCCAGAAATAATATCGGTTTTTACTTAACTGTATTTCTTGTCCAAAGTATGTTAACAGCAAGAGTAGACTAATGAAAAAATATTTGTTGATTGTAAATAATGTGTTACTAGAAATTAAATGATAAAGATGTTCCCAATTTGATAATTTAAGATCCACAGGAATAATTATCATTACTTTTGCCAACATAATATTTGCATGCAACGTGGTAGTTTTTTCCTTTGTATTTGAAATCGGGAACTAGTTTTAGAAAGGAGAAATTAATAATCTATACATTCTCTGTAATTCTTGATGACTCAGATAGCTTTCTTTTCCCCTACAGCTCCCTGCACAGGCAGCACTTTCTTTTGCCATAGTAATATGTGCATCAATAATTCTCTGGTCTGCAACGGTGTTCAAAATTGTGCATACCCTTGGGATGAAAATCATTGTAAAGGTGAATATAGTGCAAAGTCTAACCTCTGAGAAAAGAGTGTCACTTGCCTTTCATTAAGGAGCCTTAAAATGTCTTGTTTTATGAATGTGCTTAGCATAGCTTTTTTTGGCAGAAATGGAGAAATGTGCTCTAAATTTTTCATTTTAGTGGATCATTGACCTTCTCTGGCCTGCACTAGAGTAGAGACAAAAGAATGAATACTTTTGCCTTGTAGCTAGAGTATTCTTATCTTTAAAAGAGTTTTAAGTTACATATGTCACCAATTTACCTTTTTTTTTTTTTTGGTTGTTGAGGACTTGTTTTGCTTTAAAGACAATCTTGTTTAGTTCTCAAAATTATTTTTAAAGTAAACAGTGTTTTCTATTTAATTTAAATTTATGAGAATGAGAATTTTCAGTTCACAAATTTAGTAAAATTGTGAAAACTTTACCAAGTAAAAGCCACCCTATTTCAGTGTTTGTTTTAGAATTCTTTAAAATTAAAATGAGACTAGGTTCAGATCTGGCCTGAGACACTTCCTAGCTGGGCAAGTCACTTAACCCCATTTGCCTAGCCCTTGTGTTTCGTTTTAGAGTTATTACTAGGACAGCAGGTAAAGGTTTTAAAAATAAATAAGTACACTTTAAAATTAAAAGGAGATTATTAATCTATATGATCCCAATAAGTAATGTCTGAAGTATAGATAAATCTGACCTACAAGATATTTGTCAGATGTGTGCGAGCCTCCTGTCAAAATTATTTGCCTAGTTTTATTTTGTTTTTTCCTAGGACATTAAATAACTTATAATTAAAGGGTGTTCTAATCTGATACTGCCATCTTGTGTACTTGACATGAAGTGCCAACAGTTAGTCATTGAAAAATATTAAATCCTTGTTTATGCCCAAGTATGTTATTCATAGTTCAACAAATATAGAGGGAAATAACAGTCATTTGAGTATTACTATTATCATTGCCTAATAGTATAAACATGTGGATAAACTTTAGAGTCAGTGATATTTTTGGCCAAAGCTATTAAGTAATGCAAAAGCAAGAAACTAGATGAGATTGAACACTATTTTGAATTTGGCACAATTTGCAGTATTATATTTACTTATATTTGCAAAATGCATACATTCACAGGCACTCTCTAAGTACAGAAACCATTATCTCCTTTGCCTATACTACTTGATTTCTGGCTATTGGCCTGACAAATATTCATGGTATTTATTGTTCATGGCCTTTGTTTATAAATCTAATTTTAAATTGTGCCATCTGCAGTGTATTTTACCAAAGGCTTCAGCACTTTTTATTAAAAATGTATTATCAAATTTGTTTGCAATAAGGACATATTCACTGATCTTGATGGACTCAACCTTTTTCTTTCTACAGAGAAGAAAAAAGCAGGTCTATTTGAACAGATCACCAAAACACATGGAACAATCATTGGCATTACATCAGGGATTGTCTTGGTCCTTCTCATTATTTCTATTTTAGTTCAAGTCAAACAACCTCGAAAAAAGGTCATGGCTTGCAAAACTGCTTTTAACAAAACTGGATTCCAAGAAGTGTTTGATCCTCCTCATTATGAACTGTTTTCCTTAAGAGACAAAGAGATTTCTGCAGATTTGGCTGACTTATCGGAAGAACTGGAGAACTACCAGAAAATGCGCCGCTCTTCCACTGCTTCCCGTTGCATTCACGATCATCATTGTGGCTCCCAAGCTTCCAATGTAAAACAAAGCAGGACCAACCTCAGTTCCATGGAACTTCCTTTCCGTAACGATTTTGCACAACCTCAGCCAATGAAGACATTCAATAGCACCTTCAAAAAAAGCAGTTACACTTTCAAACAGTCACATGAGTGTTCTGAACAGGCCATAGAAGACAGAGTGATGGAGGAGATTCCCTGTGAAATTTATGTGAGAGGACGAGAGGATTCTGCACAAGGGTCGATGTCCATTGACTTCTAATCGCCTAGAGGCAAAGTTGATACACTCGTATGTATATATGCAGCATACACAGCACACACACTGCACATAGGTATGTTTTTAAGCTTTTCTGCAATCGACTCCCTCAAATTAGAAACATCGTCATTTGTCATTAATTATTATAATGTTGGAGGTTTTATTCCCTTGTGCTCCCTCTCTGACATCAGTCAAATCAGTTGGTAAACTCAAGAAGTTCATTGGAGGTGGGGGGAAATGGTCATCTGTTGCTTGGTGTCATGTAAACAATCAGTTAAATGACTGACTTCACTTTTTAACTGGTTGTTCTGATGTCTTGTAAACATAAGCTTAAGCTAGCTGTTGAGTTTTACCAACATAATTAAAGGCATGCACAGGAACAGTGACACTGACTTTTAAAATCTATAGAAACACCAAGTTTTGATCATCAAATAAGTTTAAAAATAAGGTTTCCATCATGTTTTCACATTCCTTCTGTTTTTCTTTCCACTAAGTATTTTTTGAGTCAATGGTTTTAACATTCCAGTTACATAAAAGTAATTATTTCACTGCATATACTTTGATATGGGCATTTGTTATTGAATTTGTCAAATTAAAACTAGAGTTACTGTGGTTCAGTGCCAATTATGACCCAGAGTTATGTTGCATCCATCTGTTTCTTCTGAACTAATTTCTATACGGTTGCCTTTTAATTACTGGTTCCCTTAGCCTGTGTTTTCTGTGAGAAGTAGGTGAATGGTTTGTTGCCTTTTAAGAGTATTTTATCTTAGTTACATTATTATAATAGAATATTTTAGAACCTTGAGATATATGAGCCTTTGCAAATTATGTGTAGAAACTCTGAAATTAAGCAGGTCTTTGAAATTCTCAACACTGAATCACATCCAATGTTTGGCCACCAATGGACAGCTCATTAATTTTGGTGAAGGGAACATTATTTAATTCACTATTGTGGTATTTATAGCTTATGAATGTTTTTAATTCTCCACGTCTGTGCTCTTCATTTTTTTTAAAAAGGTAGCTTTGTTTCCATACATTGTGATTTCTCTTGTAGTATATAATAAACCCAATGCTTCTCTCCTGAGACAGTCACATTTTTTTCTAGAGTGGATAAAGAATTACAACCTTCAATTTTCTTTTTAACTTTACTTTTGGCATTTCATTGTTTTTTTATGGTATATAAAATAATTTGTAAACATGATTAAAAAACTTTCATTGTGCTTTTTTTAGACTTTTGATATAATTTGATACTGTACAAACTTTATTAAATCAAGATTAAAGACTTTTGTGGCCATTTTATTTGAGTGCTCACATTAGCAGCTTGTATATATGACATTCTATATCTGAGTTATTCATTATAATTTATTGTAAAAGAACAGGAATTTGTACATTCGTTTTGAGTTTCCTTTTGTTATTGCCTAATTTATGATAAAAAACTTCATGTAACATTTATTGTTCTAAACCACTACACATATTCTATATTAAAAAAATACATCATCCCCCAAACATGTTATTTTGGCATTGATTAGGTTTTAGATCTTGAGCTGAAGCATCATAACTACCACAGACATATCCCTTAAAAATAAGAAAAGTTTCATTCTTACATTCATTATATGTTTCTCAGGAATTTTTTTTATGAAATCGGAAAGTAAAAATCCAAAAAAACTTCAAAGTGCTTTTCAGTCATGTCCAATCTATTGAATGTTACATAGACATCTTCCCAGGGACTACATTTTAAAAGTTGAACTATTAAGCACTGAATAAATATTGAAGATGCCAAAAAGATGTTCATTATATCCCATTTCTCATTTTAAAGTTGCATCTATATCATATACCTAATTCATAGTCAATGTAATTATCCCTTTTCGTAAAACTTGGAAGAATTTGCTTTATCCATAGTCATAATTCAGTGATTAACCCTAGGACTATATATCTGAGTTCTGGCCCATGGATCTTTGGCTCAATCAGTGAACAAATATTTATTAAACACCTATGTAGCTAGCAGTCACTTTGCTGAGAATTGGGGGTACAAATACAAACTAAAGCTGCTCTCAAAGAGCATACACAGTACATTATACAAAATATTTATTCTAATAAGAGGAATGAGTAATATACTTCAATGACATTGGAAAGAAAATTAGCATCACTGAAGTATGAGAATTTCATCTGTTATTTTTAAGAGCTACTAAACACATTGTTAAACTTTTTAGGCTTTAGTCAAAAAATGTAGGCTGACTTCACTGTTATTCACATATATTTATATGTTTCACATTTACCCTCCCTTCCCCAAACCTTGAAAAGAACTTCAGAGGCTTACAGGCTAAAATAATGTATAGTAAATTATTTAAGGATCAACCAACTAGAACTCCTCTGAAGGAAGCAAAAGGCATTGATCTTTTCAAGCCCTTAGGGTAAAAATATGACACTTGGCCTTGAGCTTCCTGTCAGGAGGAGGTTGAAGTACATACTTTTCTTATTAAAGAAAGCACACAGATTTATTTGTAGAGATGACATTTTTCATGAAACTAGAATCAAGAAGGGGCCCTTATGTAAAGGGCAGCATCTTCAAATGGTTTTACAAAAGGTATAAAAACATTGGCTGGCCAGATGGTTCTCATTATGACCCTTTGCTAAAGTCAGATAATATAAAACAGGATCTCATTTAAGGTATTTCTTGAAGGATCAGAAATACCATCGTCCGGCTCCTTTGTTTTTTAATCCAGGGATAGAACTTGGAGAATCTTGATGGTTCACATGTCAATTAGGCAGCCTCTCAAAAATCAGGTATCTTAAAGTGTGCTTTGGCTGAAATATAGGATCTCATTTGAGTCATGATGTCATGATCACTAAAGAGTAGAATAATCTACTTTTTAATTAAAGTGAAAACCATAAATAAGATTATCTAGTCGGAGAAGAGGAAAGTAAAGATGGTATTCTGCTTTGGAAGTCATGATTAAGAATTTGATACAATCCACAAGCGAATGTTTATTGTCACCCCACATTTGCTGCACTTTCGAATGCATTCAAGAGTTAGATATAGCCTATATTCAGGAATTGAAATCATTTAGCCCAAAATACCAAATTTCTCAGGAGGCTTCCAGGAAAACATTGAGTGTTATATTCTGCTGTTGAATGTCTTCACCATCCCTCCACCACCTATCGCACAATTTAACCCAAATCTGACAGATCAAAAGTTCTCAGACCTGGCAGAATTCCAGAAGTCTTACTTATCAGAACTTCTAATGTGTATGAAAATGCATGATACTTTTTTCTTTTTTTGTGGGGAGAAAAGTCAATTCAGTAGTTTACCAAAATTTCAAAGAGATCCTATGTTCGGCATGTTAGAAAGGAGATTATGAAAGCCACTTTAATGCTAAATGTTTAAGAGCTCTTCTGTGGGTGTCTGTCATGTTTCATATAATTGTCAGGCATTAAAAGTCTCTTGTAAATGTCTGTGTCTGAACCTTTCTGTGATTCTGCTATTGTCTCATGAGAAAGATGCTTCCTTGTTTTACTAGCATATCATCTGCTGAGGCAAAATGAGGAAAGAGTAGTTGCCATCCTAGAAATTATTCTGAATCAAAGGAGATTGTGCTATCACTGAAAAATAGTACATGAGCAAGTAGGTCAGGATATTTTACCATATCCAGCAAAGAGATTAGTGATAAGAAGGAAACTGGAAAGGTAAGAAAAGCCTGGGTTGAGAAAATCTTTAAAATTGTTGAAGGATGAACAATAACAAAAAGATTTTAAAATTTTTAAAAATTTAAGTAAATGACAAAATGTTTTTAACATTAAATAAGTAACAAAATTAAAAGATTATTGTAAATAGGTGGCTCAGTGGATTGAGAGCCAAGCCTAGAGTCGGGAGGTCCTGGGTTCAAATCTGGCTTCAGACACTTTCTAGCTGTGTGACCTTGAACAAGTCACTTAACCTCCATCATCTAGCCCTTACCACTCTTCTGCCTTGGAACCAATACTCAGTGTTGACTCCAATATGGAAGGTAAGAGTTAAAAGAAAAAAGAATATTGCAATAGACCAGGACAGTCTGGATAAGGGTCTCAATTTTACCAGTGGTAGATAGGCAAATAGAGACAAGGGGGTATATGTGGAGTTAGCCAACAAACATTAAATGCTTATTGTGTACAAGGCATTGTGCTTACACTGAGGGTGCAAAGAAAAGAAAATTCCTGCTCTCAAGGAGCTCACCATCATTAAAATGGACATCTATGGACAAACAAGACATAAATGAAATAAAGATAGAGGAAGCAAACACCTGTCTATGCATAGACATGTATGTTGGAGTTGCAGAAATAGAAACAAGTTTTAGCCACTGCTAGAATATGGGGAATGAGCACGAGGAGTCACGGATGATGGTTGGCAAAGTTGTGAACTTTGAGGTGACTTGCTGGACAGTGATAGCCTCAAGGGATGGGCATCAGAAGGACAAGAATGGATTCTGTTTTGGAATGATTACTGAGTTGGCGATACCTATAGGACACCCACTTAGAAAGGCCAAAGAGGCATGACCAGAGCTCAGGAGAGAGATTAGAGCTTTAGAATATGCAATTGAGAATACAGATGAAAATGGAACCCATGGAAGCTGAGGAGGTCACCAAGGGAGACAAATACACTTCAAACAAACAGGAAGTACCAAGACACTATGAACAAAGCACAGAGCTGAGAAGACACAAAAAGCAAACAAACCTTGGCTTATCCTCGAGGATGTCATAGGAGGCTAGTTGGAGAGGAGACGAGGGCACCAGGAACAAGAGTAGGCTGTCTCCTAGGATGGAGGAGCCCAAGTGGCAGAGCTAGGAGGATGCCCTTCTCTTGATCACTTCTGAGAGCATTTTCAAAGATTACATAGAGGAGACCCAGGCTGATCGCTAACCTCCAAAATGATGCTCGGTTATAATTAGGATTGTGTTAAGAACTCATGTCCTTTGATGCTTGACAGGGATGTTACTGCATGGAACATCTCTTTAATTGCCTCGTGTGCAAAAAATGACTATAAAGAAGACAGATCCTCTCTGCAACAAGCAGGCAGGATGGTCTCCCCAGCATCCAGTGTGGGGAAGGAGGGGTTTCATCATTGAAGCCACAATTATGTGTATTACGCAGTAGGATGTCGGAGCTATTCATTCCTGCCTTACTCCGGGCTATGTGAGATTTAAAAGCAAGGTTGCTGAGTTTCTGTAATAGCTATAGATCAGTTTGCTCAAGCCTATAGTGAGATCTGTTGAATGGAGCTGAAAAAAGGCATGAAGGAGCAAAGGACAGCAAGAACTTCCCTGAGGAGACTTGCTTCTATTAAAAGGATACAGATCAGACAACAAAGCTGAGAGGAGAAAGAAGCTACCAGGTAACTCCCATTGGGCATGTTTTTGCAAATAAAAACAAGGTTATGAGTAGTTTGATCTTCTGTGGGGCACAGTGCATAAAGCCTAGAGTCAGGAGAACCTGAGTTCAAATCTGGTCTCAGGCACTAGCTGTAAGCCCCTGGGTAAGTCTCTTCATCATGTTTGCCTCGGTTTCCTCATCTGCAAAATGAGCTGGAGAAGAAAATGGCAAACCACTGCAGTACCTTTGCCAAGAAACTCCAAATGGGGTCACGAAGAGCTAGATATGACAGATGGACTAAAAATATGCTGGATAAAGGATGCTTTATTATGAAATGCCCCAACCCTCACTTTCCAGACCTTGCTCTGCACTTAAATCATACACCGTAAAACTGAAAAGACAGCAAACTTTATTTAATTGCCCCTTTTCCTTCAAAACTTTGTTTCTTAAAAAAAAAAGAAAAAGAAAATCTGAACTTTCATTAGATCCCAACTAAGAGAGCCTGTCTGAATATTCATCTCTGTCTAACCGTAAAGGACACACAGGAGAAAAGTAAAACCGATTCTGGCTCTAATAACCAAGTGTCATTCCTGAGGGTTCTTGGCTACAGTCTTGTGAGCCAGTCAATGGTCCGTGTATCTCATGAGGGAATATTTATCTCTGCAAGTACTAGTCTTGGAGAACAGCAGTACCAAAGCCACCAAAGCTCTCTGAGAGCTAAATTCAGATATGGCCCCAGGTGAAAATTTTTTATTGTTGTTCAGTCCTTTCAGTCACATTCCACTCTAAATGGCCTCATTTGATATTTTTTGGCAAAGATACTAAAGGTTTTTCCATTTCCTTCTCTAGCTCATTTTACAAATGAGGAAACTGAGACAAACAGGATTGAATGACTTGCCCGGGATCACACAGCTAGTAAGTGTGAGGCAAAATTTGAATTCAGGTCTTCCCGACTCTAGATCAGGCACTCTATCCACTTTGCCTTTTAGCTGCCCAGGTGATAAATATTAAATGCTTTCTGTGTGCCAGGCACTGTGCTAGATGCTAAGGAATACTGAAAAAGGGAAAAGGAGCACATGGTCTAATGGGAAAGACAATATGTAAACAGCTATGTACAGATAGTTTACAGGATTACTCAAATGGATCATGAGATTTGGAGTCAAAGGATCTGGGTTTAAATCTCCATTCAGCTATTTAGTATTTTAAGACTGGAAAAGTCATTTAACTTTGCTAGGTCCCTATTTCTAACTTCTGGGTGTCAGGTCGCCCCTTCCTTAAGCAAATGATTTTCTGAAAAGACAATTATAAATTTATAGAATGAAAAAACTGGACTAGTTCTAAATCTTACAATCTATGAGAAAGTGAGTCTAGCAGCCTCTGTGTCATTGGCATTGGAAGGATTTGCTTTCAACACTAGTACTTTTCATGGAAGTAGAAAAGCAAAAGAAACTAATCCCACATCCCAAATTTTCAGCAAAAGTTGTATAAAGCCTTCTGGTTTTCCTATGAAAATCATGGTAGTTCACACTTATAAAATACTTTGTAGCTTATAAAATGTTTTAAAGGCAGAAACCTTGATGTTAGTAGACATAGATGGAACAAATAAAAGAGCATTCTTTCTAGAGAGTTGAACTATTCATAAGCTGGTACCTTCAGCGACAACAATCTCGGTCCCATTGACAATGCAACCCTAGACCAAAGCCCTGAAGAGGATTACTCCCAAAAGTTAACTCCAGAAAAGCAATGTAAAACTAGATTTCTCAAATTTGAAATGTAGATTAAATTAAGCCCTAAACCTAGGATATTTTCTTTTTTTTTAAGCCTTTCACCAATTCTTGAATCAAATGAAATTATCTTCAAGATAATAAAAGATATTTATATCCTAGTTGGAGTTTCCACAATTAAATAACACTTCCCACATTTCCATTCACATAGAAACAAAATTCATAGACTGCAGGGTTCTAACATTGGATTACATTGTTACATTAAAAGATGGTCCTTACCATACCCAGTGGGGAGAAATATGGTAAAATCTGAAAAATCCTACTGATGGGATGGAGAATTAGTCTCATTCTTGTTCAGTCTCTGGGATACAGGGGGCAGCTGGGTAGCTCAGAGGATTGAGAGCCAGGCCTAGAGATGGGAGGTCCTGGGTTCAAATCTGACCTCAGAAACTTCCCAGCTGTGTGACCCTGGGCAAGTTACTTAACCCCCATTGCCCACCCTTACCACTCTTCTGCCTTGGAACCAGCAGACAGTATTGATTCTAAGACAAAAAGTAAGGGTTTAGGGGGCAGCTGGGTAGCTCAGTGGATTGAGAGCCAGGCCTAGAGACAGGAGGTCCTAGGTTCAAATCTGGCCTCAGCCACTTCCCAGCTGTATGACCCTGGGCAAGTCACTTGACCCCCGTTGCCCACCCTTACCAATCTTCCACCTATAAGTCAATACACAGAAGTTAAGGGTTTAAAATTTAAAAAAAAAAAAGTAAGGGTTTAAAAAAATTTTTTTAATGTGTCACAAACTTCTCCTTGGTAAGTCGTTTCAAGGGGAAGCCAGGAGATTTTCTGTTGTGATAAAAAAAATTATTTTCTGGGAAGACTATCCTCTATTTGCTTTGCTCTAACCAGAAAGATCAAAAGTCAGCCAGACTGGTTTTATATGTTACAATGGCATTTGGTGAAGTGCTCACAGTCATAGTTACTCTTTTAATTTAATTTTTTTAAACCCTTGTACTTCGGTGTATTGTCTCATAGGTGGAAGATTGGTAAGGGTGGGCAACGGGGGTCAAGTGACTTGCCCAGGGTCACACAGCTGGGAAGTGTCTGAGACAGGATTTGAACCTAGGACCTCCTGTCTCTAGGCCTGCATAGTTACTCTTTTAAAGAGAAAATTATATCTTTAATTGTATCTTCAATTGTGGCTGTGAATGAGTATATTTTCTTTTGGTTTTGAAATGAGCTGTTTCTCTTGACTCATTGCTCCTTAGGCATGTGTATGGCTGTATAATTGAGTAAGCCCTCAAAAGCTTTCCTATCCAGAATTCTATCCACTCTTTATAGAACTGTTGGCTTTTTTTTTTTTTTTTTTTTTTTTTTTTTTTGCAGTTCGGCTCTGCTCTCAAGTGGGTCCCTATTTCTAACTGCTGGGTATCAGGTCATCATCCCTTCCTAAGCTCTTGACTCCTAGTAATTAATGCCTCATCTATACCACTTGAAATTTTTTCTTACTCTCTGCTTTCACTGAAGTTCCCCAAATGGGAGATATTTGGACATCCTCATGCAAAATCCTAAAACTATACAAAATGTTCCTCTTACCTCCTCAGCCTTCTAACATTGTCTCTATAATGAATGGATGAATAAAATGGATGAAAAAGTACTAAGGGTATGTGCTAAGCACTATGCTAAATACTCAGCAAAAAAGTAGAAAAAGCAAGACAGTCCCAGTTCTCAGGGAGTTTTTGCTCTAATTGGAAGAGACAATACATATAAAAGAGTTCAGCGGCAGTGCAGAGCAGAGAGAAGACCCAGGAGTACTATAGATAGATCATCAGGTCAGATGACAGTGTCCAGGAGTATGAAGGGCTCATTGGTAGAGCTGATGGTAAAGGCATGGAGAACTTTGTGATGTAGTAGCAGTGTAGTTGGTAAGGACCGATGTTCCTTAGATGGATCTCACTGGAAGGGTTGCAGTAGGTGACTCTTTCCTTATTCAGGCTTATAGCCAGCTATGTCAATCCTGCCTCACTTCCCTAGGCAGGAGATTGGAAGATATAAGGTAGCTACACCATTTCAAGTGAAGGAATTGTAGTACCCAAATGCTTCTAGTTTTTTTGGGGGGGGTGGAAAGACTTGGATCCCTGAGCATTATTGGAAGACTGGAAGAAAGCAGGAGTGTGTACAAGGCTGTTGATAAAAGTAAGGGGTCATCCTAGAAATGGTCATGGATCAGTAGCAAATACCTTTTTTTTAATTCAATGAGTCATTACAAATTATTCATTATTAATGGAATTTCCCTAAATATTTTCTCCCAATTTTTACTAAAGACTTTCCTCACTTAGACTCTGTGAGCTAGATAGAATACTATTATCTCCATTTATAAACTGAGGCACATATGGAATTGATTTATTCAATATTACATAGTAAGTAGCAGAACTGAGTCTCTTTTTTTAAACCCTTAACTTTTGTTTTAGTTTCGATGCTAAAACCATAGAAGAGCAGCAAGGGCTGGGCAATTGGGATTAAGTGACTTGCCCAGGGTTACATGCTAAGAAGTATATGAGGCCAAATTTGAACCCAGGATCTCCCATCTCTAAGCCTGGCACTGAGCCACCCAGCTGTCCTAGAACTACGGTCTTGAACCCAGATTCTGACTTCAAATCCATTGTTCTTTCTGCCCTACCATGTTCCCTTGCACAGATGAGAACTGTATCCTGAGCTGTGAAGAATCACTTTCCATACAGGGGCTTTAGTTAGTATACAAGACCACTGACATTTTAAACTGTCTTTCCTCTCCTTCTGTTGCTTATATAAAAGTAAACAACTTGATTCTCTAACTTTCAAGTGGGCAAAGAATGTGATTGTCCTTTGAGTATAATTATATGGTTACAGAAACATACAAGTTTGAAGTATTGATTTCTAGGACTATAGCCTGAACTCTGACACGACGGAGCTACATTTAGGCAACACGCCAGATGCAGAACATCAGGATTTAATGGCAGCATTTCAAGCAACAGCCCCAGAGTTTAGTGCAGTACAGTCACTGAATGCTAATGCACCGCAAATAGGAAAATGGGAGCACAGGCATGGCTCCTTTTACAGCATCTTTTTTTTTGTTGTTGTTATCCTTTCTTGAAGACAGAGAAACTGAAAGCAATTAACTGCCCCGTGGAAACACTATCTCATAAAGAAACCCAAGTTAAAAGGAGTCCATAATAACCCTGGCTCAGTTCTCATCACCTTATCAGTCAGCCAAAAGTAAATGAATTTTCTTAAGAGATTTTTTAATATTAATAGCACTGCGCATTTATATGGTTGGTGCCTTTTCCCAAGAAGTACAAAGCATTTTTCAATTTCAGGAAATAATTATGTATATGGGAAGGATATGAACTAAGCCACCATGGGATAAGTCATCATTTCTGCCTCTGTTGATTTACAAAATGGATTTCAATTTCCTTCTTGGGGAAGGAAGGAAAGAAAAATCTAATTCACAAGAATATATATTTTCTAGAAGAAATTTTAAGTGAAGAGAAAAACAAGAAGTAAGAGCAGAACTCCCAATTAAAAAAAAATAAAGTGTTAAATATGGACCAATTGAGGTACTCATTGATCTCCACAGAAACTCCCCCAAAGAGAGAAGTTAACCTTGACTTAAAGGCAGTGCTTGGTCTATGAAAGAATTCTTCTAGCAGCATCTCTTTTTGTTCAGTCATTTCATTTGTGTCCAACTCTTCCTGACGCCATTTGGGGTTTTCTTGGCAATGATACTGGAGTGGTTTGCCACTTCCCTCTCTAGCTAATTTTACAGATGAGGAAACTAAAACAAACGGGGCTAAGTGATCTGCCCAGAGTCACATAGCTAGTAAGAGTCTGAGGCCAGATTTGAACTCGGGGGTGGGGGGGAATGGGGGAAATGAGTCTTCCTGACTCCAGACCTGGCACTCTATCCATCATGTCACCTAGCTGCCCTAGCAGTATCTCTTTAGAGCTGGACAAATCTCCAGCTTAATGAAATTTGTAGCTCCAGCTGACCATTTCTGGGATCCAGAAATGCCCAGGGACATTTAGGGAGTCCTGGAGGGCTTAGTCCCTTGGCCTTGGTTCCTTATCAGACCATCATTATGCTTCAGCCATTGCTTCAGCCATTGTTACTTCTGACTGAGTACGTCTGTCCCTGCATCAGTCCTGGGGGAGTTTAGCCTCAGTGACTCAGGTGAGGACTCCAAGTGATGATAATAACGGGAAGTTCCAGGACTCTCAGCATTTGAGTTTTTAGTAGGCACAGTCACTAATTACATCTGGCTCAATTTTTTTTCCTAGAAAGAGAACAGAGCAAGTGGTTCTGAACCATTTATAATAATTGCCCCCAATTCAGCACAATCCTCTTTAGTCAAGTAAACAATGATATGTTTTAAAGTATGCTTCAGGAGACAGACAGTCATTTCATTTTAAAAGCATTTATTCAAGAGCCCAGATGTATCAGATAGAAAGAATTTCAATCATCAAATTGACTTTCCATTACTGCCATTCCTTGTCCAGGGTTTACAGCCAAGAGCCTCTGGTTTGGAGACCTCTTAGCTCCACCCCTGATATTAGGGATTTCTTTTGCAAATGCCAATAAAGGAAGATCCCCATCTGTGACTCTGTGAGTGTGTGTGTGTCTGAAATGGGCACATTGATTCTTATTTTCTTTTTTATGAGGTTTTGTAAAACTAATAAAATCATATGAGTCCCTGATCCCTCCGTCACCCTTAGAGTGAGGCAGGAAAGAACCACAGGTGCCTTCTTTCCAGCTGTTTGCTCATAATCGGGCCATAGCATTTATTGAGCTCATGCTGGATTGATGGAGATCCAGTACTTCCTGCCTGAGGCTTAGCGCCCCACCTCCTCCTAGGATCTGGACTTTTATAACCTGAACGTGGGAGAAGCTGCTATTAGCAGCTTAGCCTTAGTGTCTCTGACTAGTGTGAAAGGATAGGAGTAAATGATATCCACTTATTTGCTACTTAAGAGTCAACTAAAACCATCAGACAGATTCTGTGTGCCAGCCACTGTTTGGGCTTATAAGGAAGTGTCTTTGTATACACAGGTCTTATCCTTAAAATGTGAGGGGGAGATGAATTTAGATCGTAGAATTTATTTTTTTTAAACCCTCACCTTCCATCTTGGAGTCAATACTGTGTTTTGGTTCTAAGGCAGAAGAGTGGTAAGGGCTAGGCAATGGGGGTTAAGTGACTTGCCCAAGGTCACACAGCTAGAAAATGTCTGAGAGCAAATTTGAACCCAGTACTCCCTTCTCTGGTTCTGACTCTCAATCCACCAAGCCACCCGGCTGCCCCCTAGATTGTAGAATTTAGAATGGAAAGATCATCTAATCTAACCTCATAATTTTACAGTTGAGGAAAGTGAGACCCAGAAAAACTAAGGGTCTTCTTGTTCTAAGAACACTCAGCTAGGAAGGAATTAATAATAACTCACATGAACACACCTTATCTCCTCTGATCCTCCCAAGCCTCCATTCCAAGAGGTAGGTGCTATTTTATCCCCTTGAAGTATAAAGGGTGTTCAGGGAAGATTAGAACCTCAGATGCGAGGGCTTATTGAGCTCTTTTCAGGGCTGCTTATCTACCTTCAGCCTTCGCCTGCCCCCCAGGGCAGTGAGTCAGGGAGGTGATGTGAAGACTTCCTCTTGGGAAAGGGGCGGATGAGAATAATTCGTTCCAATGGCCAAGAAGGTGGGAGAAGCAGGCACTGGAGAGTTCTTAGAGCTTGGTTGGACAAAGATGCCAAGGTCATACACTGCGTCCTGAGCTACCACCAGTCATCTTGTCTTTTGTGTTGCCACTAGACTTGGTTGACTTTGGAAGAGAGAGGGAGGCTGATGACACTGTGTGACTCTGCCTCACTTAAATCCAATTTATAGAAGTTGATATCACCAACATTGGTCTTTTCCAGCACTAAGGACAGCCAGTCATTATGATCCCCATTAAAAAAAAGGAAACTGAAGGAGGCAGGTGGGTAGCTCAGGAGATGGAGAACCAGACCTAAATTTGGGAGGTCCTGGGTTCAAATCTGGTCTCAGATACTTCTAGTGGTGCGAGCCTAGGCAAATCACTTAACCCCCATTGTCTAGCCCTTACCACTCTTCTGCCTTGGAACCAATACATGGTATTGATTAGAAGACAGGAGATAAGGATTTTTTAAAAGGAAACTGAGACTAAAAAAGTCTAAGTGACAAGAGATAGGTAGATGGTGTAGTGCATGAATAGGGACCTGAGCCTGGAGTCAGGAAGACCTGAGTTCAAATTTTACCTCAGACACTTAACCAGGAATTTTCTCACTCTTCACCTCTGGTTTCCTTTAAATCTCAACTAAAATTTCATCTTCCAGTAGAAGGAAGTCTTCAGGAAGTCCACTCTTACCCCCTAATTCTAATGACTTTTTTCTTTTAATTATTTCCTATTTATCCTATATTTAGCTTTCTTGTACATATTTATTTGCTCTCTCTCCCTTTAATTTATAAGCTCCTTAAGGGCATGTCCTATTTCCAGTCTCTTTTTATATCCCTTGTACTTAACACAGTACCTACTATATAATGGGTACTTAATACATTTTTTTCAAACATTTATTAATATTCATTTTTAACATGGTTACATGATTCATGCTCCTCCTTTCCCCTTCACCCCCCGCACTCCCCCCACCCATGGCCAATGCACATTTCCACTAGTTTTGTCATGTGGTACTTAATACATTTTTGATTGACCTACTATGTGTGTAACCCTGAGTACATTGTTTAACCTCTCTCTGCTTTAATTGTCTCAACAGTAAATGGGGAAGATAATAATAGCAGCTCCTCTCAGGGTTCTAGTGAGAATCAAATGAGATTAACATAAATGCTTAGGATACTTCTTGGAACATAATAAATCCATAATTAATGCCCATTCCCTTTCTTTTCCAAGGTATTGCTTTTCATCAAAAAATCCTTGAAACAATAAATTGGTTAAGACTCTACTCTTCATTGCAGGACCTAATTTTATTCTCATTTATTACTTTATCTGCTTTTCACTTAGCACATTTGTTTCCCTTCTTCACCCCACTCTTCCCCACAAAAAGAAAAAAAAGAAAAGAAAAAGAAAAACCTACAAACCCCTTCTCCTGGATGGGACATAGGAGGGAGGAATTAATCTTCTAACTTTGAATAAAGTCCTTGCAGTCTACAGGAGAAAGTCAAGTGTCAGAACCAGGATGCTTTCCCCTCAAACTCGAGTTTTCCTTCTTTCTTGGTTCCAAGCTTCATCCTTTCATGCCAGATTTTCCCTATGTCACAGGGCACAGACACAGGGTGACTTCATAGGTCTGGACCAAAGTCTCCATAGTGGAAAGAAAATTATGGAAAACTTATCTCCAGAAGAGGGAAGCATCTCAAGACCCAGGAACCTGACCCTTCTTAAGCTTTATTCCTTCTGAGCCCAGGCCCTGGGTTAGTTTCTAGCCTATTACATAGGACCAGCCACGCCACCCTCAACAACTTAAAGACAAATGTTTTACAGCCTTCCCCTGATCTATGAAACCTGGACCTGTCAATAATATTGGCAAATTGTCATTAACTTACTGGTACCCAATGCCATCAGCCGATTATACCACTGAGCACATCCAGAGACAGGGAAAAAAGTTTCCTGCATCCTCAGTCATGGTCAGAGCCTCCTTCCGTATTATTACATCCTGTCCTACTGCTGGCCCTTATTGAAATCCTCAGGTTTATTATTTTTTTAATGATTTAAGCACTCATTCCTTGTCTATCTTATATCTGTGAAGTTAACTTCTTAAACCCAGACATGACAACCTTGCATTTATCCCATCTGACTTAATGGTCTAGCTTGTCAAGTTATTTTTGGATCCTAACTCAGTCATCCAGAATTTTCCTTCTCTCTTACCTGCTATACCTTTCCTAGATTTGTGAAATTTGCAAATCTGAGAAGTATGTATGCATTTATCATTATTATATCTTCAGGCAGGTCTGTAATCAAGTTGGGTTGGAAGAGATAACTTTTTTTTATAAACCCTTACCTTCCATCTTAGAATCAACACTGTGTATCAGTTCCAAGACAGAAGAGCAGTAAGGGCTAGACAATGGGGGTTAAGTGACTTGCCCAGGGTCACACAGCTGGGAAGTGTCTGAGGCCAGATTTGAACCTAGGGCCTCCCATCTCTAGGCCTGGCTCTCAATCCACTGAGCCACCAAGCTGTCCTGGGAGAGATAACTTTTGAGATCCTTTCCAGCTCTAAATCTATCATCTCAGGATATAATTGGGGACTTAGACTTTAAGTGATCACCCTAGTGCAAATATCAATGATACAGAAATAGGTCTTGATCAATGATACATGTAAAACCCAGTGGAACTGCTCGTTGACTATGGGAGGAGATTGAGAGGGGGGAGGGGAAGAACATGAATTTTGTAACCATGGAAAAATATTTTAAATCAATTAATCCAATAAAATCCCCACAAATAAATAAATGGATGAATGAATAAATGAATCTATCATCTCAGAGCCCTGAAGCCTGTTACTAGAGACTAAAGAAGGATTCATACAATGATTCACAAATAGCAGATGCTAGTGGTTGTTGGTTGATTAAGATAGAACCCAAGCCCCTTGACATCAGCCGCTGGGAATGGATGCCTGTGGTGGAGTCCTCTGGGACCAGCAATGGCCCCAGACACCACATGGAGATTTCTAAGAGGCATGATTAAAAAGCAATCAGTTGTGCAGGGAAATCTTTCTCAGCCAGAAAGCAATGGGATAATACTCCAGTGGGGCAGAAAACTCAATTTTTAATATAACCAAAGGCAATACTCAAATTCTCATTTGTACCATCATGGAGCTGAGCACTGGAAATAACATATGTCTGACATGGCCAGAGATTTTCAGTGCCTATACAGTGAGGCAATAATCAATCAATAAACATTTATCAAGTGCCTGGTATGTGCCTGGCCTTGGACTAGGCATTGTCAATACAAGTACAAAAAAAGATCTCTACTCAGAAGAAGCTTACATGCTAATGGGAGTTGGAACTGGAGGACAACTAACAATCCTTATGTACATGCATCTCATATGTGCACACGTATAGATGGACATATAGGCAGCATAAATGTAAAGTAAATAAATTCCTAGATGGACACAGTTACTACCATCAGGAAGGTCTTCATGTAGAAGATAGTGCAGAGGTTAAGGGAAAAGAAGGATCCCGTGAAGCAGAGGTTAGGAGGGAGTGTATGATGAAGAACCAGAGCAAAATTTTGGAGATGGGACATGATGTGGCTTCTGTATGAGAACAAAGAAATCTAGTTTAGCTGGTTGGAAGCATGTGAGGGGGGAAGCAATGCCAATGAGACAGGAAAGATGGGTTAAGGTCTTGTCATAAAGGGCTCTAAGAGATACCCAGGTGAGGATGCTGATATTTTAACTGAGAGGTATCAAGAAGCCCCTGGAGTCGACTGAGTAGTGGAACCATATGTTAAGATATTTCTGTGCTTAAGCAAAATTATTTTAGCAGCAATGTGCATGATGGACAGAGAAGGGAAGAGTCCTGAGATAGGGAGGCCTCCAACTGTTGCAATAACCTGGGTGAGAGATGAGAGGACTCTTCATGAGTGGAGAGAAGGGGTCATGTACAAGAGACATTTTGGAAAGAGAGATGGCAGGATTGGGTATCTTATCAGATATGTTGAGAATGACAAGATTATAAATCTGGGAAAGTGGAGGACTAGCAATGCTTTCAACAGACATAGGGAAGTTTGGAAGAGAGAAGCATTTGGGGACAAGATAATGAGTTCAGCTTTTGGCATGTTGAGTTTGAGATATCTCTGTATCATCCAGTTTCAAATGATCGATAGGCAACTGGTGATGTTGGACTGAAATTCAGGGGAGATTCGGGGACTGGATACATTCATCTGTGAATCATCTTTAAAGAGATGACAGTTAAATCCACCTCGGAAATGCCACATCTGGCTACTATAACATCAGCTTAAAAAATAAGCATCCCTTGGGGTTTAAATATCACCTAAGAGCATGTGGAGGTTGGGGAAGGAGCAACTCTGTTCTGGCTTCTGCCTCTTCAAGATCAGGAGAATCCTCTGTTCAAAGCTCTGCCTATCTCAAAGATAGGTTTTTGTTTGGCCCCCAGATTCTTTCTTCTTCTTCCAGTTTTCCAATCATACTTCATTTGGATCAGATTCATCATAAAAGGCTCTATTCTCTCTGAGATCAGTAATATGAAATTGCATCCTCACGTCTTCCTTTTTCCTCAATGTTCATAGAGAGGTACCTTCTTTTGTCAGTTGTATGTGTGAGGGCCTGATGAACCCTCCAGGAAAGAGAAATGCTGAATGGCCAGAAAGTGGCTGAAGTGGCCAGTATTTTTTTTGCATAAAGTGACTGCTTTTTTTTCATTTTCATTTTAAATTTGATAACTCTATTTGGAGACAGCATGATGAGGGAAAATGCACTGGCCAAGAAGTCAAGCAACTTTGATGCTTATCCTTGCACTCTCATTAATTCACTATGTAATTTTGAAAAAATTAACTTCATCTCTCTCAGGACTTTGAAATGTTAACTGGAAGCATGTATATGAGGGATTAGACCCAGTTAGGAGGGCCAGGAAATCATCTCAGGCCAAGATTCCAGCATAGGACAATAAGAGATGAAATACCCTTTACAAGGACTGTAATGGGGAGAAAGAAAAGTTAAATGGTGGACTTTACCAAAATATTCTGAAAAACCAAAAGTGCAGTCAACAGATTTTTTCTTAGAAGCATCAATGAGAGAGATAAAAGAATATTTCAAAAGGCTTTCTTTGAAGTGTCTAAATTAGGACTAACTATTACTACATTACCAGAAAAAAAGGCTAGAGAAAGCAAAAATGGTCCAAAATGGCTTTGTACCTTCCATCACTGCAGAGTAAAGGTCTTAGTACCAAACCTAAATACCAGAAAATGTAAGAAAGGCAAAATGAGATTTCTGACTGCAGAAAGATGGTGACTGATGAACCATGAGGCAATAAGGCAGCTGTAGTCTTTTATGGGAGACAATAACCCAGTTCTTCAATAAGGTGTCAGTGCTACTTGGGAAAAGGACTGCCCAACAGCTAGAATTTTAAAACTGTTCAAATTTTACCTACAAAAATAATCTCTCACACACTAGGACTCTGCTAATGACAATAATCTATGCATGGCCTTCAAATTCTCATTCAGATGGATGCTGATGAGCTGTTTCCTTTAGAGGGACAGGGCTACTAAGTAATGTCATTGGTTTATTTTTAACAAATGTCAGCACATAACCACTCATATTCATTTGCAAGTTTATCTCTGGATGCTCTACTCAGAATCCACTGATGGATTCCTCTGCTCAAGACATTTTTGGAATTTGAATTCAGAAATGATGACACATTTCTTTAAAATTATCCTCAGTGGCAGCAAATCTTTATTCCTAAAGTAAATAATTCATATTTACCCTTGAAATGACCAAGTTATTGAAATCTGGTAAATAAAGTTGGTAATCCACCCCACTTGGCTTCTGATGTATAGATATTTCTATATAACTCTGAAGGGACTTCCAAAAATGTTTGGATTAATGACACCCCTAAAGTAGATTGATGACATAATTATTTTGAAAGACATAGAGGTACTTTAAAATGTTGTCTCATTATATTAGTCCCCATGTATCTGCATACCTCCTTATTCAGCATCCTGTGCCTTAGTATTTGTTATATAGAATTAGTAGGTTTATCCTAGACTGAATAAACCTTCAAGTACCCAATGATCTCAGCCTAGATAATAGTAGATATAATCAAATCTTTTGGGTTTTTTTAAGCCTTTACCTTCCATCCTAGAATTACTACTATGACGTATTGATTCCAAGGCAGAAGAGTGGTAAGGGTTGGGCAATGGGGGTTAAGTGACTAGCCCAGGGTCTCACAGCTAGGAAGTATATGAGGCCAGATTTGAACCTAGGATCTCCCATCTCTAGGCCTGACTCTCAATTCACTGAGCCACCCAATTGCCCCCTATAATCAAATCTTAAGTACTCTTTTGTCTTAGAAGTTTCTCCCATTGCATCTAGGACTCTCCCAGGTAGTTTAGACCCTAGCTTGGTGATGGTGAACCTCTTAGGGACCAGCTGCCCAAACTGCACCCTCACACCACATGTAAGCTGCCCCTTTACCCCAGATGGGGAGGGATGAAGCACTCCCACTGGGCTGCTGGGCAGAGGGGCGAGTGATATGAGAAATATCCTCTTGCATTCTGGAGAGGGGAATAGAGCAGCCCCCCTCCAGAACATGTGCCATAGGTTCACCAATACAGCCCTAACTGAACTCCTCCTTCCCTTGTCTCCAGGTGAGCCAATCAGTTGTCCTTCCTTTCCTTTATTCCCCAAAGCATATATAAGATCCCGAGCTCTTCGGTTCATTGGAAATTCCCCTGGAGTGAAGATTCCTAATCTGATGCATTTTTCTCAGAGACAGTGTTCCCAGAGTCCCAGAGCTTGACTCTGTGTGGTGTTGTGTATATGTATGACTATGTGTGATGTTTTGATTAAAGACTTGTTCTTTGTAACTACTTTAGTGATTCTGTGTTTTTCAAGGTTCACACAAGCTAGAAAAGCCAGGAGGCAGAGATGGGATGGGACAGTATTCTAGGCATTGGAGATAGCCAGGGAAAATGTCCATAGTTAGGAGAAGGAGTTTTTTTATTGGAGGAAGAGCTAGAAGGCCAGAGTTATTAGACTGCAAGGAACTTGCAGAAATGACATAAGATATAAAAAGAATGAAAAGGTATAAAGAAGTCAGTTATGAAGGATTTTGAAAGCCAAACAAAGAATTTTATATTTGATCCTGGAGGCAATAGGGAAGCTTTAGACTATATTGAGTAAGGGGTGGGAGAGTGACACAGTCACTTTAGGAAGATCATTTTGGAAACTGGATGGAGGATAAACTGGAGTTAGGAGAGACTTATAGCAGAGACACCCAATTATTGCAACAGTCCAGGTTTGAGGAGATGAGGGCCTACACCAGGATGGTGGTAATAGCAGAGAAGAGAAAAGGGCATATATGAGAGATGTGATAAATATAAAAATAACAGGCCTTGGCAAGTACGGTTATGGGAAAGGGAGAAAGAATGAGGCCAAGGTTGAGAGCCTGGGTGAAAGAGGCAGTACCTTTGAAAGTAATAATTAAGTTAGGAAGAGAAGAGGATTTGAGAGGGGAAGTCAGTTCAGTTTTGGATATGTTAAGCGTAAGATATTTACAGAACATCCAGTACAAAATGTCTAATGAACATTTGAAGAAATTAAATTGATCTCGGAAAGGTTAGGCACATAGAAGAAAATGTGAGAAGCACCAGAACAGAGATGATCATTGACTCAATGGGAATTAATGAAATCTCCAAGTGAAATATTATGGGGTGGGGAGAAAAGAGCCCAGGACAGAGCCCTGGGGAACACCTACATCATACAAGTGACCTGGATACAGATCCAGCAAAGGAAAAAGAGGAGTAGTCAGATGAGGAGGAGGAAAACCAGGAAAGAGTAGGATCATGAAAACCTACAGAGAAAAGATTATAAAGAAGAGGGTGACCAACAGTGCCATAGGCTACAGAGAAGTCAAGAAAGATGAGGACTGAGAAAAGCCTTTAGATTTGGCAGTTAAGCAATCATTAAAAAAGGACCAATTCAAGAGGCATTTTGAAGGGAAAAATGATAAGGCAAGGCACAGGACCATTCTAGACAGCTGAGTCTTGGATTGTTCCACTTCGTAAAAGGTTCTGGAAGAGATCCTGTGAGAGATTCCAACAAAAGGAAATTCCTTCCAATTTCCAGTTTTCACCAATGGCACTATTGCTGTCCAAGGTATCTAGCTAAAAACTTTAGAGTCAATTTTGAATCATTATTCTTCTTTCTCCATCACCAGCAGTCACCAAGTCCCCAAAATGATAAGCAAGATAATTTCAGAAAAAATGGAAAGATCTGCAGGAACTGATGCAGAGCGACATAAGCAGAATTGAGAGAATATTGTACACAGTAACAGCAATATTGTACAATGATCAACTGTGAAAACTTGGCTACTCTCAGCAATAAAATGATCTGGGACAATCCTAAAAGACTTATGATGGGGAATGCTTTCTATCTCCAGAGAAAGAACTTTTGAGTTGACTTTCACATCAGTGCATTTATGGTTTCATTTTGGGGTTTGGGTTATGTATGAGTTTGCTCTTACAACAGTGGCCAATATGGAAGTGTTTAGCATGACAATAAAAATAAAATTTTTAAATAAAATAACAATTTTTAAAAAGAGATCATTAATGACTTTGAAGCAGTCAATATTGATTAAATGAGGTCAGAAGCAGGAGTGAGAGGAAAGGAAGTGGTCTTAATTGCAAGAAGAGGCTCAACAAAACATTATTTATAGATGTAGCAGCTAATTGAAAGACTTTTCATCAAGAACACAGGTAAGTCACTTAAGGAGTAGGATCTGAAAAAGGGAAAAGGACCACCTCCCCATTACATAGCACTAGGCCTTCCTTTAAAATCATGTTCCCCCAGCCTCCACTCAAGGATGCTGCCCACCCTCACAAGAACCAGACTTCAGTTGCCCATCATTTCTCCACTCCCTGACATGGAAGGATAGGAAGTCCCCTCTGGGGACCAGTTAATGGATAGATGTTCACCTTTTAACTCCAACCTCTCATCTTTTTAAGCCCAGAAATGGCAAGAATGAATGAATGCATGAATAAATAAGCATTTATTGAGCTCTATGATCCCCCAGGCTTTTGCTAAGCCCTGGGGATATAAACACAATAGCAAAGCTAGCTCCTGCCTTCAAAAAACTTACATTCCAAGAAAGAAAGAAATGTAGGAAAGTGGTAGTCAGAGGTGGGCACTTTGGTCTGAAAAGCTATTAAACTGGATGAGTGGAGCCTGAGGAAGGTATTTTAATACATCTAGTAGTATGCTGGTAAATGTTTAACAACCAACTCTGGTGGATGGGAGAAAGGGGGAGGACAGAAATGCAGGGCATGATTTTAATTTTAATTTGCATTATTATAATTTTCTCAGGTCACTTTTTTAAGTCTAGACAGTTAACAAAACAATAAATTGAGTCCTGATGTGTAGTTTGCAAATTCCAAGATGCAAATGTTCACCCTGAAAATTTAACAATTAGATCTTGGGAGCCAGTAGGAACTGGCTCCAGCCCACCTCTGCTGGATAGATTACATCGCATCCACTCACAAAAGAAGAGCAAATGTGATGTACTCGTGGTTCCAGAACTGGAGAAGGGGTAGACAGGGAAGGATAAATGCTCAGTGCATTGAGGCTTTTGGCAAAGAGGCTATGGAGGAGGTGGCAAGAGAGGAGGGAGCGAATTCTGTGTCATAGGAGAAAACAGCTGCAGGCAGAGTCCCAGTCAGTGTCCTTAGTCACTTTGCTTCTGTGTATCTTAATAGCTACTATCAATGGTTACTAAGTTTAGAATAATTTTTAAGTAACTGGTTTCAGGCCAACTTTATGCTTAGAACGACTAGGCAGCCACCTCCATAGTGTGACTCAGGGGACTCCCTTGTCCATAAGGTTCACCTGAAAAATCTACTAGGAAAAGGAAGCAGGTTTGATCTGTGGCCCATCCCTCTCATATTCCGTGGGCATCCACCCCACTGTGATGTGGCCAAAAGCAGGCTGTCCTTGGGACTGGCCCACATCCTCTAGACCAGGGGTCGGCAACGTATGGCTTTCTAGCCATATCTGGCTCTTTTGAGGTGAGGAGTGGAATAAAGGAAGATGAGAACTTTCTTTTCAACTCTCCCCAACAAGGAGATAGTTTGACCTCCTTATCATCAGATATCCATGTGCCTCTCACAGTCCTTTCATGGAATCTCCCTCCTTGAGGCAAGGAGCTGGAAGAATAATAAAAGTCATTATCATTGTCATTTCACAGAAAGGAAAATTGAGGTTCAGAAAGGTAGCCACTCTGTAAAGGTCTTTAGGAGAGGGACCTCTACTTTTCCCTCTTACCCCCAACAATAAAATGTAATGTGTAAAAGTCACCTTCCTGAGGGCAGCCTGATGGCTCAGTGGATTGAAAGTCAGGTCTAGAGACAAGAGGTCCTGGGTTCAAATCTGGCCTCAGATACTTTTTAGCTGTGTGACCCTGAGCAAGTCACTTACCCCTCCATTGCCTAGCCCTTACTGCTCTTCTGCCTTGAAACAAATACATAGTATTGATTCTAAGATGGAAGGTTAAAAAAAAGAGGGAGGGGGAAAAATCACCTTCCTCCTGAAACTTATTGTACAGACTACAGGTTTAGGCAAACACATACACAAACACTTGGCCAACTCTGTTTACATTCAGAAGCCAAAATATGATTAGTCACATTAAGGGAATTAGCCATTCAATGAGGAAGGAAACATTTCTAAGTCATTAAAAACAATTCTCTTGAAAAGAGTTCATCTGAAAGCAGATTCATCAGCCAATAAAAAGAAACAAAAGAGCCTGTCCTCTTTGGGATGTTGTCAACATTGTCTCCTCCCATTTAGGACTTTGGGAAACTGGAATATTTCAAAAGCACTGCAGAGAGACCTGATGTGAGGAGACAAAATTCTGTTCTGGAACAGGGCAAAATGACCTGCTTCAAGGAGATCAAACACTTTGACTTAAAAATACACCATCTGTTGCATGATTTTCAATCTCCCTCAACCCCTAAATATCCCAGTTAAAAGCTTCCCTTCAAGAACCTGTCTTAGAATCCAAATGTGGTACAGAGGAAGACATATATTCAATTTGAAGTCTGAGATCATGGGTTCAAATTCTGGCTCAAACTTCCTATGTAACCTTGAGCAAGTCACTCGACCTCCCTGATCCTCAGTTTCCTCATCTGTAAAACAAGAGATTTGGATCAAGTGGATCTAGAAGTTCTTTCTTGGGGTAAGAATGTAACCCATTAAGCCCACTGTTGTTCGATGTGTCTAATTCTTGGTGACCCCATCTAGAGTTTACTTGGAAAGATACTGGAGTGTTTTACCATTTCCTTCTCCAGCTCATTTTTTATAGATGAGGAATTGAGGCAAATAGGGTTAAGTGACTTGCCCAGGGTGACACAGATTGTAAGTGTCTGAGACCAGATTTGAACTCAGAAAGATAAGTCTTCCTGACTCCAGGCCCTGTACTCTCCACTGTGCCACCTAGCTGCCCTCTAGGGTCTTATGTGAGTTATTTAATATCTCAAAGCCTCGATTTCCTTATCTCTGAAATGAGGGAGCTGAGCTAAATATCGATTCAGATCTCTTCTGACTCTAAATCTGTGCTTTTCTGATTTTTCCCCGTCTAATCAGTAGCATACTATAATTTCTCTAAAAAAATTTTTTTCTAGTTAAAATGTTGGTTTCCTTTTTTTCTCCCTCTTATAAAGATCTACCAGCTGTTACTTGCTTCTCTCTCTTTCCTGTAGATTGTCCCACTCCCACCCCACCAAAATGAATTCTTTTTTACCTTGGAAAGAAATGTTCTTCATGGTAATGATATACCTTACTTTATGCAATAGGTACATTCATATATTAAAATATTTTCAATTTAATTTAATCTTATTTAAATATATTCATTAAGTTCACTAGCTGAAGAAATCTATAATGAAATGTTATGTAAATTGGACTTGTGTTTTATAAGATAGCACTTTTATATGTTGGACTTTCTTAAAAGCATGGCACATCTATTTTAATTTTTTAAATTTCATTCTTCTTCCTGGTAATTGCATGATTAATATACTCATTGTCAGATGTATCACAAGTATTCACAACTTCCCAGGTCCTGAGCCTGAGCTTTCTAGGCAGTCAGAGGGAGAGGAGTCAGGGGAAATTGGTACCAAGGACAAATTTCACACTCCATACTCCCCTACTGAAAGGAACTTGGGAACTCCTACAGTATATAGCAACCAAACAGATGTAATCACACCTTCCACCAGTCCTTTCCTTATCTCTCTCTGGAAGCTGCTGAAGCCTTCCCTGCCCAGATTACCTTCCATCTATTCTGTGTGCTTCCTGTATGTACCAGATTAATTAGATGCTGCCCTGTGAGGAGGCTGCATGCTGTTTGATGACAAGGGCTGTTTTTGCCTATCTTTGTATCTTCAGAACTTAGCACAGTGCCTGCCAAATAGTTAAGCTTTTTAAAATACCTGTCGACTAATTGATTCACTTCTCGAATTTATATAATTTCAGCACCAATGCAGTACATGGCTAAGAATATAAGTGGCTCTTTCAAAAAATAAAATACAATAAAAACTCTTACCTCCCTTCTTAGAATCAATACCATGTATTGGTTCCAAGGCAGAAGAGTGGTAAGGGCTGGGCAATGAGAGTAATATGAGATAAATGACTTGCCCAGGGTCGCACAACTAGGAAGTGTCTGAGGCCATATTTGAACCCAGGACCTCCTATCTCTCTGCCTGTCCATTCAGCCACGCAACTGCCCCCATAAGTGGCTTATATATACCTGGGGATTTATCTAAATTGATGCACACACAGATTACAAGTGTTAGATTTTTCTCATTCCTTCCATCCCAACTTCTCTTGCTGATGGAGACTAAATATCCACTCCTGTGCTGAGTCCTTGCACTGTCATATTTGGGTAGGAAGGGCTCTGCCTAGTCAGGGTCAGAAACAAAATTTGGCCTGGTAACCTTCTCCTCCTGTCCATCTGCTCAATAGCATCTGTTTCTTCCTCCTAGGGAATTGCTGAAGCCAAGAGATGACATGTAGGTGATAGATAAGTAAGAGGCAATAGTCACACAAGTTGACAACTTAAATTAACCCCAGGGAGAGGGGTGGGGGTGGAAAGAGACTGGACATCTGCAGGAACCTGCAGACTTGGATTGATCACAGAATTAGGAAGTTTTGAACAAAAGAACTTCAGAGCTGAAAGCCTTAAAGTTCCTCTAGTCCCATGTTGGTGAACCTATGGCACACATGCTGGAGGGGCAGCTTCCTTCCCCCTCTCCATACACATCTGATGACATTTCTCCCATCACCTGTTCCTCTGCCCAGCAGCCCAATGGGAGCGATTCCTCCCTCCCCTGTCTGGGGTAAAGGGGCAGCTCGAATGCAGTGAGTGTGAGGGTTGCAGTTTGGGCACTCAGACTCTAAAAGGTTCACCATCACTGCTCTAGTACAATTCCTTTATTGTACTAAGGAGGAAATTGAGATCCAGAGAAGGAAAGGTACTTACCCAAGGTCACTGTAGTCCTTATTATAGTCCTTATTACATTGGGTTGATTATTGATTCATTGAGCAACCACGGCATATCAGCTTTCCTGAATACTCCACCCTTAGTATTCTCTTCCTTTCTTTGTGTTTATACTTTGCATTTACCAGTGCAAGTTAACTTCTCTCTCTCCCTCCCCAGAGAAGACTGTAAACTCCAGGAGGACAGGGACTGTTTTGTTTTGTTTTTTACTATATATACCCTGCACTGAGCAAAATAAGCAGAACCAGGAGAACATTATATATACAATAACAACAATATTGTCCAGTAGTCAACTGTAAAAGACTTAACTACTCTCAGCAGTGTGATGGTCTGGGCCAATTTTGAAGGACTTATGACAGGGAATTCTATCCACCTCCAGAGAAAGAACTGTTGAAGTTGGATGGATGCAATCAAAGGATGCTATCTTTCACATCAGTGTATTTACAGTTTTATTTTGGGGTTTTGGTTTTGTATGAGTGTGCTCTTACAACAATGACCAATATGGAAGTGGTTTTTATGTAATAATACATGTGTGGCCCAGATCAAATTTTTTAACATCTCTGAGAGGGGGGAAGAGGAGGGAGGGATGAAGACATTTTGGCTCTTATAATTTTGGAAAATGTATGTTCAAAATTATTGTTACATGTAATTGGGAAAATAAAATCTCTTTGAATATATGCCCTGCACCTAGCATATAATAGGTGATAAATAAGTGCTTCTAAGTGTTATATTCAGGTCAAATGATATATAACAGAATCAATCAACAAGTATATATGGAATATATACCATCTACCCAGTGATGCTCTAAGTAGTGTGGGGGACAGAGAAGAAGGATGATGTGGCCTTTATTCCCAATGAAGTTATAATTGAATTGGGAAGAGAAAATATAAATGTATGTAAAACAATTCAAGAATAATATAATTCAGATTATAAGTGCAATAAGAGCACAGACAAGGGACAGATCAATAAAGAATGGGTGGTCAGGGGTGGCTTCATGGAGGCCAGATTTGAACTAGAACTTGAAAGATGATGAGAACTCTGTCATTCTGAATGAATGAATGAATGAGTCATTATTGACAGAGTATCGACTATGTGCCCTGAATAAACCTTGACACTGGAAAAAGTTCTGCGTCTATTCTCTCATGTTCCTATGAAAGGATGTGTCCCTTGCTGTGAAGAATGCCAGGGATCACCGAGCAGGTTAAGGAGGCAGGTATTTGGAGAGGAGTTGGGCAACCTTTTCTCAGCTCCCAAGGTCATCACATATGGGCAGGTATCTGATCTCCCTTTAATGCCTTCAAGATTATTCTTGCCCCCTTTATGTGTCAAAGGAGTTCATTAAGAGGGAACATCAAATCTTACTCTTCTTAACAGACTATGGTGGCAGAGATTTTCATATATATCCAGAAATGACTATATTATAAATAGAGAAGTTACTGAGAAAATATTGAGAAAAAGAGAGAAAATGAGAGACAAGACAGAGAGAGAAAGAAGTGGGAAGAAGGAAGGAAGGGTAGAGGGAAGGGAAGGACAGAGGACGGAAAGGGAGAGATATAGAGACAGAGAGAGTATTGAATGTCATTTCAAAATATTAAAAAAAATTCATACTCTAAAGAAATCTCTCATCAGCTCATAGTCAGTCAAAGTCTGGCTCTGTGCCTGTCAGTCAAGAAGGGGAGGGAGATTGTACATAAGGATTCTTCATGGGGAGCTATTTTTACTATATGCAGAAGGATCCCAGCAAGCTCCTCAATGAAGCTTCTCTCCTGGTAAAAAGCTAAAAGAATTTCCCCTGAAGCAAAGCTCAATTACCCAGGGCCAAAAGACAGAGTTTCCACAATTCCCCAAAGCAAATTTCTGCCTTATCCTTCAGATAAGCAACCTTTCTCAAAGGATGGGAGGTCAAAGGAGTAAAGGTGAATGTTCTACATAGTTTGACCTTGCAGCTCTTTCTCAGATTCACTTGCTGACTAGAAAGAATCTCAATGAATTCTCTATGTAGTGAAGCCTCATAATAGACTGATGTTGCTCTTCCCCAAGGTCTTTATTTCCAATAAGAAGCAATTTCTTATTCCAAAGAAATAACTATCTAATGGTGGAATATCAACAGGAATGGGAAGAAATTTTTTGAAGGTAGGGATCCTTCCTGAAATCTCAGGCATGAGACCATTAAAATGATATGGAAATATATTTTGCATGATAAGTCATGTTTAACCCAGATTTAATTGCTTGTCAGCTCCAGGAGGAAGGAAATGTGTAAAGTAAAATATCTAGGGGGGACCTCCATCCCAACTTTGATCCCACATACCCTAGTGGTGGGACATAGGAGCACGGGAGTCAGAGTCACATGTTGTGTTTGGCAACCTGACAGCCTGATGCTGGTATCCCCTGGTGTCAACAGGAGCATTCCAAGTGTCAACATGCCAGAGCCAGTGCAATGCCACCACAGAGGGAGGAGCTGGAGTATTTAAAAAGGGAGCGTAGGAAGGAGGGGCCCCTTTTTACTTTAGCCTTTGAACCAGTGGTCTCTGGGATTTTGTTCTCTCTCTACCTCTATCAATATCTCTCTCTTTACTAATAAATGCTTATAAATCTGGTAATAAGCTTCCAGATTAATTTTTATTTATAACAGGAAGGAAGAAGGAAGGGAGATAACATGGAAATTTGTCATTAAAATAAAAAATGTTTAAAAGTAAAATCAAAAAAGCAATATGCAGTTTAGAAATATAAATAATCAAAATGCATGATTTCATCTATAATCCATTTAAAAATATTTTTGAATTTGAATATTTTTCAGCTATAGGAATATCTAAGAATATGTTTGTAAAAACATCTCTTGGAAAAGATGCCACAGTGTCTTTGAGGTAGGATTTATTCAAATATGAGAGAGATATGAAACTAGTATAATTCTTTTACTGATTATGAGTCTTCATTAAATATAGCTCAGTGGGGTAGCATTGTGGAGAGGAGAGGGCTTACCTTTCTAAAAATGGAGCAAATTTAGGCTGGACTAAAAGAAAAAATACTGTAAATAATTGAGAATAAGAACAACTCCCCTCTTATGTGTGTAAAAGCATTTTGTAGGCTATGAAGTGGCATACCCTGGGCACTTAACCCTGTTGGCCTCAGTTTCCTCATCTGTAAAATGAAATGGAGAAGGAAATATCCAATTATCCCAGTTTCTATGCCAAGAAAACCCCAAATATGGTCATGAAGAGTTGGACATGAAGAGTTGAAAAATGACTATTAAACAATTCACTTCTGAATTTTCTTATTTCTTTCTTTATCTACTTGGGGCTTGATTAATTTGGAAGCTCTCCAAGTCTGAGAAAGGGAGAAAAGGAGCACTGGGGTATTGCTCCTAAAGGCAAAAAAAGATAGATACCATAATCATAGTGTTCCCAAGGCATTTAGACTGAGGTTTGCTTCATTTTTTGTAGGATGAGAGTAGGTGGAAGATGACTGACTACCTTTCCACAAAATGGAATAGGTTTAATGAAATCTAAAAAACTGTCTTTTATGACTCAAGGTGGGTTTTTGTTATTTTTGCTGCTGTTGATATGAATAATACAAAACAGTTTATTTCAAAGAAAAAGGCATAGCTAAATTAAACACAAACAATCCAATCTCAAGATATCAGAATGGGAAGGGACCTAAGGGGCTATTCCAATTCCTATAGGCTGCTAGGTGGAACTCAGTAGATAGAGTCCTGGTTTTGGAGGCAGAAAACCTGAATTAAAATCCAGCCTCAAACACTTATTAGTTGTGTGACCCTGAGCAAGTCACTTAACTTTTGTTTGCCTTAATCCATTGGAGTAGGAAATGATAAACCATTCCAGTATCTCTTGTCAAGAAAATCCCATCACCATTATGATACATGGGGTCATGAAGAGTCAGACATGACTGAACAATATAATGTTTTAATTTTGTAGAGGAGCAAATTTAGTTGTAAAGAGAGGAAGGGATTCATCAAAGTTCACATGGGGAATTAGAGACAGAGCTAGAACTAGAGGGAAAACTGGTCATCTGGCTCTTAGTCCATCCCTGTATGAATTAGTCTTCTTCTGTCTATTTATCATCTCATCTCTTATCTATAAATAGATATATATCTATATGAATGCAAATGCATGGTTTTTTCCTCTCCCACTTTCTCCTCCATTAACCCCAATATTCTCTACCTATTTCTCCCCACTTATAGAGTTTCTTGGAGACTGCTGAGTACATCAAATGAAAACTTTGCTGGGATGCACTGGTTAAGATAATCTAATGACATTCTTCTGAGACTAAGACTATATGTACACTTTCCATGGATCCTGTGACCTTCCTGTCATATTCTTGCTCTTTCTTAGATGATTAGCTGCTCTTTTTGAACAACTCTGCTACTCCTGTAGTAGAGAAAGGGTCAGTCTATGTTAGCAGAGCAGACAGGTGTGAACAATGTCAGCACTTGAGTAGCGGACAGCACCAAGCAGCTCTAAAATAAGCAAGCAAATGCCTAGCTGTGACAGCATTCAAAGCTGACTATAGTAAGGAGAAAGCCTGTCATCGGTATTGGATTTTAATTAGGCTAAGCAATTTTGAACTTTCAGGTGATTTGGATTATTCATAGTTCAATTGAATTTATAGAATGATAGATTTAGAGAAGAAAAGGATTCTCAAGGTCATCTAGTCCAAATCCTTTATTTTGCAATTAAGGAAACTGAGATCCAGAGGGGCTCAGTAAACTCCCAAACACTTCACAGGCAATAAGTCAGAGAAATAGGATTTAAACTCAGGTGTTCCCAGCCCACATGCAGCACTCTTTTCACTGATTCACACAGTCTCTCCAATTCAACAAGTGTTAAGTGCCTACTGTATGAGAGCTACTGCACTGAAGGCAAAGATAAAAATGAAAACAATCCCTGGCTTTGAGAAGTATTCATTCTACTAGGGATGCAATGTCAATATTTATTAAGTCCTTACAATGTGTCAGGCACTATGCTATGAGTTGGGAATACAGAGAAAAAATGAAAACCCCCTAAAAGAATTCACTTTCTGATAGAGAGAGGCAAAGTAACCTTAGAGAAGATGTTCATAAACAGGGGTATAGTAAATACTTCCTATAGAAGGTGGCATTTAAGCTGAATCTTGAAAGAAGTATTCTAAGAAGTGGATATGAGTAGGAAGAATATTCTAGGGAAAGGACATAGCTAGAACAAAGGCAAAGAATTAGGAGATTGAGTCAAGTGAATAAAAACAAGTAGACCAGTGTATCTGGATTGTAAGTACATAAAGTACAAAATGAAATATGATTGGAGAGGTAGGAAGAAGCCAGTTGAGAAGTGCCACTGAAATTTATTGAAGGAGAGGAGGTGGTATGTGGGTAGTGAGACCCACACTTGGAGAAAATCACTTTAGCAATTCTTTGAAGGGTGGATTTGAGTGGGCATAGATTTCAGGCAGGAAGAACAGTTAATAAGTAGACTACTCCAAGAAGGAAGCAATGAGAGACTGAATTAGGCTAGTGACTATGTGAATGGAGAAAAAGAGGATGGATAGGAGAAATGTTGCAGAAGCACCCAACATGACAATAGATAGGATATAAGGGATAGAATGAAAGAGAGATTTTAAGGGCAAGCCTGACTCAGACTAGTACCCTGTTAATTCAAGTTCAATGTTTAGATGAAGTGAAGCCCACAGAGGTCATTTAACAATTAACAAAATGGGGTTTACTTAGCCAGAACATAGGATAGGATATTCAACAAATAATATCCAACTCTTAGCTCAGGTAGACACAGCTGTCTTTGTCTCTAAATGGAAAGTATCTGATCATCAGAGTATGGACCACTCAAGTTCTGAGGACATCTTTGTCATCTTTCAGATGAAAACTAGCTTAATATTTCAGAATAGGAGGAGAATCCTGGACTATCACGAGACAGAATAGTCAAGGATGATTTTGAGGCTCTAAGTTTGGGTAAGTAGAAGAATGGTAGTGCCTTCACTAGAAATAAGGACATTTGTAGGAGAGAAGTTTAGGCAGAAAGAAAATGTGCTCTGTTTCCAACAAGATGAGTTAGGAATGTCATACCCAAGGAAGAGTCTATTATAGAGTTAGTGCTATGGAGCTAGAGTTTATGACAGAGATGATGACTAGCTATATAGACTCAGGAGACCTCTGTGTATGGGTGATAAGAAGACAGATAAGAAAAGAACCAGGCGATAGTAGTATCAAAGAAAGTAAGTAGGGAGGAAGTGGTAGTCTAATAGTGTCATCAACTACAGACAGATAGAGTAGAACTGAAAGAAAACCTCTAGTGTAGGCCAGTTAAGAAGTGTTTGGGGGCAGGTAGGTGACTCGGTGGATAGGGAACCAGTCTTAATGATGTATCTGACCTCAATTACTTCCTAGCTATGTGTTCCTGGGCAAGTCACTTAAATCCAATTGCATTGTCCTTACCACTTTTCTGCCTTAGAACTGATACTTAGTATCAATTCTAAGATAGAAGGTAAGAGGATGTTTTTAATTAAAAACATTTTTAAAGAAATATATGTTAACATTGGAGAGTAAGTTTAGCAAAGTAGTGGGGTGGAAAGTCAGATTGCAAGAGTTTGAGAAGAGAGTGAGAGAGGAAAAATAAAGACAGTGAATATCAATAACTTTGGGAATTTAGATGTGAATGGAAGAGGAGATAAAGAATGACTATTTAAGTGAAAGCTGTCAACCTGGAAAAACACAGAACCACTAACGCAGTTACAAAGAACAATTAATCAGGACAAGGGAGACACTGAATTCATATGGCACCACACAAAGACGTAAAGATACACCACACAGAGACAAACTCTGGGATTCCGTGAACATTGTCTCTGGGGAAATGTACCATGAATGGAAATGTCCATTATGGGAATTTTCTCATGGGTTTTTCCAACAGACTGAAGAATTTGGGGTCTTATATACAGTTTGCAGAATAAAGGAAAGGAGGCCAACTGATTGGTTTACATGGAAACAAGGGAAGGAGGAATTCAGCTAGGGGCTGGATTACCTGGGAGAGACCTATATACAATGGGAAAAACTTCTAAAACAAAAAGGGAATTTAAGATTAGATTATATCTACTACTATCTAGGTGAGTGATGGGCAACCTTTTGAGCTTGGTGTGTCAAAATTCACCAAAAAAAATGAACATAACTCGGGTGGTGTGTCACTTTGAGAAAAAAACATAATTTTGCAATATTTATAGTTTAAATAACAAAAATGTATAATTGTAATATATAACTGTATTTAATAAACCAAAAATAAATTATTTAAGTTGCCTGCTTAGTGACAGTTGTTTTGGTCTACAGAACTCTGGCACAGAGTGTTTACACTACACTACACTACAGCAAATGTTTCATCCTTGACATGCGGCCCCATACTTTTCTGTATGCAGCTGCATGTGGCCACATGTCATCAAAAATTGGTTTGCCATCAGGGATCTAGGCTGAGATCATTGGGTACTTGAAGGTTTTGTTCAGTCTAGGACAGTGATGAGGAACCTTTTAGATAATGGAGTGCCAGATCCTGCCCACCCCCAACCCCCCCCAGATCAAGCACCATGCCCATGCCCCCCAGAGACCACATTCTGTGCCCCTCCTCCCACTGAATGCCAGGCACACCTTGCTTCTCCCCCTTACTCCACCCAAGGAAAGAAGGAAGCACCCCCATTGGACTGCTGGGTAGGGAGGGTAGGTGATGTAGTCAGGCTTGAGCGGGGAGCAGTTCATCTGCACCTCCCTTGGACTTTCTAGTTAGGAATTCTGGTGAATTCTGTGCTGCAGGGATGTGCCCACAGAGAGTTCTCTATGCCATCTCTGGCACTCACGCCATAGGTTCACCATCATGGGTCTAGGACAAACCTATTAATCCTATCTAGGGTGATTTAGGGGTGGCTGAGGGTTACATGAAACATTTTATCAAAGGCATGATCAAGAGTAGGTTGGTTAGGAGAGACTTGCTCATGTTTGTAGCCACAGGAAAAATTCAGTGGATAAGACATAAAGCATTTACTAAGCACTTATTATGAGCCAGGCATTGTGCTAAGGGCTGAGTATGTAATAAAAACAAACAAGATGGTCCCAAACCTCAGGAAGGTTATATTTTAAGAGGGAAAGACCTGAAAAAGAGAAGGAAAACAAAAGATGAGGAAAGGAGAGTATACCTCTAAGGGGGCAGTGCTGCTGTCAAAAGAAGTGAAATTCAAAGAGAGAGTCAAGCCAGGAGTAAAGTAATATGGCTGAGACCTCCTCATGAAATAATGATCCAGGCTGGAGTCACCAATCCTGAAAGGGCAGAAGTGTCTTCAGGAAAGGAAGGCTGCTAACAAGGAACTAAGAAGTCTAGTGTTATTGAAAATGAGAAAGAAAGAATAAGATCAGAAGACACAAGAGAAGATAGAATAAAAGCACGGCTAAAGGGAATCTCCTTTGTCTTGGAAAAGAGAAATGTCACCTCTTCCCCCAAAACCAGAACAAAGAAATAGTGAGGGAGTACATAGATATTTTGACATGTCTTCCCAAGCTTAATAACTAACCATCAAGGGAGTTGTATGTTTCATTCTTGGTAGCCTGAGGTCTTGTGCAGCACTTGGTATCAGTGCCACATGGCAAAGGGTAAGTGTTCCACTAAAATGAGGTCCTTAAGAGATAGCTTTAGCTATATTTCTAATGTAGTGATTGTTCCAAGACTGCCTCATCACCCTATGGGCATGTTTTGAGAGCCCAGATATAAAAGACTCCACAAAAATTCTTCAATATGATCTACAGGACTGAACTCTCCAAAGAGCAATTGGGCATGTCTCCTGGAGTTTCCTGGCAGGGAGCAATCCTTGCTTGCACTTTTCCGGAAGCAAGGATGGAGCAGTGGCAGACCCTGGACATTCTGTTCTATGGGGTTTTGGCCCACATAGCTTAGAAGATATCATTTTGCCCAGGTTGGTGAGAAGAGAAGAAAAGGAAAGTAAAGTTAGAGCATGCCAGTATGAGAAGAGGCCACGTCAGCCTTGGCTCTTGGCTGTATGCTGACTTCTAAATGACTTTACTGGCTGCACTGAGAGGCGCCAGCTGGTCGGCTTGGCTGGTACCCTGGCCTGCTGCCTCTGTGGATTTGAATCCTGGTCATCTTTGGGTCAAGAGTATAAGTGAGGCTGCCCAGCTGGGCACCATTCCTACAGGCTGTCAGCCTCTATCACACCACCTGATGCCCTGAGCTAGAGAGGACTATGTAGCAACACAGCAGGAAGAAAATATCCCTTCTGGCCCAGGATGCCCAACTGCATCTCCCAACCCATCAGAATGCAGACCCTGAGCATCGCTCTCCCCTCACTTTTAGAGGAAAGGGCAGCATCTTCCCACACACACACTTAGCAATAAGTTTTCTGACTCAAACTCAGTTGCTTAGGTTTCCTTCACCCCTTTATATTCTTTTAATGTGTCTCTAAAGAAATGAATCATTTCACTAAACTTACTCCTCTGACCTGACCTATCCTGGTCAGAACAAATGTGTTTCAATCCATAGATTTCTTTCCTGCAAATACTTCCTGAGAATGTACTCTATGCAAAGCCCTCTGCTAAGTATTGAGGGAGATATGGAGATGAATAATTCAACAAACATTTCTCAAATACCTCTTCTACACAATTCACCATGCTTAGAAGAGGAGAGACAAAGATGGAAAGTGACGTGGTCTTTACCTTCAAATATCTTATCATTTCATAGAAGGGTAGATATATATATATATAAAAGGTTATAGATTTTTAAGGTTAGATCTGTATTTTCATTGAAATAGGGAGCTCCTGTTGAAAAAACTCCCCCTATTAATGCTGATCAGCAACTGCCCAGCACACTTAATCTTAAAGAGTTGTCTTGGGTACTCAAGTGGTTGGATGACTTACCCAAGGTTATACAACCAATCTGGGTTTTCTCATGCTGCCTCTCATAATAATACAAATTAGAATTATAAAAGAGCTATCAAGACGTCAGAATGCCTAGGATATCGTGGCGGGAAGATTCTCTTCCTATTGGGAGGTGTTTGTCCTTCATTTCTGAAGAGGACCAATGACCTCGCAGGATGACATTTTTACTTGGGTGTGAATTGAATTTAAGTGAAGGGGAGTTGCACAAAGTCATCAGCCTCACTTTCTCTTCTACAGTCATTGAAGTCTAGTGACAAGACAAAAGTCAAGATGATTGGCAATGACCCAGGATGCAGTAGATGACCTTGGCTTCTCTAGTGTTTAAGTTCAAGTTCTAAGTACTCCACAATGCCTGCTTTAGCCACCTTCATGGCCGTTAGAACAAATTGTTCTTATCTACCCATACCATGAGGAAGTTTTCACGTGCTGGGGGATAGATATCCCCCTAACTCATTGATGGGCTTGAGATCTATTGATTACCTTAAACCTGGTTTAGCCTATCTGCCAAGACAGTTTTTACCAGGGTATGTTTGCTGTGCATGCTACAGTTTCTTGGAGCCACAAGTGAGAGATGGATGAAAGATGGGAATAAAGCAGATTATGATGGAGGAGATATTTAAGATGGGCCTTGAATGATGGGCAGAATCCCAACTATCAGAGATGACAGGAAGAGGGAATTCAAAGCAGAAGAAACACCATGAGCAACTACACACACACACACACAAACATACTCCCATCACATTCTTTCCTACCTTATAGGTATGTTTTCCTTTCCATCAGCAGAACATTGGAAATGCCTTACAATATCAACTCCATATACAGGATTCCTGAATGTCTTCTTCATAGTAGGTATCCAAAAAATAAGCAGATTGGTTTATTCAGTTTCAAGGGAACACCAAGGAAGGAGTTATGAAAGGCACTGGATTTCTCCTTCCTCTTTGATTTCTCCTCAGAGTACAAGTTACTGCCTGGGGGAAATCTTCTGAAACTAATCTCTTAGAATGCTCACTTTTATTATTTCAAAACTTCCTTTTAGTCACTTAAAGCTTCAAGTAAATGCCCTTCCTCCCCTGCACAGCAAGATTTTAAAAGCCCTACTCTAAGGTCTCCTCAGAACACAAACTGGAGAGCTTTAGAAATCAGGTCCCAGTGACACAGAGTGTCTCCAGTCAGAGGACCAGTATACCTGGGTTAAGGAAATCTCATTATCAGAATACTGGCAGCTAAGTGACAAATCTTATGGTCACAGCAACCCATGAAGCATTTATAGTGAGTTCATCACAACTCTATTCTTAGAAGTGGAGTGAATATCTTCTCAAAGTCCTGGACAAATATTGGCCCCAAGAGACAGAATTATAAGCAATGGATAGAAGTTAAAAAGAAGAAAATTTAGGTTTGATTGTAAGAAAAAATTTCCCATCTGTTCAAAAGTGAAGTGGTCTGTCTAGGAAAGCACTAAATATCACCTCCTTAAAGGACCTCAGGCAGAGGCCGGACTTTTTAAAAAAAAAGGAGATTGTTGTCCAAGTATGGGCTGAACTAGCTGGCCTCTGAGGATGCTTTCAAATCCACTGTTCAGTGATCTTATTTGAACTTAACTGAGCTTTTCTTGAGCTTGTTTATATTTTAAGCATATACTGCTTCTTAGGATAATGAAAGGGATGCTTTATTCTTCACTGTTTAAAATAAGATTATCCTCTTTTGTTTTTTTCTTAAATTTCCTTTTTTCAAGCTCCAAGGAAAACCCTAATTTTAGTATCTGTGATTTGGTGAACAAAATGATAATAACAGTAGCTAGCTTTATATAGTGATTTAAGGTTTGCAGGCACTTTATATGTATTATCCATGCTCCCCTCCACCATCCACCCTCCTTAATTTTTCCTCCTAAATATTCAGCATAGTTCAGTGGAAAGTCAGTAGACAAACATTTATTAAGTACTGACAATGTGCTAGGCACTGTACTAAATGCCTGGAATAAAAAGGCTGAGAGAAAGACAGTCTTTGCCCTCTAAGAGCTTAGATTAAACATTTTAGCAGCATACCCCAGAGGGAGGGCATTTCCAGTGTGTGAAGTCCAGCAAGACAGAGATCTTTCAGAGGAAAATGATTCTGAGGCATTATAGAGGAAGTCCAGGAGAGTCAATAATGTGGCCTGAAACAAGAATGAAAGCAACCTGGATTTGGAGTCAGAGGATGTATGCTCAAATTTCAGTTCTACCACTTTATTACCTGTATGGTCTTGGGCAAGTTATTTTCTTCGTTGGACTCAGCTTTCTAATCTGCCAAAAGAGACAGTGGAACTAAATGCCTTTTAAGAAACATTCCAGCATTAAATGTATAATCCTAGGATCCTCTCTCAGTTTTTGTCTTTCCATTCTGTAATCCTTATCATTTTAGTTTGTCTCCTGTGTCCCATTCATCATTTTAGCTCCTCTTCTCTCCTTCTTCTTCCTTTTTGTTTCATTACAAAGCTCTGAAAGAGTTAACTGGAGAACTGCCTACCACATTCTAGAGGTACATATGCATGATGGTTTATTGTACGAAGGGAGTATAACATTTGCTGGCAATATCCCTAGTTTCCTTAAGAGTCAGCTCCAGCACCACTTAGAATAGGCTTTTTCTGAATGTCCCTATTGCTAGTGAATTCTGCCCTAAAACTGTCATGTATTTATCTTGTAGATATCTTGTCTGTACTTATCTAAACTTGAATGATAGTTGCTGGATCCCCTGAGGGCTGGAGTGCAGCCCTGACTCTCTGTTTTGAACCTAGACTTGTGGTTTGGACGGAATCCTGTTCTGGGGACCCTAACTTCTATTGAGAGGATGCCAAGGTTCTCTGATTTAAAACACATGCACACATGCGCGCACACACACACACACACACACACACACACACACACATGAAATGTTAAACATAAAGACAGTATAGATTCACAGGCTTCAATAATTTAAGTTATAACAACTGCTATAATCAGTTGGGAAGCTGATACATAAATCTCATCAAAAAAGATAAAGCAATTTTCAGGAGAAAAAAATTAGATAACTATATTTCACCTTGCCTTTGAACCATCCAAACAACTTCCAGTTTTTTGGTAAATAGCCAGGCATCCTCTCCAAGAGCATCAAGGTAGGAGCCACCATTAAACAGAGCCAGGATCTCCAGACCTCAAAATCATCAAGTCACCCCCAACCCTGGATGCATCCATCTCAGGACAGATCTCATTTGTCTATGATAAGGAAAAAACAGGCACAAAAGAGGCAGTTAAAACCGAAGCTCAGTCTTCTCTGTCTAAAACTCAGAACATGAGTTTTAGATATCATTTTACTCTTCATCTCATGAAGGCTAAGGGGAAGGAAAGAGGAACTTGGGACAAGTTGCCTATTCCCTAACCCCTCTCTACAGAAGGAACATAAGCCAGGTCTGACTCCATTTGTAACTAGAAAGAAAAAGAGAGAGGCTATGCAGGTAGGTCTCTCTTCTGGAATCAGGAAGGGCCACCAAGCAGGCTCCATAGGATGGCCAATTCAGCCTTCCTTCACATATATGTGTGTCTTACCTCTGCTCTTTGAGGGAAATAACTCTTTCATTTTTAGATTTATTTCTCTAAAGGCTACCATAGTGCCTCGAAAATAGTAGGGATTTCATAAATGATCAATTGACCTTTCCTGATAATGCTCATAATCACTAAAAATATTGGCTAAGCTCCTAATTGTATTGTGTTGAGTACTATAATGAAAAACAGAGTCCTTATCCAAATAGAAGTTATTCATCTAAAAAATGGATCACTCAGAACTTGAGGATTCAAATAAAAATTCCCTTTAATAAAAATCATATTTGTGGGAAGCCAATAAGAGAATAGATAAAAATCTGAGACTCCTCTTTTGACTCCTTTTGTGATCCTTGTGATTTCTTCTTGAAAAGTATTATGGCCTTACTGAAAAGCTTTAAGTTCCTATCAAACCTGAATTTAAAGGGTTAACATTGTTAACACAGCAAGGAATGCTGCTGCCTGTTATAGCTAAGGCCAAGATACTCCCCAACTTGGCTTTCTGATAAGAACCTAGTAAAAATTCAGCCTTGGCCTTGGTCTATTCTGAAGCCAATATTTTGTGTTTTGATGTGACATAATTTGTAATTTCTGCGCATCTGCAAAGTTTCCGGGGGGGAGGGGTTCTTTTGTGTGAAATGAGTCTTGAAATATATATAATAAACTCCATGCTCCTGGAGCCAGAGCTAGAAGCATGAAGTAAAAGACATTTCCCTTGTCCTGTCCTTATTTCCTTATCAACTAAACTGTCATCAGATTATCAGAGATGATAAAGAGATCTCCACACATATTCAAATTCTCCCAGGTTGGAGGCAACTGGGTAGCTCAGTGGAATGAGAGCCAGGCCTAGAGATGGGAGGTCCTGGGTTCAAATCTGGCCTCAGACACTTCCTAGCTGTGTGACCCTGGGCAAATCACTCAACTCCCATTGCCTAATCCTAACTCTTCTGCCTTAGACCCAGTACACAGTATTGCTTCTAAGATAGAAGGTAAGGATTGTTTAAAAAACAACAAAAACAAACCAAATTCTCCCAGGTAAAGTAGCCAAGAAAGTGAAAACAAGTAAAGATCTCCACAAGGAAATTAAAAGCAATTAGCAAGAAGGTACATTGGAGTTCCAGGAACTCTCCAATGAAGTCCTAAAAATACTTTAATATTCTTTCTTGCCAAAAAGCCCACACCTGGGTCTGAGAACAATCCACCTGGGGGGGGGGGCAGAATTAGTTCAAATTTCCTCAGGTCTGCACATATTTTCTTCTCTCACAAAAGTCCAGGATGGTGTTACAGCAATGTGGAGGGTTAATCCAAGTCCCTTCAGTTCCATCAGTATTCTGGCCACACCAGACAAAGCCCTTATTCTAAGAGAGCTTTTAAACTAAGATGGACCCATAGAAACAGATGTACCTTTATAGAACCTACAGACAATAGAACAGAAGCAATGCTGAGGGGCCCTGGCCTCTTAAGCATGGGATTGGCTGGCTCTGTAGTTCCCCCTTCTTCCTTTGGTCACAGTATACAGGTACCTAACAGCCTAGTGCTCAACAGAATGGCTCTCCATATAGTTTGTCTCCCCTGAGCCCAAATGGGAAACTACAGTTCCTTCCACTTCTCATGGGGTTTGTCTCCAAAGTGATGGGAGAAGCTGATGCTGTAGCCTTTAATAGAGCTGGAGGACATCCCATTATGTCATTGTGTCACCATCTGGAAGCAATGCATTGACAGTCAGGAGGACTCCCCTCTGCCAGGGATCCTGACTGGAAACATTGTAAATTGAGGTTCCTCTGACACCAGCTGCTCCCATCACTGTGAACAAGCCAAGCCTTCATCCTCCTTACTTTCCCCTCTCTGTTTATCTTCTCCTCCTCCTCCTCCTCCTCCTCCTCCTCCTCCTCCTCCTCCTCCTCCTTCTTCTTCTTCTTCTTCTCTCTCTGTATCTCTCTCTCTGTCTATCCTTCTCTCTATCTCTGTCTCTGTCACTGTCTGTCTCACTCTCTGTCACTCTCTGTCTCTGTCTGTCTCTCTGTCACTCTGTCTCTCTGTCTCTGTGTTATCTGTATCTGTCTCTGTCTCTCTCCTTTTCTTCTCTGTATCTCAGGTCTATTTCTGTCTCTCTCACACACTCACATCCCTTTTCACTGTCTTTATTTGCTTCTTTTTTTGTTTTGCTCTACCTTTCTGTCTCTGAAGCTCCATTTCCAGAATTACAGTTGTCCCTACCTATATCACTGTTCACTTATCCTGACTTCACAGTATTGTTTTTTAATATAATAAATAATTTAATAATATATTATAAATATAAATTATAAGCATAATTTATAAATATAATTTAATATATATATATATATAATTCTGTATCACAGAGTTACACTTATGGAGCACACTATTGACTGATGGAATGAAAGGTGACCAACCACAGTGCTGTGTTCTGTATCCTGGGGGCTGATTGGCTTAGTGACTATAGGTTAATAAGAGTGTGGGAAAAGTTTATAGGAGAATGGGAAGGGTTTATAAAGTCTTAAAATAGATATAAATAATAAAATAAATATAACACCACCACTTGGCAGATTTTCACCTGTCACTGGGGTCTCTGGAATGTAACTCCCACAATTGCTGAGGAATCACTGTATACAGTTCCTTGATTCAAGTAAGGAAAAGTCTTTAGGAGACTCTAAACAACTGTAAGTGACCTATTTCATAGCCATGTCACATAAGTTTTCCTGAAGCCTTAATCAAAGAGATTTGAGTCCTTGATTAAGAGCTTTACCTGGTTTCTGGTTCCTTCTTTGTCAGCCAGATAAGTGAGAGGTGGAAATATCCTTATGATGTGAGGAAGGCAGTGGAGGCTAAGGAACAGGGAGAAGGATCCATCACATCCCACCGAATTCATTGCCTTTTGAGAATGAAGGAGGTGAATTATGAAAAAGAGAAAAAGAAGGGAAGCGACATGGAAACTGGTAAACTATTCTGAGCTTATGTCTGTAACAAGCCTCCTCTGGACTCATTCTCCCAACCCCACTGAACAGTGGCAGCCTAGGTAGCCCAGGAGGTAGCTGACTGCTCCTCCCTCTCAAGATTCTAGGAGTAGTTCGGAAGGGTTATAGCTTCTAATCCTATAGTCCATGAGCTCCCATGGAGTGTGCTTACCATCAATCAGTTGATCTCAATTAACTTTTTCAAAAAGGCATTTTTATTGAACAGCTGGGTGGCTCAATGGATTGAGAGTCAAGCCTAGAGACAAGAGGTCCTGTGGTTCAAATCTGGATTTGGACACTTCCTAGCTGTGTGACCCTGAACAAGTTACTTAACCCACCTTAATTCCTCCTCCTCATTAGATATGCAGATAGCCTATTCATTCTGCTTAGCCAGGTTGACCTAACAGAAGATTTGGCCTTAGTTGGCTTTCCTGATATTCCTAGCCTCTGCTGAGTTTCTTTGTTTCCATTTTGTAATAATGCTATAGAAAGAAAAAATAGTTATGTGGTGGAGTGATCACTACATAATAGAATTATACTTATATGTGAATCCTATTCTAAAGTGTTTTTTCCTAATCATTAATTTTCCTTTTTTGTTGGTTTTTTTTCTGTTTATATAAAAGTCCCAGTTCATTTTCTGTCCTAATCAATATCCTAACTGATCATCATGAAAAATAAAATTTATAAGCAGATATAAAAAAATTAATTACCTAGCCCTTACTGCTCTTCTGTCTTGGAACCAATACTTAATATTCATTGCAAATTGTATTATGTATTCATGGCAAAGAAAAACATTGCACAAATATTTCCCCAAACCTGGAAGCCCATTTCCCACTTACATATATACATGTGGCCTCATAGAAGAGAAGGCACAAATTATCAAGGTCAAAGGTGATAAGATGTGCTTATAGGGATCACATGAAGTTGAGGAGTACCTCAGACTTCCTGGTCTTGGGGATCTTGGAACACTGTGCAGAGTCTCCATTAGGTTTTTTTCAGGGCAATGCACTAGTGATAGATAAGTTACTGCCTTGCTCAGGTGGTCCAGCTCCCTGTGGGTCACAGTGGCTCAGCTGACAGGTCAATTCGAGTCTGTCTTGGATTAACCCAGTTACTCAGATGCCGTACTGGCTCCTCTCTCATTTAGATGTTATGGCTACTAGCTTTGGTTGCCAGTGAGAGCTCTCCAGTGGCTCTGATGGATCTCCCAAATTCATCTCTCTCAGAATACTCATTTGTCTAAGATTACAAAAGAATAAACACAAGAGAACCAAAGAAACAGCAAACATACATCCTCTGACACATAATGGTCAATGATCACCTAAGGCTAATCAATCAAAAACTCTCCCCCTCCAAGTGGTTCACTAAAGTTCTTAACTTGGGCAATAAAAAAAAGCACAAAAGGGGAAAAGGGCTTATAGATTCTTCTGTATTGGAACTTAATTCCATTGCCTCCTGAGTTAGCAGGCCTTCCAGCTCAAACACTAATCCAAAGTTTGTTGGGATTTTAATGCAATATAAAGCCCTGATTCATCACCATCAAAATCAGCTTCTGAAGTTCCACCTGATGGATGGGCAACAGGCAGGCAATGAGAGCTCAATCTTCAAGGCCTAGGGCTTCACTGACTAGTCTCCCTGTCATGCCTCCTTTGTCTTGTGAAGATAAGATTAACTCTCTCCATGCCTATTTTTAGCTAAACAAATCAAGAACTCAAAACCCTACTTAATACTAAGTAAGAGAATTCAGGAGTCACATACTAGAGTAAGCTCACACCTCCGAAGGTTACTGCCACCCCTCCCTGGGCAGTGCTAGGCAAATTGAAAGACTACAATTGGTTCCCGTAAAGTAGAAGAAGGGACAGGAAGTGACCTGGGGAAAAAAAGACTATAAAAAGTCCTGAACTTCCTGTCCAGAGGGCTTCTCCTTTGAACTTCTCCTTTGGAGTTCATCTTTGGACACTCTGCATTGGTGAGCTGGACTGAAGGAGGAGACTCTTCCCCTGGATCCTGCAACTGCTTTCTGGGTGAGTAGCTGGCCTTCCTTTCCTGGCTTCTGGAGAGATTGGTTCTGGAGAGGTCTTCCTTTCCTGGAGGAGGCTGCATTGGTGGAACCCTTGCTGAAGATACCACTGAGACTTCTGGCTTAAGAAACTACCACAACTCCTCGTGGAGATCAGGACATGAGAGCCCTTGCCAGGTAGTGAGCTAGACTTCTTTGGCCAGAAATTATAGGGTATCTAGCTAGGAAATACTTTCTACTTCCTTCCTACATTTCTCTCTTTTACTATATCTCTATTAAACTAAATTGTTAAGAGCAGCTAACAGACTCGTGACTTAAGAGTTAATTTTTTTAATTGGTGACCACAATATTACTTTAGAACTTTCATATTAGCATAAAAACTTAAATTTAAATTTTTACAGTCTTTAGCCCATATCTGGACTTACTTCCTTCCAACACCACCAGGAATTACACTCATATAGTAAGTGCTATAGCTCCCTGTGTAACAGCAGCCAAATGTCTAATTTCTCATGCCTGTGGGACATAGACCAAATTTGCCATTAACTCCCCAGCACACTATAAGAACTTGGATGAAAACGACTGTAAATTCCCAAAAAGCTTCCAAAGTGACAATCTCCTCAAAGTGACAATCTCTAGAAGTCCCTCAAGGAGTACTTACCTTGATAACATGATAATATTAAAGGACTTCTCCTCTCGTGCCCTAGACCTACAACAAGAATCAGTAGGCTAGACAGACAAGTAACACTTACATTAAGTACTTGCTATGAGCTAGGCACTGTGCTAAACGCTGGGATACCAGGAAACAAGAGAGTTTCTATTCTCCAGGAAATTTCTATTTTTTTTTTTTAGCTAAAATTTATTTATTTATTTGTTTGTTACATCCAAATCCCCTGGTAACTCCCTCCCTCCTGCCCCTCCTTGTACAAGAAAAGGCATTTATTTTACACAAAAAGTGTGTGTGTGTGTGTGTGTGTGTGTGTGTGTGTGTGTGTGTGTGTGTTTTAAACCCTTACCTTTCATCTTAGAATCAATACTATGTATTGGTTCCTAGGCAGAAGAGCAGTAAGGGTTAGGCAATGGGGGTTATGGGACTTGCCCAGGGTCACACAGCTAGGAAGTGTCTGAGGCCAGATTTGAATCTGGACCTCCTGTCTCTAGGCCTGGCTCTCAATCCACTGAGACATCCAGCTGACCCCTTTATTTTTTTTTTAAATAATGATCTAGAGCAGTGGTTCCCAAACTTTTTTGGCCTACCACCACCTTTCCAGAAAAAAATATTACTTAGTGGCCCCTGTAAATTATGAAACTATTTATTGAACTCAGAATAGAATGTAATACAAAGAAAGTGTGGCCATCACCATGCCCCTGGATTGCTGCAGCACCCACCAGGGGGTGGTGGTGCCCACTTTGGGAATCACTGATCTAAAGAGTTTTTTTCTTTCACATGGTTCTTTTCTTATTTTTTCAAACCCTTATCTTTCATCTTAAAATCATTACTGTTTATTGGTTCCAAGTTAGAAGAGCAGTAAGGGCTAGGCAATGGAAGCCAAGTGACTTGCCCAGGGTCACACAGCTAGGAAGTGTCTGAGGCCAGATTTGAACCCAGGACCTCCCATCTCTAGACCTGTGTCTCTATCCATTGAACCACCCAGCTGCCCCCACATAGTTATTTTCCGGGAGCTTTCTAATGGAAGACAACTCCTAAAGGGAAAATAGAAAGTAGAGGCATCAGGGAGCAGATCTAGGACAAGGCATCTGGTGAGGACACGGTAGAATCCAGGGAGAGAGCTAGGCTAGGAGTGAATCCAGACTGGCCAGGGATGCTCATGCAATGGTGTTCCAGGGTAGAGTCACCAGTCAGACTGGAGGCTTCTCCAGGGTGGGGAGGAAGGCATGTCTGAGGTGGGAATCCACCAGCGAAAAAGAGGAACAACGACCTTGCTTTCCACTCACCTCTCCTCCCGGTGGTACAGGGAGCCCCTGTCTACTTCTCTCCAATTCGGGGCAGGTGTTTGAGAAATCACTAACACAAATCCCAACAAACCCCCCATCTAGCACAACACTCCATTACCAGATGGTACAAAAGACATAAATTCAATAGTAATGCATTTTAGGCATAAAAATGATGTTAAAGCCAAGAAGAAATAGAATAGTAGAATGATTCTCTGTCTCATAAACAAATGGATGTAATCTTGTACACCTCCCCAGGGGGCAGATGGGATAGAAATCTCAAAGGGAAATTTTTCAAAGGAGTGGGGAAACAGTCTATGGGTCCCCCAACTCTTCTCAGGATGCTCAATCAGTCAGTCAGTAAACATTTATCAAGCACCTACTATGCACCAGACACTGAGCTAAGGGCTGGGAATGCAAAGAAGGGCAAAAGGTAGTCCCTGCTCTCAAGGAGTAGCAATCCCAGAGACCTCTTAGCCTTCTGGGGTAGCCTGGGACCCATCGGAGCCTCTCACCATTGCTCTGAGAAGGCAGCAGGGACAGGAAGGAACAGGAACGGTCTAAGATCTTACAAATTTTCTCAGGCCTGTCAGTCATTTAATCATTCAACAAACGTTTAATCTAACACTCACTATGTGCTAAGCTTTGAGATTCAGAGAAAGGAAAAGGAGTAGCTCTCATTCCAAGGAAGACTATACAAAGCACTACGCCCATACAACATATATATATATGTGGGAGGTCATCTAAGAGGGGAGACACTGGCAGTGAAGTGGAGGGGAAAAAGGGAGGAAGGGAACCCAGAAAGCCCACCTGAAGCAGGTACCATTTGAGCTGAGTCTTCGAGTCAGAGGGGTGGGGGGTGGGGGGCAGATAGAACTCCAGTCCTGGAGGCACGAATTCCCAAGCTCAAATCAAGCCCCAGATACCAATCTCAAGACTGAAGAGCCAGCAAGGGCTAGGCAGCTGGGGATTAGTGACTTGCCCAGGATCACAAGCTAAGACGTGTCCGAGGCCAGATTTGAACCCAGGTTCTCCAGGCTCCAGGACTAGTGCTCTATCCACTGTGCTATCTTGTGCCTGTTGAAGTCAGCATGGAAGAACCATAATGACAATAGAGTAAAGACACAACCACATTGGCAATATTCAATAATGACAATGTGTGGCAAAGAATTGGGATGTAAAGGGATGTTCATCAACTGGGAATGGCTGAACAAATAGTGGTATTTGATGGTGAGGGAATACTATTGTGCTACAAGGAATGACGAACAGGATGATTTCAGGAAAAATCAGGAAAGACTGTCCACCTCCAGAGAGAGAACTGTTGGAGTCAGAATGCGTACTATTTTTCACTTTAGTTTCTTTGTGTTTTTATTTTGGAATTTTGGTGTTGTATGAATGTTCTCTCACAAAAATCACCAACATGGAAATATGTTTTTTAGGATCAGAATGTACAACCCAGATCATCTCCAGGAGTGGGGAGAGAGATCATTTGGATCTTATCATTTTAGAAAATTATGTGATCTTTGATATGTGAACTTTAATAAGAGTGGGGAAGAACTGGAGTGGAAACAAGATTAGCTCCCCTAAAACTCAGCAGCAAATGCATGCCGGAAAGGAATGCTATCCCATTCTAAGAAGATTGTACAGACAAATGAGTACATACAAGCGAGGATGGGGTGCTGAATAGGGGTTTGGTCAAAGGGGGAGACAAAAGGAGAAGTAGAAAGAGGAAGGTGGCAGGGAGGGAAACCCAAGGGAATTTGTTGGACTTCATAGATCTATCCGGAATTGTCATCATTCTGGTTCAGTTGTGTCCGACTGTTCATGATCCCATTTGGAGGTTTTCTTGGCAAAGGTACTAGAGTGGTTTGCTGTTTCTTTTTTTAACTCATTTTACAGATGTGGAAACAGAAGTAAATGGTTAAATGACTTGCCCAGGGGCACATAGCTAGTGTCCAAAGTGTTCCATTCTCAAGAGCATGAGCCAGGTTCAGCTTTCACTTACCTCTGTGGCCTTTCTGGGTCTCAGAACCTCATTTTTTTTTAAACCCTTGTACTTCGGTGTATTGTCTCATAGGTGGAAGATTGGTAAGGGTGGGCAATGGGGGTCAAGTGACTTGCCCAGGGTCACACAGCTGGGAAGTGGCTGAGGCCGGGTTTGAACCTAGGACCTCCTGTCTCTAGGCCTGACTCTCACTCCACTGAGCTACCCAGCTGCCCCTCAGAACCTCATTTTTGATAGAAGAGGATAGGACTAGGGAACTTCTAAGGTGCTTCCCAATTCAAATTTTATGCCATTGTGATATTCTGAGGCTAAGGGCCTTGTTTGGTAATAATTACTGAAAAGACCCTAGCCCTGAGTCCTCTCTTCTCTGTTTCTTCTTCTCTCCATACCCATCAAAGTCCTTAGGTTTGAGAAAGGAGAAATACTTTCCATCCTCATCTCTGCCTGCTGGCTTTGCCAGCTTCCTTCAAGTCTCAGCCAAAATCCCAGCTTCTACAAGAAGCCTTTCTCAATCTATTCTAGTATATTCCCTTTGTTGATTATTTCCTATTTATCTGACATAATAGCTTGTTTGTACAGCATTGTTTGCCAGTTGTCTCCCCTATTAGATTATGAGATCCTCAAGAACAGAGACTGTTTTTTGCTTTTTCTCTGTATCCCAATGTTTAGCCCAGTGCCTGGCCCACAGAAGGTGCTTGATATGTGTTAATCAACTGGCTAATCCTACCCTCTGCAGAATGTTTTGCATCTTGAAGAAAGAAAGTACTTTCTAATTCAGCAGGTGAGAATGAGTTAAACTTCCTCACAAGACTTTTTCCCCTTCCTTATTTCATACAAATAATGTCAGAGAAAAAGAGGCAACAGCAGGATTTCCTTACTTTTTCTCCTGGAGAAAAATCATTTTAACAACCTGAAACTCCCTCTGGTGGTAAGAACTGATGATAAAGGAAAACAACAAAATCTAGAGTTAAAGTTGTGCCCTCTTTCAACTTCCTTGGAAGGTAGGTCCATCCAGAATTGGGAGGTATATTTCAGAATAAATCCAAAAAAAAGATCTTTGGTATACAGACATCAGAGCCCACCGGAGACGTTTTTACCTGAAGCAAAAACAGTTGAAGATGGGGCGCCTCGGAAGTGGTGGCAGAGACAGCAAGATGGGGGTGACAATCACAGAGGCCTGGGAAGAGAATTAGAAGCACATGTGACAGTGACATGAACAGAGGAAATGGTGAATAAAGTTCTCTGGCTCAACTGGGTCTCATTGCCCAAGTTCAATCTTCCCTCCCAGTTTCAAGCAGGGGTGTAGACAAAGAGACTATCATGCGTGAAGATGGCTCCAGTTTAAAAGGATGTGTTTGTATTTCTGTTCTTGCTCTACCTTTTATAAAAGTAAATATACTTTTATAAAAGTTAATTAATATTAATTTGTTAATATTGGGGCTTGTGAGAGTAAAAATGAATAAATACTCAAAGTATTTATTATATAGAATTTAATAATAATAAAGTGAAGGAGAAAAAAAAGATTCTTTCAGCTGAGTGAGCAGAGTACAGAGAGCCAGAGACCCACACCTGCAGCACTTTACCAAAAGCAAAGCCCAATAAAGAGCCCCTCAGCGTGAGTCTCAGCATTATTTATCTCTCAAAAGGGAGGATGTAAGGTGAGCATGTAACTTAAAAAGGGTGCTGGGTAAATGGATTTCAGGTGAAGGAAATGTTCTATTTGCACAGGCACTAATCACTGGTCAATCTTAATTATGTAAAGGAAACAGAATAACGGGTCAATGATGAAAATGATAATGCTGGTAGCTCACATTTATATTGCATTTACTGTGAACCAGGCACTATGTTAAGGGCTTGGCAGTTATTATCTCATTGTGGAAAACACATTAGAACAGAGGAAGGCTGAGGCTTTGAAAAAAATCTAATGGCCCCATATGGTACCCCTAGAACTCAAAAGGGAAATATAGCCAGCAACTCTCTGGGATCCCAACTAGCCAGTGTGAGTGGGAGTTTGGATAAGAATCCCTAGAGTTGGGGGCAGCTGGATGGCTCAGTGGATTGAGAGTCAGGCCCAAAGATGGGAGGTCCTGGGTTCAAATCTGGCCTCAGATACTTCCTAGCTCTGTGACCCTGGGCAAGTCACTTGACCCCCATTGCCCAGCCCTTACTGCTCTTCTGCCTTGGAACCAATGCACTGTATTGATTTTAAGATTTTAAGGGTTTTTAAAAAAAGAATCCCTAGAGTTTATATGGCTCCCACAACTAAAGTTACCAAAACATCTGATCTTAAAGCAACTTCTTTACAAATCAAAAGGGAATGGGAAGAAGAAATGATTATAGTTAGCATCCCTTCTCCCCTTGAGTCTCTTGACTTCCACCTCTATATTTGGGGTCATAGTCCCCACAAAAGACCAATGACACCAATAAATAAAGTCTCAATAGCTTGAGTGTGCTGCCATTGTGGGTTCAGGGGCACTGAGGTGAGCTGTCTTTGCTCCAGCTCTTAGCCTTGGCCACCACCCTGTTCACCACTGTTGATGCCCACATATCAGCCACTTGCCTTACACTCCCCTCAATGCTAATGACTTATGGCTTCCCTGACTGCCAGAGACTCCCTGGAAGAAATTTCTGCTTTGTGGTTCTTCCTCTCAACAACTCCTGCTCGGTTTTTTGAGGTATGGATTGTGGGCCATACATAGCATCATAATTCCTTTTCTATGAGCACATTTGTCCTTGGATTGGTTATCTGGCCTCTTGAAAATGGAAGAGATCAGTAGAGTTGGAGGAAAGGACTGCCATCAGTCTCAGGCATTCATGCAACACATAAAGGGTTCGTTAGAAAGAACAGGATCAATCTATCTGATAAAAGGGATGACCATTTGATTGAGGTTTTGTATCTCCCTGTGGAAAAAATGATGTTGAGAGTATGTCAGCCTGGGACCTTTTGGGCTTATTTACCCTTTATTAAGGGTTGATTTGGTTAATTTGACTATGGCAGTCAAATCTGTGCTGGGGCAATTTTTTTTAATTATTTAATTTTTTCTCTCTCTAACCTCTCATTGGGGAAAAAAAAATTTGTAAAAAAAACAAAAGCTTTGTGTCAAGGAAGACAAATTGCTACATTGGCCATGTTCAAGAAATATATTTCCTGTTTTACACACTGAGTCTATCATCTATCATGTGGATAGCATGTTTCATATTGGTCCTCTAAAATAGTGGTTGATCATTTTGTATTGATCAAAGTTCTTAAGCCATTCCCTAACTGATGGATATCCCCTTATTTTCCAATTTCTTACCACCACAAAAAAGGGATGTTATAAATATTTTTCACTAATAACTAACCAGGGGCCAGTATGGATCCCAGAGAATAAGAGGTAGCATTTACATAGGACTTTAAGGGCATTTTAGAAATATTATTTCATTTCATCCTCATAACAACCTGAGAAGTAGGTACTATTATCATCAGTATTTTAGTACTTCCTCAGGCAATTGAGGCTTGTGACTTCCCCAGGGTTTCAGAGCTAGTAAATATCTGAGGCTAGATTTGAACACAGGTCTTCCTAACTTCGTGTACATCTACAGTGCCAGTAGCTGCTTCAAGGAAAAGATGACACTTACCATAAAGGAAGGAAAATGGTATTCGACACAAACAGGCTTCTGTGAATCCTCGATGTTGCTTTGAACTTTATATGGAGTGAAATAAAGGCTGTCCTCTACTTGACATGGATTATTTCCTTCATTGCTAGCTCAGGAACTTCTGCTTATTTTTGTTTAGACCTATAGTACAAGCTATATTCTGAGGATCTCAGATGAGTAACTGGGAATTTTATGCCTTTAAAACTACATTACCCAGGAGCCCATTGACTTCCTGTAGTTACCTACTGACGTAGACAGGAGATAAATTTGGTGGATTTCTGGGGTTAACCTTCTTCTCTTCCTATGAAAGCAGCTGTGAATGCAGGACTTTTTAACAGGTAGACTAGCCATGAACAAATGTTTTTATTTTGTTACTTATTTATTCATTTACTTTTAGTGATTATTAATAAATCTTATAAAACATAATATTTAAAGTTATTATTATATATTCATTTTAATTTTTACACAAATAAAACTCTGGATAGTATCAAGAGCCATTAAGATATGATTTTTAATTTGAACCTTCACATTTGAACTTTGTCATGGGTCCTTAGAGGCCATTGAATCCAACCTCTAATTTTATAGATGAGAAAACTGAGGCACATATCATTTGTCCTTCATTTTAAAGAGACCCAGCAACATCATAGGGTGATATCTTGACTTACAAGTGAGTTGGATTTAAGTGAGGCAGTGTTGCACCAAGTCTCATTCTCCCTTCCACAATCATCGAAGTCTAACATCAAGACAAAAATCAGGATAACTGGTGATGGCCAGGAGGTAGTAGACAACCTTGGCTGCTGCGTATCCTACAGCTTCTTAGAGCCACAGGTGAGAAGCGAGTGACAGATGGACACTAAAGTTGGATGAGCAGCCATGAAAAGGGATCAGCAAGCCCTCACACCAGCGGTGCTAGTCCTTGAATACTCCATCCACTCCACATAAAGGTTAAGTGACTTGCACAAAGTCACATAGCTATTAAGTGTTTGAAGCAAGATTTGAATTCATGTCTTCCTAATCCCAGGTCCAGGGCTCTCTTCCCTGTATCGTGCTGCCAATTAAGAAGTTATTGAGGGGGCAGCTGGGTGGCTCAGTGGATTGAGAGCCAGGTCTAGGGATGGGAGGTCCTGTGTTCAAATCTGGCCTGAGACATGTCTTAGCTGTGTGACCCTGGGCAAGTCACTTGACCCCTCATTTTCTAGCTCTTACCACTCTTCTACCTTAGAACCAATACACAGTATTGATTCTAAGATGGTAAAGGTTTAAAAAAAGAAGAAGAAGTTATTGAGGTAATCTAGGAAAGAGATAAAGAGGCCCAGACTAGACAAAGACCAAAAGCAAACAACTCCTAACCTCAAAGATCTTACAACCTACAGGGCGATTACAACACATATGTAGGGTGGTTTATTGAAAATACCATGGTACAATGGAAAGAATGATGGATTTGAAGTTAAGGGAAATCAGAATCAAATCCCAATCTATGAGATCTTAGGAAAATCCCTAGACTTCTCTGGGCCTCAGTTTCCTCATCTGTAAAATCAGATGGTAGGATTCATTGGCCTCTAAGCTCATAGAATCATACCTCTCAAGCTAGAAGGTGCCTCAGGGACCAAAATCCTTCTCCACTTTTACAGGTTGACTAAATGAATTAAATGTTCCAAGTCACCCAAAGTAGCAAGAGGAAGAATTGGAATTTGAATACACATCCTCTGGTTTCCAAGCCACATTTTTCTATTGTACTACTAGGTCCCCTCCAGCTTTAAATCTTTGGTCCTAAATAAGTAAGTGTAAAGTAAATATACAGTCATTTCAGAGGTAAAGAGCACTGATCGTTAGAGAGCTCAGGACAAGCCTCATATTGGAGGAAGTGGCATCTGAAGCGAGCCTGGAAGAAAAGCAGAGATTCTAAGAGGCGGAGGTGACAGAGGGAGGGCAGAGCAGGCAGGAAGCAAATGGCTTTGCCAAGTCAATGGAGATAAAGATGGATTGTCGTATATGAAGAACATTTAGGAAGCTGAAGTGTGCAAAGATGAGTAATAAGAAATAATGCTAGAATGTGGAGGTGAAAGTCAGATTATGGCTTCAAACGTCTGTGGTTGTTCAGTTGTTTTAGTTATATCCAACTCTTTGTGATCCTGTCTGGAGTGTTCTCGGTGAAGATACTGGAATGGTTTGTCATTTCCTTCTCCAGCTCATTTTACAGATGAGGAAACTGAGGCAAACAGGGCTGTGATTTGGCAATGGTTGCATAGCTAGGAAGTATCTGAGATTGGATTTGAACTCAGGACTTCCTGACTTTAGACCTGGTGCTTTACCCACTGTGCCACCTAGCCGCCCAAGAATTTTGTATTTTATCATAAACACTATAGAGAGTTTAAAGTGGCTTTTTTTCTTAAATTAAAACTCTTACACTTCAATCTTAGACTCAATACTAAGTATTGATTCCAAGACAGAAGAGCTGCCCCTCTCAAAAGATTTTTGAGAACCAGAATAATGGGGTTAGATGGGTGTGTGTAGTTTAGAAAAAAATCTTGAACCCTTTGATTCCATCTCCCAGAATTCTTTCCCCGTCCCAAAATTCTTTCTTCCTTTTTACATGCATCTTTATGTTACTGTTTATATAGTTCTGTAAACTCCTCCCTCGTGCTCTCTTCCACATGGGTGGCTTTTGTGAGCTCCCTCCAGACCCTAGCCTTTTAGTTTCCCTTTTGCTTCAAGTTTAATTTTAATAAATCATATTAAATATAATACTTGGAATACTGGATGTTAATTTTTAAATCTACAGGTGTTTGAGGAGTGGCTATTTGACTCGTATGCAGGAAATTAATTGGAAAAGGGAGACATCAGACCTTGAAAATAAGGGAGAACAAAACCTGGTCCAAACAGTATACAAAGAATAGGCATTATGCTTTTTGGAATATGAATACCATTAAGTATGACCCATTATGGGTAGGAAAAAAGTGCCTCCAAAAGCATCCTTTTACTGATACTGGCCTTTGTTAATCATCAGAAATACAAGATTTAAGAAACTTCTTGCCTGGTCCTTAACATATATGGAGATTCTCGTAGCCCTGGCAGTGGGATTTACAGTGCTCAATCCTGGTGGGTTTTCACCCAGATAGAAAGTTTCTATTCTAGTTATGTCACACTCAGCAAGAAGGAAGGGAAAGTTTTGAATGTGGCCAGCAGCAAGCATCCTTCATTAAGATGGTGATGAATTCTGAAGACACCACTTACCATGATGTGCATTGCCCCCGACACTTCTCATCACAATGAAATTGTCTTCTAGGCCAGAGCTTTTTTTAAACCTGATAGTGCCTATAACAGTCATAAAACATCTTCAAGATAGAATTTCCCTCATTTCCCTATGCAAAAGTTTATTTTAGGCATATGAAAAATGTGTTATAATAGTCATTGGAAAGCATTCACTCGCGGAAGCTTGCTCTCCCATAAGCTCTCTCCACAAACCTTGCAATAGATCTATGTATACACCAATATTAGAACACATTTATAATGATCTACTGTAATTATACAGGACAAGAGTTTGATTATTTTATGGCTCTTTATTTTGTTAGAGAGCAATCGATGCATTAAATCACATTAGACAATCCATGCCGGTGCTGTTACAAAACATCTTTGTATTTGGAACAAATTTGGAGTGTCATTTCTGATATCACAGATTATTCATCTTCACTTTGGAGTCTTTGGTGTCTTCAGTCTCAAATTTTGGTGCTAACAAGGAGGGGGAAAAAACAGAGAAAAAGTATTAAATCGGTTTTTCTAATGATGCAAAAATTTTAAATAAAATCCTAACATGGAGATTACAGATCATAAAGATTTTACACTATGATCAGGTGGATTAATACCAGGAATGTAAGACTGGTTTGATATTAGGAAAACTAAGAGCATAATTGACCACATCAATAGTAAAAACAACAAAAATCATGTGATTATATTAATAGAGAAAAAATGTTTGCTAAAATACAACACCCATTTCTATTAAAAACTCTTGAAAGGATAGGACTAAATTAAGGGGTCTTTTAGAATAAATGGTATCTCTCTGAAACCAAGAGCAAAAATTATCTGTAATAGGAATAAACTAGAAGCCTTCCCAGTGAGATCAGGAGAGAATCAAGATGTCCATTATCACCACTATTATTCAATATTGTATTAGAAATGCTAGCTATAGAAAAGATGAGAAAAAGAAATTGAAGGAATAAAAATCACGATGAGGAAACAAAATTATCATTCTTTTCAGATGATTTAATGGTATATTTAGAGAATCAACTAAAAAACTAATTGAAATAATGAGCAAGTTTAGCAAAGTTGCAAGATAGATATAAAATAAACCCACATAAAGCATCAGCATTTCTGTATATTTACAACAATACCTAGCAGGAAAATATAGACTGCAGACAACATAAAATACTTGAGAGTCTACCTGCCAACCCAGGGACTGTATGAACATAACCACAACATGCTTTTCACACAGATAAAGACAAATCTAAACTGTTGAAGAAATATTAATTGCTCTAGGGTAAACTGAGACAATATAATTAGGATGAAAATGTATTGAGATTTATTTATTCAATGCAATACTAGTAAAACTACCAAAGAATTATTTTATTGAGCTAGAAAAAAATAACAACAAAATATGTCTGGAAGAACAGTCAAGAATATAAAAGCAATAAATAAATACATGTGAAGGAAGCATGTGAGTACTAGATTTCAAACTATATCACAAAGCAGTAATCATTAAAACAATCTAGTCCTGGATAAGAAATAGAATGGTGGATCAGTGGAATAAATTAGGTACAAAATACATAGAAATAAATGACCTGACCTTAGAAATATGGTGTTTGATAAACCCAAAGACACAAGCTTTGGGGCAAGAACCCAACATTTGACAGAAAACGAGGGTATGTCCTTCAATTGGGGAATGGCTGAACAAATTGTGGTATATGCTGGTGACGGAATATTATTGTGCCAAAAGGAATAATAAATTGGAGGAATTCCATGTGAACTGGAAAGACCTCCAGGAATTGATGCAGACTGAAAGGAGCAGAGCCAGAAGAACATTGTACACAGAGACTGATATACTGTGGTAAAACAGAATGTAATGGACTTCTGTACTAGCAGCAATGCAATGACCCAGGACAGCTCTGAGGGATTTATGGAAAAGATGCTACCCACATTCAGAGGAAGAACAGCAGGAGAGGAAACACAGAAGAAAATCAACTGCTTGAATACATGATTGGGGATCGAAAGTACCACACCAAAGCAACTATCAACAATTTGGAAATAGGTCTTGATTAATGACACACGTTAAAACCAGTGGAAATGCATATTGGCCAGGGGAGGGGGGAGGTCATGGGGTGAAGGGGAAAGTAAGAGCATAAACTATGTAACTATGTTAACTTTTCTAAAATATAAATATTAATAAATGTTTAAAATAAAAAAAGAAAATAATAACTGAAATATGATCATGATTATCAACTATGAAAGATGTAGTTACTCTGATCAAGGCAATGATCCAAGACAGTTCCAAAAGACCCATAATGAAAAATGCTATCCACCTCCAAAGAGAAAAAAGATGAATCAAAGCAGTCTTTTTCTTGTTTTTTTTTTCATTTTTTTGTAACATTGCTATTATGAAAATATGTTTTGCATGACTTCACATATATTGCTTGCTTTCTCAAAGGATAAGGAATAGGTAGGAGGAAGAAAGGATTTGGAACTAAACTTTAAAAACAATTTATTTTTGTTGTCATGCAAAACACACTTCCATATTGGTCATTGTTGTAAGAGCACACTCATACATGAACAAAACCTCAAAATATAACCATAAATACACTGGTGAAGATGACTCCAATGGTTCTTTCTTTGTAGGTAGATAGCATTCTCTGGAGGTGGATAAGTCTTTCAGGATTGCCCCAGATTATTGCATTGCACAGAGTAGCCATGATTTCACAGGTAATCATCATATAATATTGCTTTTACTATGTACAGTGTTCTCCCGCTTCTGCTTATTTCACTCTGCACCAGTTCCTGCATATCTTTCCAGCTTTTCCTGAAACCATCTAGCCTATTATTTCTTATAGCATAATAGTATTCCATCACCACCATGTACCACAATTGTTCAACCATTTCTCAATTAATAGACATCCCTTTAATGTCCAATTCTTTGCCACTACAAAAAAAAGCTGCTATAAATATTTTTATACAATAAGTCCTTTTCCCTTTTTCATTATCTCTTTGGGATATAGACCCAGTAGTGTTATTACAAGAACAAAGTCTATGCATAGTTTTATAGATCATTGAACACAGTTCAAAATTGCTCTTCAGAATTGGATCTCCAGGTTGGATCAGTTCATAACTCAACCAGCAATGCATTAGTGTCCCAATTTTGCCACATCCCCTCCAACATTTATCACTTTCCTTTACTGCCTATTGGCCATTCTGATATAGGTATGAGGTGGTACCTCAGAGTTATTTTGATTTGAATTTCTCTAATCAAGAGTGATTTTTTTCATAAAATTTCATTTTTTTTTCATATGATTATTGATGACCGATTTCTTCATCTGAAAACTGCTTGTTCATACCCTTTGACCATTTGTCAGTCAGGGAATAGTTTATATTCCTATAAATTTGAGAAATTAGATCTTTATCAGAGAAAGTTGTTATAAAAATTTTTTTCCATTTTATTGTTTCCTTCTACCATGAGCAATTATTATTTTTCCAATTGTTTAGATCTGACTTTGTGTGAAAAGTATTTTATAATTGTGTTCATATAACACCTGTATTTGCTTTGGCAAATAGATTCCCAGGTATTTTATATTGTCTAGAGCAGTGATGGGCAAACTTTTTAAGAGGGGAACAAAGGAAAGGAAATGCTCATCCGTCAGTCTGTTTCTAAGGCAACTCTTTCAAAGTTTCATTGTATTGTATCCTACTCATCGTATTCATCAGATTAGGAATAATGTTATGAGACTGGATATAACATTTCAGGGGGCTGCATCTGGCCTGTGGGCCATACTTTGCCTATCACTGGTCTAGAGTGATTTTAAGTGAAATTTCTCTTTCTAACTCCTTACTAAAGTTATTAATTATCTTAACCCCTTTTTTAACATTAGATTACTTAGTTTCCAATTAATTTTTTATGTTTACATGGAGTTTTATTGATTATATTTTATTGCATCTGAGGATGCATTTATTATTTCTGCTTTTCTGCATCTTGTTGTAAGGTTTTTATGCCCTAATACATCGTCAATTTTTGTGTAGGAGCCATGTACTGCTGAAAAGGATATATATTCCTGTCTATTCCCATTCTGTTCTCTCCAGAGATCTATTAGTTCTAACTTTTCTAAAATTTCATTCACTTCCTTCATTTCTTTCTTGTTTATTTTTTGTTTTGTTTTATCTAGATCTGAAAGGGGGTAGTTGAAGTCACCCACTAGTACAGTTTTACAATCTATTTCCTCCTGAAATTCATTTAATTTTTCCTTTAGAAATTTAGATTTAGACCATTTGGTGCATATATGTTTAGTATTGGTCCAATACTAAATACTTCAATGTTTACAGTACCTTTTAGTAAGATGTAATTTCCTTCCTTATATCTTTTAATCAGATTTATTTTTGCTTTAGCTTCATGTGAAATCATGATTACTACTCCTGCTTTTTTTACTTCAGATGAAGCAGAATAAAGTCTACTCCAGCCCCTTACCTTTCTCCAGGTGTGTCTCCCTGCATCAAATGTGTTTCTTGAAAATAACATTTAGTAAGATTCTGATTTTTAATTCAGTCTGCTTTCCACTTCTGTTTTATGGGTGAATTCATCCCATTCACATTCATAGTTATGATTACCATCTACATGTTGCTCTCCATCTTATTTCCTACCTTTTCATCTTACTCTTTCCCCTTTCACTCTGTCCCTCCTCCCCAATGTTTCTCTTTTGATCCCCCCACACTTCTTCCTCCTTCCTATTTTCACCCCACTTCTTTTGTCTCATTCCCCTCCTATTTCTCTCTATACAAGGTGAGATAGGATTCTATACCTGGATGAGTATGGTTGTTATTCATTCTCTGAGTCAGTTACAATGAGAGAAAGGTTTAAGCATTACCCATCACTACTCTCATCTTCCCCTCCACTGTAATATTTTTGGATGCCTCTTTAAGTAAGAGAATTTACCCTGTTCCATCTCTCTCTTCCCTTTTTTTCTCGGTGCAATCCTCTTTTTCATTCTTTATTTTTTTTTTGCACATCATGTCATACTAATCATCTTACTTCCACATGTTCTGTGTATATATACTCCTTCTAAATGCTCTAATACTGATAAAAAAAATTCAAGAATTACAAATATCCTCTTTCCATGTAATACTATATACAATTTGACCTTATTGGGTCCCTTAACTTTTCTGTTTCTTATTTACCTTTTGGGGCTTCTCTTGGGTCTTGTGTTTGGACAATATTCTATTTAGGTCTGGTCTTTTCATCAGGAATACTTGGAAATCTTCTTATTTTATTAAATGACAAATTTTCCCCAAAAGAATATAATTTGTTTTGCTGGATAGGTGATTCTGGGTTATAAACCTAGATCTTTTGCCTTCTAGAATATTATATTCCATGCTTTCCAAACCTTTAATATGCAGGATGGTAAGTCCAGTGAAATCCTGACTGTAGCTCCATGGTATTTGAATTGTCTCTTTCTGGCTGCTTGCAGTATTTTCTTCTTGACTTTGGGGTCCTTGAATTTTGCTATAATATTCCTAGAATTTGTTATTTAGAGATTTCTTTCTGGAGGTTATCTCTTAAATTGTTTCTCCTGGATCTGTTATCCAGGTGAGTTCCTTTTTCATTGACATATTTCATGTTTTCTTCTAGTTAAAATTTGTATGTGTGTGTGTTATTGTTTCTTGATGCCTCATGAAGTCATTAGCTTCTAGTTGTCCAATTCTAATTTTTGAAGAATGATTTTCTTCCATGAGCTTTTGAATCTCCTTTTCATTTGGTCCATTTCTTCTTGCATTGCTTTCATTCCTCTTCCCCATTTTTCATCTACCTCTGTTAAATGATTTTTAAATCCTCTAGAATCTGATACCAATTCTTATTTTTCTTTGAATCTTTGTATGTGCTTGTTTTGCTCTCACTGTCCCCTTCAGTGTCTATACCTTGCTTTTTGACACCATAAACATTTTCTATGGTTAGGTGGGGGGGGGCGTTGTTTGTTTATATTCCAAGCCTTTTTTTCACTTTTATTTTAAAAGTATTTTAAATCTGTTGTTAGGAAGAATAGGGCACTCTCTTAAACTTCAGTTCTTCCTTGATGCAACCCTTAGTCTTATTTCTGGGTTTCTGCAAGTTTCATTTCTTCCAAGGTAGTATGATGGCCTATGGTCTGGGAGCTCTGAGAGTCACCTCCCACTGCTGATGGCTCAAATTCTAGTCTCAGGCTTGGGTGGGAGCTTTTTCTCTCACTCTGGGCTTGATCATGTCAGGCACACTGGACTGCCTTGCCCTGGGTCAGGGCTCCCACAGGCCATTACCCTGGGAACTGTCTTTGCTGGGCATCAAGGGACCTAGCTCTAGGTTTACACAGACCTGGAGTGCTGCCCAGGCTGTATCAAACTGGGATTCAGGTCTTTACTACAAGCTTGGGCCAGGGCTCCTGGCATCTTTCTGGGCTTATACAGATCAACCACAACACAGACTCCCTCCCACTGGAATTCTGGACCTTACTGCAGGCTTGCTTAGAATTTTATGGTACGTGCCTTGAGTTGCACTGCTGTTGGCTTAGGTAGGGTTTCAGAGTCTAGATGTTGGCTTGGGCCCAGGTCCAAAACCTAGAACAGAAGATGTGGGGTGGGGCTTGCTGTTGACTTGCTCCTTATTCCTCTGGCTGTGCTCCCTCTTATTTCAGTCACCCAGATGCTCTCTGCCTACCTTTCAAGTTGTTCTCTGCATGAAAGTTGCTTCACACTATCTTCTTGTTGGTTCTTTCACTCCAGTATTCTGCTGTAATAATCATGTCTCAGAAAAAAATAAAAAATACTTGTGTAGAAGCCTCTGAATTTTAGCACAGCCAGAAGAAAGAATTGTCATTGTTTAACACTATCTTATTTCTCAGGGATTAGAGAAAAATCTGAGCTGGGTGGCTCAGTGAATTGAAAATCAGGAGGTCTTAGGTTCAAATATGGCCTCAGCCCTGGCCAAACCATTTAACCCTCATTGCCTTGTCCTTACCACTCTTCTGCCTTAGAACCAATACACTATTGGCTCTAAGACAGAATAAAAGGGTTTAAAAAAGAGGGGAGGAGAACCTCCAAGTAATGGAAAGGGAAAATCAAACAAGTATTTGGAAATACTCTTTGTGTATCAAGAATTTAAAAGCACCATCTTGGTTTTGTCTCTTCTTTTCTGGGCATTAATGCTAGCAAAATAATCTCAAAGCATCAATATATTCTACCCTTTTGTATTTTGCCTTTTGTCATACTCACAAGTACCTGGACGGACAGGGAAAAATGAGTTCTAGAACCAGAAGTTTTGCCTTACTGAGTGGTAAGTGACATCATAAGAATTGCAAACCTCTGGACAAAATTGCTTCTTTTTTAAAAACCTGAACTTTTCATCTAGATATTTTAGGACTAGATAGATACAATCTCTATCACCTCATTTAAACCCAAGAGTTAGGAATTCTGCTGATTTGAACACTTTGCAAATGAGAACAGGAAAATAATCACATCTGACCTACAAATAGTAATTCTCTATGAGAGGTGATAAGGGCCATGACAAGCCTAAGACAAAAACAAAATGTCTTACAAAATGCCAAGAGACCTCCAAATAATTGGAAACATGTATTTTATAAGTTTACTAGATATTTTTTCTTTTGGAGAAATCAAACATTCCATATTCTATCCAGTTTATAGCAGTTTATAGAAATTAGGCAATACTGGAAAGTAGAAATGACAAGTTTTCCTTGTTTTGTGCTGACTTTAAAAAAGCATTTTTAAAATAATAAGGGAGCAGTCCCTTCTTGTGAGCAATCTCCTTGATAGAGGCTATGAACTAAAACAAGAAAATAAAAATGTGTTAGTTATTCAAATAGCATCACTCTTCCCTGTAAGAAAGAACACGTTTAAAAAAATACAATGATCATCATTGTAGCTCATATTTTTATGACATTTTTAAGACTTGTCTTTTATACATCCATTACCTATTTTACCATTTTTCCCTTTTCCTTGATTAGCTAGTGTTTAGCACAAATTCAATCACCTTACCAATCTTTGTTTGTCCACAGTAGATAGAAGGCTTCTCCCTAAATCCCTATCTGTTTTCTTCCTATACTCTCTCTTAATGACTTCTTCAACTCCTATGAGTTTAATTATCATTATGTTAATGAATTACAGATGCATAGATACATAGAAATCCAGCCCTAGTCTCTACCTTGAGCTTAAATCCCCCATTACAATTGCCTACTGGACATTTAAAACTAGATGTCCTACTTATAACAAAGAAGGTTATCCGCTGCCAGAGAAAGAACTGTTGGAGTCAGATGCAGATCAAAGCACTTTGCACTTGTTTATTTGGGTTTTGGTTTTAAATGATTATTCTTTTAAGATGGAAATATGTTTTGCATGATAATACATGTATAACCCATACTGAATTGCTTGCCAGCTCAGGGAGGAAGGAGGGAAGGGAGAAAGGAAAACAATTTGGATCATATAACAAACTTATGTGAAACTTTTTTTTATTATATAATGGTTAAATTGGGATTTTAACAAAATAAGAGAGTTATAAAAAAAAATGGTTGCCGATTATTATCCCTTAAGTCAGAGAAACTATTAGCAGCTTTTAACAATTTTGTTTAATTGGAATGTTAGTAAAAAGAGGGAAATGTGGAAGGGAAAGAGTTAAGGAGACTGCCTAGCCTACCCTAAATGCTAATCCAATAAAATAAAGCTCACTCCCCAACACAGTTCCAATCTCCATGTGGGAATCCTAGTCACTCACCAGCAAGCCAGGCAGGATCCAGGCAAGGTCCCAATGCAGAAAAACCTTCATGAACTAAGCTCACCCAGGCAGCAGTGAACCCAACAAGAAAGTCCCTGACTCCAAGAAGTTCCAAAACCAAAACTGAAAGTCCTGAAGCCAAAAACTCCAGTTGAAAGGCCCAAAGCTCCAAGTCAAAATTGAAGTTTAAAAGCCTCAAGGAGCCATCCTCCAAAGAAGAAATACAAAGGAGAAGATCCATGGAAAAGAGATTCCAAAGAAGAACTCCAAAGGAGAAGTTCCCTGGACAGGAAATTCAGGACTTTTTATAGTCCCTTTTCCACGTCACTTCCTGTCCCTTCCCCACTTTACAGGAACCAACCGCAGTCTTTCAATTTGCCTAGCACTGCCCTGGGGGGAGGAAGGGAGAGGAGAGGGCATTGACCTCTGGATTTGTCACTCACTCTAGCAAGTGACTTGTCAACTCTCATACTTAGTGACTGGTAAGGTACTAAGTAAGGGTACTTAAGTTTTTAATTGATTAACTTAAAAATTGCTGTTTGATAGACAAAAAGTGTTTAATTCACTCTTCACAATTCCCCCTGTGATTCTTTGGGAGACTAGTCTCCCCAATGAATTATTTAACATAACCAGCTTATACCTCTAAAGATCTTCTAGCTAAAGGCGCATACAATATTGTACTTTCTAAGAGAAAATTACAATAGTTGGAGATAAGAGGGAAATAGAAGAGACAGAGCAAAACCAATGTTTGCTAGGCACATTGACAAAAACCAATTAGGGGGTAGTGCCCTTTGGCATAAGAGTTTACTTTCAGAATAAATGTGTCCAGCCCCCTTCAGTTCAATCAGTTACATCCCAAAGTTCATTCTGGATTGTCTGGTGCAGTATAAATTTCTTCATGGCACTTTCTTCAAACAGCTTACTTTCTTGATTCGAGTAGTTAGCAAGCTTCTTTTCTTGAAATTTTTCTCAAAAAATTTTGTCTTGCATTTTAAGAAAATTATACAATTACATATACTTAATAATATGTATGTATATACATATGTATACATATATATCTTTATATTATCCAAAAAACCCTAGATATATTAGAAACATCTCAAACCCATTAGAGCTCATTATCTTTCTCCCCAAATCCATTTCTCTAAATTTCCCAATTTCTTTCATAGGCACTACCATTTTCCCACTTTCTCATGTTCATAATCTTAGTATTCTCTTCAATTTTTCATTGTTCTTGATTGCACAATCCAATCAGATAACAAATAATGCTGTTCCTATTTCCCCATTGTCAAAAGGTGTCTTCACACAGCCACCACTGTAATACAGGCTTTTGTTTTCTTTTCCCTAAACTACTGAAATAGCTTCTTAATTAGTCGCTTTGCCTCAAGTGTTTCATCACTTTTGTTCATCCTCCACATTGCTACCAGGGTAATGTAACACAGAAATGGTGGCACATAGGAAGGCCATGTTACTGTGAGAGTACCAATAGGTCTGCTTTTAACAGGTTGTCCTGGGCCACCCAGAAATATATTTAGGTAAATATGTAATGGGATCTGACCCAACCCATCTCTGTCAAGACAATTTCTAACAATGCTTGGGCCCTCACTCTTCCACTCTCCTAATCCCAAGAGAACTATTGGTCAAGAATTATGCTTAAATGTTATTAATGTTAACATCATAAATTTGCCACATAGAAATGTGATATTCCATTTTTAGGCCTCAGAATAAAATCCATGTTCCATAGTTGCTCTAAAGGGGAGAGTTATTGTTTTTGTCCTTCATTTTCAGAGAAGATCAATGACATCACAGGGTGACAACTTGACTTGCCTGTGAATTAGATTTAAGAGAGGCAGAATTATACAAAGTCATAGGCCTCATCCTGTTCTCCAGAGTCATTGAAGTCCAGTAGCAAGACAAAAGTCAGAACAACTGGTGATGGCCCAGGATGCAGTGGCTGACCTTGGCGTCTCTGATGCCTGACCAAGCCCTGGGCCCTCTACAGTACCTGCTTCAACCACCTTTATGGCTATTAGAACAAATTATTCTCATCTGCCCATTCTGCTAGGAGAAGACTTCCCGTGCTTGGGGTAGAAATCTTCCTAATTCATTGATAGGTTTGATACCCTCCGCCTGGTTTAGCCTGTTGCCAAGACAATTTTACTGGGATTTGGCTACCGCTCATGCTACAACTTCTTGGGGCCACAGGTGAAAGTTGGGGGATAGGCGGACACCAAGGGTGGATGAGTAGCTAGTTCAAAAGGGAGATAAACAGTTTACTCTCAGTCATTCCAGGTCCTTCCCACCAACCACTTGTTACACAAAAGACAAAAACAGATTTAGAGGAAATATTTTTCCAAGCAAGCAACAAAACAGAAAATGGAAAGTTCAGATTGGGATAAATGATAGAACATACATGAATAAATGGATTCTTCAGTGGAGGGGCAAGATAAAGTCTCACCTAAGGAGAGAATGATCTTACTAAGAGAAATCCAGTCTTTACCAGTCTCAGAGAGTGCTTGCTGGGAATAAAGGGACATGTTAGGAGGCCAGTTTTCCCCACGTATCTGCAATTTGGAGGACTCCTCTTTTACAGAGTCTACACTTTCCCTCATACCCTGATTCCCATAAACTCCACTTCTTCAGTATTTCTAAAGTCTCTTTTTTAAATGTGATCTCTGGCTTCACAGGCTCCCTCCTGCTTAGGAGTCAGACATTCTTCCTCCTGGGGTGCTAAATTCACCTGAGGCACAGATGAGTTTACATGCAGATCTAACCATGTTATTACTCAACTAAATAGCCTCCAGTGGCTCCCTTTTCCCTGTAGAATCAAGTATCCTCTATTTAGCTTATTATGAAGAACTTCATAATCATGCCCTAACCTATATTCCTCATCTTATACCTCATTTTCCCTCCCAAATTCTACAATCCAGACAATTTGTAATTTCTGTGTCTTTGCTGCCCATCATGTCCAGAATGCATCCCCTCTTGCCTCTCTTTCTTTAAGGCAGAGCTCAAGTACTACCTTCTGCATAAAGACTTTCTTGATCCCCTCAACTGCTAAGGCTTTCTCTCTCAAACTATTGTTTTTAACTATTGTGCATTTATTTATATATTTTCTCATAATAATAGCTAGTATTTATATAAAACTAGGTTTGCAAAGTACTTTCCAAATATTATCTCATTTTATGCTCACAACATCCCTGGGAGATAAGTGCTATTATTATCCCAAATTTAAAGACAAGAAAACTGAGGAAGGTAGAAATTAAATAACTTTCCCAGAGCAACACAGTGTTTCAGGCTGAACTTGAACTTAAGTCTTCCTGACTTCTATTCATTCAGCTGCCCCTTTATATTTATTCTTAGTATATATGCACATATATTTGTTGATTCCCCTGGCAGAATGAAAGGTTTTTGTGTTTTGTTCATTGTATTTTGTTCATTGTATTTATGGCCTCCCTCTCTTTTTTTTTTTAACATTTATTAATATTCATTTTTAACATGGTTACATGATTCATGCTCCACCTTTCCCCTTCAACCCCCCTCCTGAACCCCTCCCCACCCATGGCCCATGCGCATTTCCACTACTTTTGTCATGTGTCCTTGATCAAGACCAATTTCCAAATTGTTGGTAGTTGCATTGGTGTGGTAGTTTCGAGTCCACACCCTCAATCACGTCCACCCCGACCCATGCGTTCAAGCAGTTGTTTTTCTTATATGTTTCCTCTCCTGCAGTCCTTCCTCTGAGTGTGGGTAGCATCTTTACCATAAATCCCTCAGAATTGTCCTGGGTCATTGTATTGCTGCTGGTACAGAGGTCCATTACATTTGATTTTACCACAGTATATCAGTCTCTGTGTATAGAGTTCTTCTGGCTCTGCTCCTTTCGCTCTGCATCAGTTCCTGGAGGTCTCTCCAGTTCGCCTGGAACTTCTCCAGTTTATTATTCCTTTTAGCACAATAGTATTCCATCACCCGCATATACCACAGTTTGTTCAGCCATTCCCCAATTGAAGGACATACCCTCCTTTTCCAATTTGTTGCCACCACAAAAAGCGCAGCTATGAATATTTTCGTACAAGTCTGTTTATCTATGATCTCTTTGGGGTACAAACCCAGCAATGGTATGGCTGGATCAAAGGGCAGGCATTCTTTTATAGCCCTTTGAGCGTGATTCCAAATTGCCAGCCAGAATGGCTGGATCAGTTCACAGCTCCACCAGCAATGCATCAATGTCCCAATTTTGCCACATCCCCTCCAACATTCATTACTCTCCCCTTCTTTCATTTTAGCCAATCTGCTAGGTGTGAGGTGATACCTCAGAGTTGTTTTGATTTGCATTTTTCTAATTATTAGAGATTTGGAACACTTTCTCATGTG
>NC_058131.1:303000592-303047497 GCF_016433145.1 Gracilinanus agilis
CTCTCATTGAGATATTTCATGTTTCCTTCTATTTTTTCAGTCTTTTGGCTTTGTTTTATTTGTTCTTGTTGTCTTGAGAGATCATTAGTTTCTACTTGCTCAATTCTAGCCTTTAGGGATTGATTTTCGGCTATAATCTTTCGGTTTTTGGCCATAATCTTCTGGTTTTCGGCCATAATCTTCTGGTATTCCTTTTCAATCTGGTCATTTCTGGAGTTCAATTTGCTTATCAGTTCATTTGGTTTCTGAGCCTCACTTTCCAATTGCATGATTCTACCTTTTAAACAGTTATTTTCTTGCCAGATCTCTTCCATTTTCCTCAAAATCTCAGTTTTGAACTCTTCCATAGCTTGTGAGGAGTTTTCCTTATTTGAGGAGGGTCCGGATGCTTGTTTGTTCTCCTCCTCTGTTTGCTCAGTTGTCTGGATTTTCTCTGTGTAAAAGCTGTCGAGTGTTAAAGACTTCTTTTTCTTGTTGTTATTCTTTCTCTTCTGAACTTCCTGAGGCTGAGTAGCCATCATTACCCCAGCAGCTTCTCAGATTTATCCTCGCGCTCAGTGTCTGTCCGCGATCTATTGGCTCCTGAGGTCTGAGTTCTGGTTTTTTCCAAGGTCAAGCCCCCTGGTGGGCCCTCTTGCTTGATCCTCTGCCGGAGGTTTCTTTACAAGTCTCAGGGCGCTGCTTCCACAGTCGTATACCCGTCCACACTGGTTCCCCACTTAGGCTTTAGTTCCTGGCTGTGTCTGCCTCCACCCACGCCTCCGCAGTGCCTGCGTTCTGCTCAGCCTGCGTTGTGCACCCTGCGTCCTGCTCCCGCGCTCAGATTTCGCCTGCGTTTTTTGGCTTAATGGGGTCCTAAGTCTTGCTGCTCTCGGGAACAGGCCCTGGAGCTGCCAATGACTCAATGGGTGCCCCAAACTTGCTCTATTTCTTTTTAGCTGGCTTCGGAGCTACAGGTGTTGTGTGTGGAGGGGATGGGGGTGGGGTGGTTACTCGGCCCGCGATTTCGTGAGGGCTGTTTCACCCTTTTATAGCATGGAAATGCCTCGATTCCACGTACCTTCCACGCTGTGCCCTGTTGTGGGGGTTCCTCCGTTCGTCTGGACTTGTTTTTATGTCCCCTTGAGGAGTTTTGTGTGTTTCGGTCAGGAGAGGTTAAGAGCTGCTCCTTACTCTGCCGCCATCTTAACCCGGAACTCCCTCCCTCTCTTTTTTTACATCACTATTGCTCAAACCCTTCCCTTAGGTTCTATTTCTTTGCTTCCCTCTCCCTTTAATCTTTCTATCAAGATATGTTTGTGATTATACCTTTCCCAGTATTATCCTCCCTCTTAACCATCCCTGCTTGTTTCCTTGTCTACCATGACCCCCAGCTAAAATCAAGGGGGGAAAAACCCTTATGGTAAATAGACAAAATGAACTTATATAATATGCTTGTCCAAAAATACATGTATCTTTCCCCACTGTGGGCCAATTACCTCTCAGACAGGAGGTGAGTAACATGCTTCATCATAGATCCTCTAGAGATATGGTTAATTATTATGTTGATCAGTCCTTAAGTTTTTTTTTCTTTAAAATTTTTCTATCCTTGTACACATTTTTCTCCTAGTTCTGCTCACTTTGCTATGGGCCCATCCAGTTCATACTAACTCAAGATTCTCTAAAATCATCTCTTTCATAATTTCTTTTGGTAAGATATTTTATTACATTTATATATCACAATTTGTTCAGTCATTCTCAAATTGATGGGCACCCTTCCATCTATTTCTTTGCTTCTCTCTCTCTTTAATCATTTTATCAAGATATGTTTGTGATTATACCTTTCCCAGTATTGTCTTCCCACTTAACATCTGTCCAACCCTTCTTGTTTCCTTTTTGAAATAATGTATTTCTACACCAAATTGTGTGTAAAATCCTCCTTTGAGTTTCAGATTAGTGTGAGGTTCACTTTGCAATGCCCACATGCTTTTTCCTTGTCCATATTTATATACTTTTCTTCTCAAGCACTCAAATTAAGAGAAATAGTGAGTTCTGCTCCCTCTTTCCTTTCTATACTGGTGTATTCCTTTCACCCACCCTTTCATTTCCCCTCTTCAAACTCTCAAAACAGAACCAATCTATTCCCAAATCTGTTATTATTTGATTACTTCAATATTCTTTGACATTTGAGATATTTGTTTCTTCTCTAAAGGTAGCATTCCAAGGGTTCATATACATTCAACTTTCTGAAATTCTCTCTACTCTAGTCTTCTATTTCAAAGTTCCTTCCTCAGGTCTGACTTTTTTCATCAGAAATACGAGATTGTCATCTATTTAACTAAAAATCTATTCTTTTCCCTAAAAGATTATGCTCAACTTTGCAGAGTAAACTATTCTTGGTTGTAAACTTATATCTTTTTCATTTGGAATATTGTATTCCTAGAACTCCCCTAATTTATAGAAGACATAGTCTGATCTTGACGAACCTGACATTGGTTCCTTTTTTCCTGAATTGCTTCTTCCTGGACACTTTCAGAATTTCTCTTTTGATGTAAGAACTCTGGATTTTGGCTACAACTTTCCTGGGATTTTTCCTTTGAGGATTTCTTCCAGGAAGTCATCAGTGTATTCTTTTCATCTTCACTTTGCCCTATGCTACTAATGGATGTGAGCAGTTCCCATCTATGATTTCTTGAAATATAATGCCAAGGATTTTCTGATATCTTTCATGGAATCCAGCAATTCTTAAATTATCTCTCTCACTATTTTCAGGTCAGTTATTTCTTATATCAGATATCTTACACATATTCTATTTTTTCAATCTTTTAACTTTTCCCTAATAATTTTTTGCTGTCTCATGGAATCATTCTAGTTATCAGGGAATTAATTTCTCATTTTTGTAATTAATTTCTTACATAAAGTTTACCATCCTTTCATCTAATCTAGTCACTTTCCCACTACTTCTAGGATTTTATTTCATTTTTTATCTTTTGCTTAATGTTTCTAGGAATTGATAATGTCTTTAGGAAAACCCATTTTTTCCTTTGAGTTTCTTCTTGAAGTCATACAGAGTTATTCTTTCCTTTGGGGAAAAGGGATCTCCATCTATATTTCCACCTTCTCCTCCCCTTCTCCATAGCAGTTCCTCTACTCATTCCTCCTCCATATGAGATAGCCATTCCATCCTACATTCTGTTCATAATTTTTTGTTTGCTTATCTTCCCAGCTTTAATACCTGATTTGGGGCTTTATGTTGGGGCCAACCTCTATCCCAACTTTTGTGGGGAGAGGTAGGCCTTATTTGGTCTGAACCTGGGTTACTTGTGTTGCTAAACCGACTTATACCTTTTAGGGTTAGGTTTCCCTCATATCTCTGAGATTTAGAATTCTAGGTCTTCAGGACACTTGATGATGTTTCAAGAAAAATTTCTAAGGGTCTCAGAATCCCCAGATACCTAGACTGTCCAAGATTGAGCACTGCCATGTTGTTCTTACAATTAAAATATTCAAGAACCTGGCATGTGGGTAAGAATATCAGTGTATTGATTAGGGTAGCATTATAACCAATAAATTGCCAGGTCAATGGCCCTCTCAATGATCAAAGACCCCAACAATACCTTTCCATTTCATACCCTTTCCCAAAAGTCCTCTATTATCCTCTCTCTTTGTTCTCTCACTTCTAAGCTTGTCTTTCTATCCAAAGGTGGATGTCCCTTGTCCCTTCCTCCTTACCTTTTATTTCTTATTCTAGACACTTTCCAAAAAATCCCCTTCGTTATCCCCACAACCATGCCCTCCTACTTTTGATATGAGTTTGATTCTAAAAAATCCCTTCCCTATGTTGTCCTAAGAATCCCTTCCCAACCCCTCACCTTACCTGCCTTTCTCTTGATATGTACTCCCCTCCCCAATCCCCCTCTTGTCCCATTCCCCCTCCCTCCTGTTTCTCTGTATATTATGAAAAAATTTATCCTTTTAATTGTGCATATTGTTCTTTGTCCCAGGTCTGATAAGAGTAGGTTCTTGTAATACCAGACCTCCACCCTCTCCTCCCCTTCTCCATAGCAGTTCCTCTACTCATTCCTCCTCCATATGAGATAGCCATTCCATCCTACATCCTCTTAGTCTATTCCCCTACCATTTTTGGCTCATTACATTACATTCACCTTGACCTTGAGTCTTCTATCCATACACACTTCTTCAAAATACCCAGAAAGCAATGCCATTTCCAGGGGCTATAGATGACATTCTCCCATTCAGGAATCAAACAATTTGACCTTTTTGGTTGCTTATGATTAATCTTTTATCACCCTTGTATGTTTCTTATAGATCAAATTTTCTGCTGAGGTCTGGGTTTTTACCCAGGAATAGTTGGAACTCCTTTAGTTCTTTGAATATCCAATTTTTACCTTTTATAATTATACTTATGCTTGCTGGATATATTTTTGGTTGTAAGCCAAGTTCTTTTGCTTTATGAAATGTTGTGTTCCATGTCCTGAGTTATTTTAGTGCTATGACTGCTAAGTCTTGTGTTATTCTGCCTGTAGCTCCATAGTATTTAAATTGGTTTTTTCTTGTTGCTTTTAATATTTTCTCCTTAACCTGAGAGCTATGGAACTTAGCAATGATATTACTATGCATTTTCATTTTTGGATCTCTTTGAGGCAGTGATCAGTGGATTCCTTCCATTTCTATTTTACCTTCTCATTCTAGAATTTCTGGGCAATTTCCCATAATGATTTCTTATAGTATGGTATCTAAATTCTTTTTCTGATTGTAACTTTCCAGGAGTCCAAATATTCTTATATTGTCTTTCCTTGATCTATTTTCTAGGTTAGTTGTTTTTGTGATAAGATGTTCATATCCTCTTCTGTGATTTAGTTCTTTTGATTTTGCTTTATTATTTATTGTTGTGTTGGGAAATCATTATCTTTCTCTTGTCCAATTCTAGTTCTTAATACATTATTTTCTTCTGTGAATTTCTGGTTCTCTTTTTTCTATTTTAGTGATCTTTCTCAGAATTTTCTTGATTTTTTTGCATTGGTCTTTTTTTTTCTTCTAATTTTTCCTCACCTTCTCTTATTTGGTTTTTGAGGTATTTTTTAAGCTCTTCCAAAAGTTATTTTTGTGCTTGTGGCCATTTATTGTATCTCTTTGCTCTTTCTGAAGTAAGTGTTTTTAACTTTAGTGTCCTCTGAATTTGATTCAAAGTCTTCTCTATACCCATGATAGCTACCAATAATTGGGTTCTTCTTCTTTTGCTTTCTCATTTTTATTTATTTTTTTTAAGTTTTTAAGCATTTTAATTATTGGCTTTTTACTCGATGTCAGGATTCCTGTTGTACTGAGGTATAGCCTTAAATTTCAAGATTTCTTTGTGTTTTTTAACCTAAATTTTTTTAAAACCCTTGTACTTCGGTGTATTGTCTCATAGGTGGAAGATTGGTAAGGGTGGGCAATGGGGGTCAAGTGACTTGCCCAGGGTCACACAGCTGGGAAGTGGCTGAGGCCGGGTTTGAACCTAGGACCTCCTGTCTCTAGGCCTGACTCTCACTCCACTGAGCTACCCAGCTGCCCTTTAACCTAAATTTTATTTAGTTATTCAAGTTTTTATAATCCAGGGTCTAGTGCAATCCCAGATCTGCTGCTCAAGCCCTAGACCATGATTGACTTTAAATGTTCTGATCAGACCTTGAAGACAGTTCTGCCATATTACTACATCAGACTTCTGGCTATGGGGTGGAGATTAGAATAAGCTTAATCTAGACCCCAAGTACATTCAAATATATTAAAAATAATAGGGGAAAAATGACCCATGGACCCCTAAAACTGTGTAGTATTAATTTATTAACAGAATCTATGTCTTTTGCTAACACTTTGTCTATGACCATCACTCAGCAATTTCTCTTTCTCTAAAATTTCTTTCAGAATACTCATTGCTCTCATCTACCAACCTCCAGATGATTTCTTTTCTCCCTTACATAGTTCAATACCTAACTCAAAATAGTATTTGAATGTAACCCATGCCCTCATCCTTAGGGACTCTAATTTTCATACTAATCAGTTCCCATACAACCTGGACTTCCAGTAAATCAAACTCCTCAGTTACAGTGCCCACCACCTCTATGTTGCCTCAGCCATACACAGTGGGGGGGGGGGTCACATTTTAGATTCATCATCACCCAAAACTGTCCATTCTCAAAGATCTTAAACTTATCCCTATGAAAAAAATCTTTTGTACATCTACCTATATTACTTCTTCAAATCTCCTAAATCTTTTCTTCAATCTCAGCACAACTTCCATCCTTCGATCCCTTCTAGCTCTCCCAGTCAATTACTTCTGTTCTGGTATCACTTTCTTCTTTTCACGGTTGATGCAATAGTTAACTAGTCTAACTAGTGATGGTCCTATAACCTTGAACCTCTTTGCCTCCTTATCCTTTAACGGTTAATACCCTGCTAATACTCAGTCCTAAGAAAATCCTCCTATTCACCACCCCTACTATCTACTTTCTTTGCTCTTCTTCATGGGCCACTGAACTCTACCTAAAGGAAACATGTTGATATAGTTCTCTCTGAATTCATTTTATCTAATCTCAACCCTTCCCTCAAAGCTATAAACCATGCTTTTCATTATTCTATAATTTGTTCTATCATACTCCCCATAGTCAATATTCCGAATCTTTTTTCTTCCCAAGTCAAATGTTTTCTCTCCAAATGGCCTTTTTTCCTACTTTACTGAAAAGAATGGAACTATCAATTGTGAGCACCATTATCTCCCTTTTTCCTTACCTCAAAAACCTCTCTGCATATTCACCTATTTTCTTCTTTGTTCCAGCCTCAGAAGATAAGGTGACCCTTCACCTTGCCAGTGCCAAGTCCTCTAATTTTAACCTTTATCTCATCTCTTCCCCCTCTCTTTTGGGTGCTTTTTCCTCTGATCAACTATTTCATGTTTAATCTATATCTGTTTATTAGATCTTTCCTTTCTAAATTGGGTTGCAAATATACTCAGTTCAAAGTATCATAGATTTTGAGCTAAAAGACACTTTTGAGGCCATTGAATCCAAAACTCAGGGCTGATAAATTAAGTGACCTTTCCCCATGGCTAATTAGCATCTGAGGGAAGGATTTAACCTCAGGTCTTCATGATTACAAGTCCTTTATCCACTCCAAGTACTCTCTCCACTATATCCAACTGATACTTCTCCCCCATTTATAAAAATATTTCCCTTTACACTACCATCTCCTCTACATTTCATCCTATATATTTCCTCCCTTTTACTGCTAAACTATCAAAAGGAGCTTTTATGAGCCTTAGCAATCACTTATTCTTCAACCCTTGTAATATGGTTTCTAGCCTGATGATTCTACTGAAATTGCTCTTTCAAAAGTCACTAATGACCTTCTAACTGCTAAATTCTATGCCCTTTTCTCAGAACTAATCCTTTCTAATGTCTCTGAAGCATTTGGCACTATTGATCACCCATTTCCTCTTGGGTTCTCTGTCTTTTTATGATAGTTTTCTCTCACGGTTCTATTTCCAGGCTACTTCTTTTCAGTCTTTGCTGAATTATCATTCATGTTCCTCATCCTAATCTGGGGTCTCTGTTTTAGGTACCCTTAGTCTCATCCACTCCCTTGGGATTAATCATGATCTCAATTGCAAACAGATTTCCTTAGTGTTGCACCCACAATTGTCTACATCTACATTTCCAATCCTAATCTCTACCTGAATTCTAATACTAGATCTTTAACTGCTTTCTGGTCACCTCTATTTGGATGTCCTATCAATATCTAGAATTCAATGTCTCAAAAACTGAAATTTATTTTTTTCCTCCGAAGTTTGTTTCTTTTCTAAATTTTGCTATTTGCCACCTTCTGGTTTTTGTTTTTTTATAACCTCCAAAACACTACTCTTCTCTCTATTTACATCATCACTAACCACATTCAGGCTCTCATCACCATTTAGAGAACTATTATAATAGTCACCTCATTCTGTTGTCTGACTTCAATATCTTTCCTCTTCAATTCATCTTTCTCATAGTTACCAAAATAATTTTACAAAGGCAGTATTCTGACCATATCACTCTCAGTAATTTTCACTGGTTCCTTATTACGAGTAGGTCATGGAGTTATTGCAAGCATTCCTTTGTAGATTTAATCATGTATCTTATATATGTTTGCATTTTTCAAGTGTTTGTTATCCTAATTAATAAACTGTAAATTCATTTTAAAGCATTATTGGATTCATTGTAATAGTTTTTTGTCATGTATTTTCTCAATTAATGGATATTAATGGCATAACCAGAATCATGTGCCAGTCTGAAATTTTGATTTTAGAAAGGTATTCTCATATTCTAAAGGTTTGGGTGGGGGGAACTGCTCTAGAATAACATACAATTTTCTTAGCCTGACATTTAAGGTAACGTGTAAGCTAACTTTTAATGGTAATTTGCCATTCTAGAATTATTTTATAAAACTCACTTCCATACATTCTATGTTCCAGTCCAACTAGACTACTAGATATTCCCTACTCTCATCCTGCCATTGCCTGCCTCTTTGAATTTGCTCAGGCTGCCTTCAAGGCACCTCTTTTCCGAATTCTTAGCTTCCTTCTAGCATCAGATCAAGTGCCCCCTCTTACACAGTTTTCCAAAATTCCTCAACTGATAGGTTTCTCTACTTCAATTTTTCCAAAAGAACTTTGCCTGGATTTCTACTTTGCCTCATCACCCCCTATTTTCTATCATGATTCTCTGTGTAAAAAAATAAGTATATATGCCTTCTATAGATTAAATAAATCTCAGACAAACATGTATTTCTATTTTTCAAATGTATGCAAAAGCTAATATAATGAATAAAGTACAAGGCCACTTAAAAAGAATTGTTGAAATAATATGGACAGTTTAAATGAAATAGAAGCATGTTTGTAAAATTGTAAAATACTCAAATTAACTAAATAAGAAATAGGGAGCTTAAATAACCCAATGTTAAAAAAAAGAAATAGAAAGCCATAAATGAGGTCTCAAAGAAAAAATTCAGAATCATATGGATTTGTAAGAAAATTATATTAAATACTCAAATAATAATTAATTCTAATACAAAACTGTTAGAAAAATGGGAAAAGACCATACCAAATTATCATATGATGCAAATATGATCTTGATGCTTAGATTAGGGAAAGTCAAAATAGAGAAAGAAAGCTATAGGTAACAATATCCCTAATGAAAATGAACATGAAATTATAAATAAAATATTATAGCCAAAGAGATTACATACTATAAATAGGTTGGATTTATACTGGGAATATAGAGTTTATTCAATGTTAAAAAAAACTATAAGTACAATAGACCATATTAGTAACAAGAACAACAAAATCTTATTACGTCAATAGATACTAAAAAAGCTTTTAGCAAAATATAATGCCCATTTCTATAAAAAAAAAATCCTAGCAAACATAGAAATAAATCTTTCCTTAGCATGACAAATAATATTTATATAAAATCAAGAGCCAGCATTATCTGTAATAATGATAAACTAGAAGTCTTTATAATAAGATCAGCAGTAAAGCAAGGATATCATTATCAGCACTACTATTCGATATATTGCTAGAAATGCTAGCTGTAATGTTAAGGAAAGAAAAAGAAGTTGAGAGTAAAAGCACAGATAAAGAAGAAACAAAATTATTACCTTTTGTAGATAACATGGTTTACATAGCAATCCCTAGAGAGCAACTAAAAAAAATTAACTAAAATAATAACTTCAGCAAAATTGAAAGTTATAAATAAATCAAATAAATCAAGATGGACATTTGTTGAGTCTTCTTCTTCTTCCTACTCCTTCTCCCCTCCTCCTTCTCCTCCTCTTCTTTTGACTTCTTTGTGTGCACATGGGGTAGAAGACATAGAAAATAAATTTTTGCTAATTAAAAAAATAAATTAAAATACTTTAAAACTCTTCAGAGAACATAAGCTTCTTGTTGGCAGAAACTTTTCATTTTTCTCTCTTTTAACTTAGCATGCAGCACACTGCATTTGACAGAGCAAGTGTAAGATTGAGCTACTTTCTATTTTGGATAATTTTATTAATAGGAAGGAGAAGAAATAAGAACAAATACTAGTGAAACACTAATGAAGCAATTCACAAGGAAAAGACTATTACTCAGAATAAAGCTGGTTATTGTGTCCTCTTTCCCAGAATATAATTTACATAAAAATGATATAAGAATTTTGAGATTGATAGCTTAGAAACTGATACCTAGAACTTTTTGGTGACTCTAGACAAATGTAGGTTGCCAAGTTGTGACTTGACTGGCAGAAATGTGGATTTCAATTTCTCAATGAGATAGGGTGAGTCACCTTCACACAAGAAATCCTGCTTTTATCCACAAAAGACCAGACCCCTGAGTAGGCCAGAACAGAGCTCAGAGCTGACATCTCTTATGGGAAGACTTTCAGTAGGATCTAGGAAAGACCCGAGATCCTCCATTGCCAACTGGTGATTGGATTAGAGAATTAGGAGCCAGTAGAAAGAAAAAGGCTTGCTACTAGCATATGGACTGAGCTGGGTTTAGAGTTCAAAGAAGAGCTGGGCTGATAGTGAAGCTATTTTGAGAGTTGAGAACTCAGAAGTCTTTTAGTCATGTCTGTGAATAAACCTCAATGCAAAAACTTCAACATGCTGCTCGAGAGGTAGAAATGTCTCAAAACTCAGTCAAAGGAGTGAATCTGAAAAAGTTCTCCAGATCCCAGCTGTATGGTTTCTGCTTTTGCTGAAGGATCATAAAGCAACCTCATAGTTAGAGAAATGTCTATCCCAAGCATGTGAAGACTTCCTCATGGAATGAGAGGATGAGAACAATTCATTCCAAAGGCCATGAAGGCTGCTGAAACAGGAACTGTGGAGTTCTTAGAGCTTGATCAGATTTAAAGATGGCATGGGGCCATCCACTACATTTCAGGCATAGGTCAGTCATCTTGACTTTTGTCTTATCATTGGACATCAATGATTCTGGGAGAGAAAACAAGGCTGATGACTTCGTGCAGTTTTGCCTCACTTAAATCTCCAATTCATGCTCCAGTCAAGATATCATCCCATGATGTCATTATCTTCTTCAGAAATAAAAGACAAACATTGATATGGGCTTGATGAATGCCTTCTGACTAACAAATGTACCTTGAAAAGAAAGAGTATTTTTCTTATCATTTTTCAATTTCACAGAAAAGATTTTGACTCTTAGAGTTACATTCCTCTCTCTAGCTGGAAAAATAGACTGAAAGTTTGATCAGAGATACAACTCTCTGCCCTCCAAGGTCTTAATAGACTGGAATCATGTTGGAGTTTTTCAGAGAATTGTCTTAGCAATCAAAGACTGTTTCTAAATCAACTCTGGAGTGGAGTTTCTGCACATGAAAAGAAAATCCACTGAACTCATAAATGTACTCTTTATAATCTTCTTGACCAGTTTCTGTTTTTAGCACCAGAAGTCTGATTCAATTTTGAATTTAAGCAATGTCTTTTCTGATTGGAAAAGTGTGTGCAAAGGAAAAATTGCCTTTAACATGTCTATTTTAGTAGTGACTTATTTAGTGAAGAATATATTTCTATAATTTAAAAAAATAAAAATTTTTTAAACTTAGTAATCTACTAAAACTCTCTAGGGAAAAAACTAAATAATTAAAGATAAGGGTTTTTTTATAGCTTTCTATAATTTTCAAAAAACCACTACACATGACTGTTAAAATACTTATAAACAAATTACTAGTTCATTCCAAAGCCCCTTTCTTCACAGGTTCATGTGGAAAGTCATAAAAAAAGTCACAAAATCAATAAGCAACTATATTGGCCATCATGTTGTGTCTATATGCCATCAAAATATCTAGATTAAAAAAAAAACACAAAAACTGTGTGCGTGCATGTGTGTGTGTGTGTGTGAGAGAGAGAGAGAGAGAGAGAGAGAGAGAGAGAGAGAGAGAGAGAGAGAGAGAGAGAGAGAGAAGCAACTGCTTTATCTTACCATGGCATAGAACCTATTTTTTTAAAGATTTGACTGAATTCACCCCTGGTATGGTCATCACATAAGTATACAATAGAATTCTATTAGAGCTCAAATATGATAATTGTAGGATTGATTCCACCCTTTAGTCAATGGGTTCTCAAAGAATTATTTGATGAGGATGTCTACAAAGATCAAAGTAAATTGCTAATTGCAACACCCACATTTTACTCTGTGCTGCTTGGGTGTATGCATAGGTAGGTCCTAACTACTTTTAATGCCCTCTCTTCTATTTAGGAAAGGGTTCCTACTTAAAAAAACAAATTCACAAATTCATTCATTTATGTATTATGCATTTATTAGGCATTGGACACAAATCTAGGCACCAAGAATACAAAGAGAAAAATGTTTTGGACATTTCTCAGTGTCCTTACTGAAATGTGATACACAGAAATCAACAATCCTCCAAGTAGGGTCTGACCAGGGCACAGCAGAGTCCTGCTGAGTGAATTTTGAATTTTCAGCCTCTCTACTTCATCCAGTTCCTTTTTGCTACTCCATTAGACTTGTACAAATAAGAACATCATTCTACTGTGGTGAATAGTTCCTCTCCACTCCCCATTATGCTAAGCCATCAGTTGTCAGCTATAGTATTTTGTAGATTGCTGACTTGTCATCTTTAATTTTTCACTTAGGCAAGTCATACATTTTTAGCTCCTTTAATCTTCCCTCATATTTCAATCCCTCTAACCTTTTATTCACATATCCTTCTCCCACTCAGGGTGGGCCTATACCTGGAGGGCAATTGGGCCTACAGCTAAGTTACAGAAAATCTCAGAGTTGGAAAGATCTTCAAAGGCCATCTAACCTAACCTGAATCTGACCAAGAATTCTGCCTACATTATCTCCCATAAGGAACTATTTGGCCCTTCATTCAAAAACCTCCCAGGAGGTAAAAATCCACCAGGCAGTAGCTTGCTCCATTTTTGGACAACTCAAGATACTTTAAATGACTAATTGCTATTAATTTTTCCTTACATTGAACTAAAATCTGCCATTCTCAGACTTCAACCCAACTTTGACTTTTGTGTTTTCCTGAGTCAGGAATAACAGTAGTCTAAATTTCTGGAAATTAAACTTAATCACCAGTGATTTACTGGTCAGCCTGCTTTGTAAAGCTGTTCTCCCCCACTTCTATGTTTTCCATTCTTTTCTACACGACGGAGAGTAAAGCAAGAGCAAAGAGAGAATAAGTGAAATAATTGAGTCCTGTAACAAATCCAATGTGTAGATATTATATATAATTGCCTTGTACATGCCTAGATATCCAAATATAGAGGCACCCTGCTTCTTGGAATGGTCCTTTCCTTCTGTGTTATCCTATAACAGTGATAGCAAACCTATGGCATAGGTGCCAAAGATGGCACACAGAGCCCTCTTTGTGGGTATGCCTGCAGTCACCTGCCAGAGTGGACTAGAAAGCCAGAGGGACTCGGGGCAGAGTTGTTTCCCTCCATGCATCTGAGGACATTCCTCACTTCCACCCACTTCCCCTGCCCCTCTGCCCAGAAGCTCAATGGAAGTGCTTCCTCTTGCTTCCTCCCTTGTCTGGGGTAAGGGTGGGGCCAGGAGTGGGGCAGGCATGGCACTCAGTCTGGGAGGATGGGGTAGGGGCAGGGCCTGGCACTCCATCTCTAAAAGGTTCACCATCACTGTCCTATAATGAGTTTGGGAGACTTTAATGACTGGCTGTATAGCTTGAATAGGCTGCATCTTTAAAACTGCCAGACTGGGACAATCTCACCTATTTCCTGGGAGGTCTTTTCCCTGCTGCATCCAGATGTTGAAAATCACAACTAATCCACAATGTAGACACCACAAACTGACCTGGGAAGGGAAGATACCTTCCTTTCTTCCCTCCCTCTCTCTTTTTATCCCAGTTACTCCAATAAATGCATCAGGGTCTCTATTGTTTGTCATTCATCCTCAGTTTCATTTGCAGGCAATAATTCCCACTGACCTAGAAGTTTTACTATGGCAATCTTGAAGCAAGGATTCTAGGAGAGATGTTACTGCTAGCCAATCTATCACAAAAGTCTTTTTTTATTGTCATGCAAAACACTTCCATATTGGTCACTGCTGAAGGAGCACACTCATATATAACCAAAACTCCAAGATAAAACTATAAATACATTGATGTGAAAGATGACTCCCACAGTTCTTTCTCTGGAAGTGGAGAGCATTCCCTATCATAAATTTTTCAGGACTGTCCCAGATCATTGCATTGCTAAGAGTAGCCAAGTTTTCACAGATGACCATCGTATAATATTGCTATTATTGTGTACAATGACTCCCAGCTCCATTTATTTTACTCTGCATCAGTTCCTGCAGATCTTTCCAGCTTTTTATGAAATCATCTTATCATTTCTTTTAGCACAATAGTATTCAGTCACCAATATGTACCACAATTTGTTCAGCTATTCCCCAGCAGATGGACATCCCCTCAGTTTCTAATTCTTTGCCACTACAAAAAGAGCGGCTGTAAATATTTTTCTCCAAATAGGTCCATTCCCCTTTTTTATTGTCTCTTTGCTACAGACCCAGTACTGGCATTACTGGATCAAAAAGTATGCACAGTTTTATAGCCCTTTGGGCAAAGTTCCAAATTACCTTCCAAAATGGTTTGATCAGTTTACAACTCCACCAATAATGCACTAGTGACTCATTTTGCCACATCCCCTCAAACATTTATCACTTTCTGTTAGTGTATGAAGTGGTAACTCAGGGTTGTTTTGATTTCCATTCATCTAATCAGTGATTTAGAATATTTTTTCATATGATTATTGAAAATTGATTGTTCATACCCTTTGACCATTTGTCAATTGGGGAATGGTTTATATTCTTATAAATTTGGATAAATTCTCTATAGATATAAGAAATGAGACCTTTATCAGAGAAATCTTTTATAAAAAAAAATTTCCAGTTTGTTGTTTGCCCTCTAATCATAGTTATATATTAGTTTCATTTGTTATAAAAGCTTTTTAATTTAATATAATCAAAATTATTCATTTTACATCTTATAATACTATTTCTTGTTTGGTCAAAACTTTTTTCCCTTCTCAAAAGATCTGTCAGATAAACTATCCTGTGTTCCTCTAATTTAGTTGTGGTATCACTCTTTATATATAAATCATATTTCTATTTTGACCTTACCTTGATATAATGTACGAGACATTGTTCTATTCCTAGCTTCTGTCATACTATTCTCCAAATTTCCCAGCAGTTTTTGTTAGTGAGTTCTTGTTCCAAAAGCAGGGATATTTGGGTTGGATATCAAGCACTAGGTTGCTAAGATCATTTGCCTCTGCATATTATATATCTAATCTACTCAACTAATCTACCATTCTATTTCTTAGCCAGTACCAGATTGTTTTAATGATTGCTCTACTATATAGTACAGTTTGAAATCTGGTACTACTAGGGTACCTTCTTTCACATTTTTTTCATTAGTCCCCTTGATATTCTTGACCTTCTTCCAGATAGATTTTGTTATTTTTTCTAGAACTAGAAATTACTTCTTAGTTTGATTAGTATGGCACTGAATAAAATTAGATAGAATTGTGTTTTTTGCTATGTTAGCTTGGCCTGCCCAAGAGCGATTAATATTTTCCAATTGTTTAGATCTGACTTTGTGTGAAAAGTGTTCTGTAATTGTGTTCCTATAATTCCTGTGTTTATCTTGACAAATAGATTCCCAGGTATTTTATATTGTCTAGAGTGATTTTAAATGGAATTTCTCTTTCTAACTCTTGTTGCTAGACTTTGTTGGTAATATAGTGAAATGCTGATGATTTATATGGATTTATTTTGTATCTAGCAAAGAAGCATTTAAAAACCAGAATATTTTGGGGCCCACGCTCGATGAGAATTTTGGACTTATACTACAGAAGAATTGAACTAAGCTATTTGTGTATTTATTCTTATACCTTTATATTTCTTTGCAGTAATATGACCTTTAAAAGAGTAAATGAAATTGAAGTGCAAGGGAATTGAGGGAATACCATTGATGGGGGCTGGGGACATTGGCAGAAAGTGCCTTCCTTAAGGATACTGGAGAACTCTGGGAGAGGGGCAAGATGTAATATACTTAGTCTTCAAGCAGTGGGACAAAGATAGGCAATGACATACATAAAAAGTTGAATTGATATAACATACAAATTAGGGAATGATTGATTGCCTGATAAAAATATTTTTCACTTTTCAAAAGATCTCTTTGAATTGTGAACTCTCTAGTGCATTCCAAATTCTTTGATTTACAAAAATTCAAAATTAACCTATGTGGGAAGAGATATCTTTCTATCAATCAACAATCAATAATTAAACTACTATGTGCCTTGTATAGTGTTAGGCACTGGTGTTACAAAGACAAAAATGAAATAGTCTCTGCCTTCAAGGACCTTACACAAGAAATAGTTACAAAGTAATTAAGGGGAAGTAGAGTAAAAGGAAACAGTACAATTGAGTTCCCCCTCCAAATTCCTCTGAACAGATATAGAAAAGGCACAAAATTGCATCCTGATGGGGAAATCCTAGATGAAGTCACAGCAAATCATTTTTCCAGTCCAAGTTGGCATAGGGAGACAGATAGGTCTGTGAATACTGGAGATGGGAGTCTGACCCAAAATTCTGGGCAGGAAGTATTTCAGTACAGGGAGAGGCTGCTCACCAGAATAAGAGAAGTTCCAGACCCTTACCACAGCATCCCCAGATCTATCTCAGGGGACCTTGGTGGGGAGAGGTACCAACTGGTAGCCTTTTTTTTACCACTCATATCAGGGGCACAGATCCAGGGTGATATAATGAAGGCACTCATGCCCAGGGGTGGTGTTCCCTGGTTAAGGAGGCCCTGAATGATATACTGAGAAAAGGGCATGTTCAGAATCAAGCAGCAATGAAGGGCTATAGAACCTACAAAGTAAGAAAAACCAGAGCAAAAAATCTAGACCAGAGAAGATCTTATAGTTCTATTACTTTGAGCCAGCAGAACTTCTCATCTAGCCAACAGTGGCTGAGTGTAACAGCAATGTGATTTAGATCCAAACACGGGTCAGAAATGTGCAGGACTCAGATTCAGGAGACAGCTATCACTCTTTTCCCAAAATCACTGAGAACATTGAGATCTTGCAGAATCCCAGCTTGAACTGTATCTGAGATCTTGGATTAATACTCGGTGCTCCAAGAAAACAGCCAGAGAATCAGGCCAGATCATCCTGAACCAAAAAAAAAATAATAATAATAATCACATATAAAGTTAGCATTCGAGATACAGAGAAGAAAAGTATAACTCCAAAACATCTATAAGCAAAACTTCAAAGGAAAACACAGGGTACAACTTGGAATTCCTGGGTAAAATGAAGCAAGAGTTTTAAAAATGGTTTTGTCAATAAAATGGCAGTGATAGAAGGAAAAATTAAGAAAGAAATGAGTAGGGGGAAACTAGGTGGCTCAGTGAATCAAAAACCAGCCCTAGAGATGGGAGGTCCTAGGTTCAAGTCTGGCCTCAGACACTGACTAGCTGTGTGACCCTGGGCATGTCACTTAACCCCCATTGCCTAGTATAAAGGGGGGCAGTAATGAAAGGGGTGAAAATTAAAGGGTTGGACTAAATTTTTTAAGAGTATGGTTGCCAGGAATTACTCAATTCCAGAATGATTTTTATGGTAATTTATTTACAAAAGGAGAGAGAAAAAGTGAAAGTAGAGAAATGGGAAAGAGGGCAGAGTAAGAGATCTAGCTTAAACGAGCTAGACTATGTGCTCAAACCCTGGCTTACTCTGTTAGGGCTCCAGTAGCCCCAGCCAGAGGGCCTAGGGGTCAATTAACCAGGGTTTAGTTACGAGGCCTCCTCCCAAAGGAGGGGCCCCTCCAAAAGCTAGTACCTCCAGGAAAGGCCAAGGAAGGGAGTCAGCCTTTTTAATTCACCCATGTGGTAGTTCTAAGGAGAAATAGAAAGCAGTCCAAGGTCCTCAGTCAGAGCTCCTCCAGGGTCCAGTTCAAGGTGAAATAGTGTGTCACAGGAAGTTCTGGCCACTTTTAAAGGCCATTCCTTTCATCACTTCCTGTGCCTTCCTCCAACTTTATGTGTATCAATTATAGCTAAAGCTTTGCTTAGGGACTGGCCAGGGGACAGTCAGGTGATTCTGTTTTGTCACCCACTATTGCACACATGGGTCACAGACTTCCCCCACTTAAGTGTAAGTGAGGTATATACACTAAAAATGGGCAGGGGAAAGTTAATCCCATCTTCACACTAGCTAGCCTTTACCACTTTTCTGCCTTGGAACCAATACATAGTATTGAATCTAAAACAGAAGGTAAGGGTTTAAAAAGAAAGAAAGAGAGAGCGAAGATGAGAGGAGAGGGGAGGGGAGGGGAGGGGAGGAGAGGAGAGGAGAGGAGAGGAGAGGAATAAGTATTATGGAAGAAAGAATTGAAAGGGGAATTAACAGCTTGGCATAAAAGGTTCAAAAACTTTTTCCAAGCAATGAACTCCCTGAAAATTAGAATGGAGTAAATAGATTCCATGAGGCAATAAAAATATTAAAACAAAGTCAAAAGACTAACAAAAATAAAAAACAATGTAAAGTATCTCATTGCAAAAATCTGACCTGGCAAATAGATACAAATTTAAAATCAAAGGATTACCTGAAATCCTTGACTAAGACAAGAGCCCTGGGCATTATATTTTGAGAAAACTACTCAAGATTTTTTTATAGCTAGAGGGCAAAGTGAAAATAGAAAAAAGTCATGTTTCCTTCAAATGAAACTTCCAGGAACATTATAGTCAAATATAGTACAAGAATTCAGAATTCGAATACTAGGAAGCCATAGTCAAGATCACACATGATTTAGTAGCTGCCACTATCAAGGGACAGAGAACTTGTAATACAGTGTTTTATTTATTTAATTGGTGGGGAGAGGTGAGATTTATTGACAGTAATATTTTGGAGTAGGGCAAGGGAATGAAAGATATTGTTGGCTGTGGTATACATACACCTTTATGTAGCAAAGACTAGCCTTGGTAATAAGCATGGATATCTACCACCTAAGGGCAATACCATACTTTAAAAGAGGCAAAAGATATAGGATCACAGCCAACAACTTACCTAGCAAAACTGAATATAATTCCCAATGAAAAGCCTGGGACTGTGTAGAAACTGAGTTTCAAACACAGAAGTTAAGAGAAACACAAAAAGGTAAATATGAATGAACAATGATAAAGAGCTAAACAAGAATAAGTCTATAATTAGACAAAAATTCTGGGAGTAATTTTATAATGTCTTGATTTTATTTTTTTAAAACACTTACCTTGCATCTTAGAATCAATACTGTGTATTGGTTCTAAGGCAGAAGAACAGTAAAGGGCTAGGAAATGGGGGTTAAATGACTTGTCCAGGGTCACAGAGCTAGGAAGTGTCTGAGGCCAGATTTGAACCCAGAACCTCCTGTCTCTAGGCCTGGCTCTCAATCCACTGAGCCACCTAACTGCCCCCAAATATTTTGACTTTAAACGAAGGAAGAATACACTAGGTGGGAAAGAAGGTAAGATAAGGGGAAATTATTTCATGTAATTAGCATGTACACATAGACATTTGTACAAACAAGGAGAAGGAGATGTAGGGAGCAGCTTACATTTAAACCTTACTTTCATCAGAACTAGTCAAAGTTGGGTACAAAAATATATCTTACCAACAGGGAAATGGGAAAAGGGAGAATTAATGGGAGGAAAGTTTAAGGGAGGGGTTAGTTTTAAGTAAAACCTCTAAGAATATTAAAAAATATAGCTTTTTGAGTTGCAAAGAATGGGAATTTGTTGGGTACCCATTAGTCAGGGAATGATTGAATATAAATATGATTGAGATATTATTTTTCTGCAAGAAGTGAAGGAGTTCAGAAAAACCTAGGAAAATATATATGATCTGATGCAGAGTAAACAGAACTAAGGGACCAATCTATACAATGACAGCAATATGCTAAAAGTAAACAATGTTGAAAGAATTAGAAACACTGATCAATGTAATCATCAGCAATGATTCCAGAAGAGTAATGATGAAATATCTGGCCCACTTCCAGTTAGAGAGGTGAAGGACTTAGAGTAAAAAAACAAGGTATATATAAACATATAGACTTGGTTAATGTGGAAATTGTTTCATTTGACTACATCTGTGTAAGAGTGGTTTTGTTTTTCATTCATTCTCAGTAGGGGGAGGGATGGCAGGGAAAGATGACAGATTTTTGGTCATTTAAATGATATACAAGTTTTTTTAAGATAATTAAGAGAAAGGAGCACTAGAAAATGAGGAAATCAGAGAAAGCTTCAGGAAGAATATCATATATGATATAATCAACTATGCTACTGATAGCAATGCAATGATCCAGGACATCTTTGAGAGACTTATAAGAATGCTATCCACCATCCAGAGAAAGAACTGTGGGAGTAGAAAGCCATAAGAAAAACATTTGATTTTTCACTTGTTTACATGGGTATAAGTTTTGGGGGTTTGGTTTTAAAAGATTACTCTATTACAAAAATGAATAATATGGAAATAGGTGTTAAGTGATAACACATGTATAACCCAGTGCAATTATTTATTAATTCCAGGAGGGGAGGAGGAAGAGGGGAGGGAGAAAAAATGAATCATGTAACCATGGAAAAATATTTTCTAAAAAACAGGAAATAAAAAGAACATCACATCTGAGGTGAGCCTTCAAGGTTCCTAGCAAAGGATTCTAAGAGGTAGAGCTAAGAAGAAAGGGCATGCCTGACCTTGGGAACAGACAATGCAAAGTTACAGAGGTGCAAATTGAAGCACCATCTGGTAGAAATAGTAAGGGCAGTAATGATTAAATCAGAGTATGTGTGAAAGGGAATAGTTTGTAATAAGACTGGGAAGATGGGATGGGGCCAGATTTGTGTCTTTTTTTAATTTTTAAAAATTTTATTGTATTTTTCCTGATTGCATACATAATCAATTTTTAACATTTATTTTCTGACATTTTGCAAACCAAATTCTCTCTCCCTTCCTCCCCTCTCCTCTCTCCCAAGGAGCAAGCAATATATGTTATACATGTGCTATTATACAATATGTATTTCCATAATTGTCCTATGAAATCACATATTCAAGAAAAAACTCATGAAGGAAATAGAGTGAAAAATGGACTGCTTCAATTTGCATTGACTCCATCAGTATCTTCTATGGTGGTGGATAGCCTTTTTCATCATGTGTCTCTTGAGGTTGTCTCATGGGGTCAGGTTTTTAATAGCTTTAAATAAACCTCTCTACTGAGATATCGCAAACCAAATAAACCTGATTCATAGAAAAATTATTCCTTCACACTATACAGATCATTTAATGTCACCTCTAGTGTATAAGCAAGACTCTTATGAATTATCCATTTATGAGTCTTACAAATCATAAGTCTTTCCCAGGTTACTATCAGAGCCTACCATAAGTACAACAAGAGATGGTCTCATTACCCCACCCCACCCCCATTACTGAATGTTTTAAGAACATACTTCTAAAGATCCATTTGAATTACAGATTGAGAACTGGAAGGTACCTTTGAAGTCAAGTCAACAAGTATATATTAAGTGCAAATTATGGCACTTAAAATGGCACTAAGGCATTGAGTCAAGCATCAGGTATATGAATATGAGACAGAAAGACAGTTCTTGTCTTTGAGAAGTTTACATTCTAATTGGGAAAAGAAATACATAAAAGGAAGCTGAAAAGTTAAGTAGGAGGAAGATACCTACGGAGCATTGTAGGAAAGTCCTAAAATGATGGATGGATGGATGACTAGACTCTTTCTCAGTATGGACATTGTAGAAGGGACTCAACATGAAGGAGGGACATCACAAGACTCAAAGAAAGCAGCTGAGTCACGGTGGTGAAGTCTAGAGTAAGTCATTGAGAATAATCTTCTCAGTTTACAGATGAAAAAACTGAGGCCCAGAGAGGTTAAATGATTTGTTCAGGGTCAGGTCTTGAAAGTAAAAATTCAACCCAGGTCTTACTGACTTTCAAAGTCCAGTCTCAATTTACTACATCACCCTGGCTTACATAGAGGTAATAATGGGCTTTACAAATTGACATGTGATACTTTTTAGGGGGAAAAAATTTCCTATTAATTACTTCTGTTCTCTGCTCTATAAGTAGCAGCTGTATACATTCTAATTTCAGAGTTTTACTGATGCTTTTTTTTTAATCATTGTCACTTCTCAATGAATTCCTCCTCCCTCAAACAGAACATTTCTTTATGACAAATATGTATAGTTGAGCAAAACAAATCATTACCTTGGCCATGACTCAAAGTGTGTATGTCTTATTCTGTATATACTGTCCAACACTTCTTTGCTGACAGAAAGGAGACATGCTTCCTTATGTCTAATGAACTCAACAGTTAAGTATGATTGGCAAATAGTAGAAGTTTAATAAAAGCTTGATTGATCAATGTATCAATACATGGATCAGAGTTCTGATGTCTCTCAACGGTGTTTTCCAAAACATTATTGTTGGACCTTTTATGTTTCCTATCAAGACTTCATCTGCAAATTTCACAAAGGCTGTTCTTGCCCTGTATGTTGATGAAAAAAACTGGTTAATTTGGATATTTGCGAGAAAGTCTAGGTGCTGTAAATCCTGCCATTTTATTAGCTAGGACTGTCATTCAATCAGCACTCTCATTCATATGTGGAATGTTCATAATAATGTTACTGAGATAAAGCAATAATGATGACAGCAATAAATTATAATAGCATTTACATAGGGTTCTAAGGATAAAAAGCTAGTTTTGAGTGTTAGGTTTATTTTTTCTATAATATAATTTGACCAATTTTTCATATTTTATTATACTGAATTAAAGCACATTTTAATATAGTAAAATTTGTCATACATTCCATGCATTCTATATATGGGGTATTTTTCTATTAAACAAGATGTTTAATTAACTGGCATATGCTATTTACTTGGTGTTATTACAGTCAAGATTATTCAATTAAGTTTTAAAATGTTTATCTGTAAGTCTGCTATCATACAAACATAGCCTTGATTTACTATTTGCTTTTCCAGGCCTTTTAAATTAATGAATCAACATTTACATAACACTTTGTGGTTTTGTGCTTTACATATATTTTCTTATTTTATCTTTGTCATAATCCTGTAAGATAAATATTATAGGCATTGCTGTCCCCATTTTACAAATAAAGAAACTGAGGTCAAGAAAGGGTCACTGATTTGCCAGGGATCAAACAGGTAGGTAAGTGCTTGAGGCAGTGTTCTAACTCAGCTTCTCCTCCTGGTTCTAAATCTTATACATCCTCTACTATGCTAGGCTATCTTCCATAGAGTCAAAACCCCAAGTACTAGGATATTCAATAATTACCTCCACAGAAATTTGGTCATTTATCATTTTGTTTATTTTTTCAACCATTTCTTCTTCCCTATAAGCATTTTTTTAATGCAAGTTAAATTAAAATTGGAAAGTCATGGGGGGCGGCTGGGTAGCTCAGTGGATTGAGAGTCAGGTCTAGAGACAGGAGGTCCTAGGTTCAAATCCGGCCTCAGACACTTCCCAGCTGTGTGACCCTGGGCAAGTCACTTGACCCCCATTGCCCACCCTTACCACTCTTCCACCTATAAGTCAATACACAGAAGTTAAGGGTTTAAATTTTAAAAAAAAATTGGGAAGTCATGGAGGGCATTCAGTGATCCCTGATACAAAAGCTAATCTTTTTAATGCCAATATTCTCCCAATGATACTATAGGATTATAAATCTTGGACTACCACAATTTCAAGAAGAATCATAATTTTAAGTGCTGATGTAATTATGAACTCTTCAAAAAACAATGAAGCATAAATTAAAATAATTTTGTAAGTAATATTTTGAAAAAAAACAGTTGACAAATGCTTTGATAAAAAATGGAATATCTCCCTCTTTCTTACAATTGTATTGTATTTTATTAAAAATGTATATTCAATTCCAACATTATTTTTAGTCTATATATTTAAAATATTTGGTACTCATAATCCCATATTCTTCTAGAAATCCACAAATATTCTCTTAGTATTTCCTATTTTATTTTGTAAGGCAGTAAAATTAAAGATTTCCCCAAATAATGGAAATAAGAGAATAAAACAATTTACAGAAAGAAGTCAATATGGCATTTCTCAATTTGTCAAATTCTTCTGCCAAAAAATTTAATAGAATTGTTGTGTAAGAAAATAGGGAAATGATACAATACTAAAGTACTAACCATTGTGGAGTATTTGAAGCCATTGCTTCATCTTGGTTTCTGAGGCCATGTCTCCAAAATATCCATTTACTTAAGATGTTGAGAGGGAGACTAAATAGCAGACTGAAGTTTGCTAATGTCTGCTATTTTTATATTTCTAGAATTAGTAAAATACTACCTCTTTAGGCTGTTACCTAGGTCTTTTTCCTTGTGTTGAATCAGGGAGGAGACAGGGATAAGTATTAGCATTACATTGTTCCATCACTGGCTAACTGAGCTGTCAATTAGCACCAAGCCATTCAGTCTATATATAACAAGCAATTATATATGACAAGGCCCAATTAGTGCCCTAATGTTGGTGTGACCCATAACTAATTCTATAACCTCATTACTATAAAATTCTTCCATATATCCTTAATATCCCAAACTATATCATATCTGCACTTATTTAAAAGTGTAATATTCTTCCTTAGCTACATATAAGTTCCATATTTGGGGATCATCACCTATATAAAATCACAGCTCATGACCCACAAGAATAGCTATAATAGGCTATTAAAAATAACATATGAAGGGGGCAGCTGGGTAGCTCAGTGGAGTGAGAGTCAGGCCTAGAGACAGGAGGTCCTGGGTTCAAACTTGGCCTCAGCCACTTCCCAGCTGTGTGACCCTGGGCAAGTCACTTGACCCCCCATTGCCCACCCTTGCCACTCTTCCACCTATGAGACAATACACCGAAGTACAAGGGTTTAAAAAAAATAACATATGAATTCAAAAGCAAAAGGCATTTAATTGAAAGAGCACCAAAAGATAAAATGAAAATGTATTTAATCAGGTCATAAGCATTCCTTACATTCACAGCGGCTATATCCCAAGACTTTAGGGGAATATTTGTCAATTCCCTCTCAATGCCTCTATGCTGTCAGCATAAAAGATATAATTGAATCAGACTTATACCTCCACTATTGAAGTAAAGAATCCCAAGCTGGTTGACCCACTCATTGGTCCCTTCAGTCTCAGTAGAGCAGTTTTAGAAAGCACTAATTTCTTGGCCCAGAGTAACTCCTGAACCCTTTTACTACACCATCCGTAGTCATCACGATAATCCAGACAAGCTTTTTGCCAAGACCAAGTCTACACCATTTGCTTTCTCTCCACATATTATTTTTCTCCCATTTTGCTCTTGTTCACACCTTTCATTGCCCTGCACCAATCATTAAGAGGTTTTGAAATACTTTATAAAAAATTCCCAGGGGGAAACTAGTTTAGAGCATTATACCTACCCTAAATACTGCATGAGTTTGAGACACATCAGAGAGATTCCACCAGCACCCAGAGCCAGTGGCATCATCCCAGAAAAAGGAATGACTGACATAAGCATCTGCATCATGTCCTGAGGAACATACTGAGGATAAACTGAAAAAAAAATTTTTTTAAGTCTCAGATCTAAGAGGATCTTCATGAGGACTCTATGAAGGAAAAAAAGGACTTCCAATACCCATGAGCTATGAGTTTAACCTTTGGTCACATTAGCTAAATTTAAATCCCTCTCTCTCTCAAGTATTTTTGTATATGCAAAGAGAGTGTACTCCCAGTTTGAGAGGATATCTCTTTAATAGTTTTAATATCTGATGAATAAATACTCTTTCTAAAAGTTAATTCTGGCTGATAATCAATAGAATAGAGAGGGGTTCATGAATAATAGTACTTAAAAACTCTAGTCCCTCAAATATCCCTAGAGAGGGGAGGAATAGTTGCCTATCCTCTGGGATTCAACCTATGATTGACAGTAAAACTTGGGGAAGTAGCCCTGGAGAGGGTGAGATAGATTTATAAATATATTTTTGTTGTTCAGTCATTTCAGTTGTGTCTGCCTCTTCATTACCCTATTTGGGTTTTTCTTAGCAAAAATAGTGAAATGGTTTGCCATGTTCTTCTCAAAGATCATGTTACAGATGATGAACTGAAGCAAACAGGGTTAAGTAACTAGCCCAAGGTCACACAGTAGTTTCTGAGGCCAGAAGTGAACTCACTGAGATGAGTCTTCCTGATTCCAGACCTGGCACTCAATCTAATGTGCCATAGATATGTGTGTATAGAGAGAAAGATGGAGACAGAGAAACACACATATAATTCTTCATTTGATTTTTAATTTAAAATGAATTATTGCTATAATTTTGGAAAAAAATTTTATTTTACATTATTCCACTAAATTGGACTTCTATTTATTCTCACCATTCCATTTAACTAACAAAAGGGCTCTGACCAGAGAGGCTAGAACAGTAAATCCCTTCTTTGTGTAAATTACTTTCTTTGAAGTTTCACAGAGAGAAAAATACCACAAGGAAACATGTAAAATAAAAGAAAACCTTTGTATAAAAGAAACCAAAAGACCAATAAACTTTAATAAGGTCATATCTGGAAACCTGCTCAAGGAACAAATAGAAAAGGAGTTTTAGACCCATGATTCTTTATATAACACTGTTCAAAAATAGTAGGTAAACAAACATATAAATCAAGGCAGGGACCTAGCTCACCAGCTACTGCCCTATAAGGAGATTTAATTATAATTGCTCTTAGCTGTTTGTTCTAGGAGATTTTGGATTATTGGTCTAATACCTGCCACTGCCTCTTTGCTAAGCTTGAATTGAGGTATCCTGGGTGGTATTCCTCTTTTCACTTTGATCTTTACTGGTTTGGCTGACAAGATTCTGCCTACGTCTATGGATTTTGTAGCCCAGACATCTTTTGGGAGTATATCAGGAATCCTGTAGATGTTATCTTGTTCTATTGGTAAATTTGATTCCTTTGTTATCCTGTCCAAGCATAGGATTGGATGATGCTTTAATGATCTTTTAGGAAAATGCAAATATATTTCACCATTTGGTTCACAGTATATGGTTGCAGCCAATTTGCATAGGATGCCCCTTCCTATCAGATTGTTTGGACAGGATGGTAATAAGAGGAATGAGTGATCGAATTCGATGGGTCCCAATTTCACCAATTTTGGTTTAAATTTTGGTGCCAATTGTGTGATCCCAGCAGCTCCTTTCACTTGTACATTCCCTTGCATTTCACAATCCCTTGGCAAATGTTGGAGTATACTGCACTCTGCTCCCGTATCTACCAAACTCTGTATTATTTTCCCATTTATTTCAATATTGATTATTGGTTCACTAATGGTGTTATTTTTGTGCAAAGGAAGCAACTGGTTTAGTTGTCTTTGTGGCTTAAAATCAGCGGTATCAGATTCTAATGTCAGTATATTAGATGGTTTATGAAATCCAATATGGCTGCCTCCACTGTCATGGCTGCCCCCATGAACAGGTCACTGGAACATTCTAATCCTGTCCCTTCCCCAGCTCATGTCTCTCCCTGGTTACTGTGCCTGGCTTAGAATTTTCAGGGTCTGCTCTCCTTGGGCAACATGGCTGACTTAGAAAGTCAGTTACAACCTGATCTTTTATTTTCGCCTATGAGAGTTTCCTTTTACAGCGTCAGGGTGAGAGAGTTTGTTGTAATATCTTGTCCTTTCACTGTGCCAGGGTGTCTCTGCTCTAACTTTGGGCTTATTTGATGGTAATCTTTGTCCCAAGTGAACTTAGTTTTTTCCTTTGGTCCCTCAGAATTCTCAGGCAAGCTGGTGGGGTTTGGTTTAAGAAAAGCCTCATCTGAAAACAGTTTGGGTTTTGACTCATTCTCTGCTTGGATTTTTGGTATGAAATCACAAGTGCTGGGGCTAAGACCAGATATGTTACCATTGCTGATTGGGGAGGCTGGCAAGTCCACCGTTTCTGTTAGAGGTTTTCCTTGGCTACTTTGTACTTTGAGTGAGATTGAGGGTAAAAATGTTTCTTTTTCCTCTTTTGTAGAACACTGTTCCCTGGCCTGGGATACATATGGCTTTTCTCTTTTGCCAATACGTTCCCCTCTGTGTTTTCCTTTATTCAGACTAGGCTCTTGATTCCTATCTGAAATAAAGTCTTTTCCCAACACAGGTATTTCTATTTGGCTGTTTGGTGTTAAGCTTATATTGCTTCTGACCAATCCCTTGCCTCCATGTCCCACATCCCCATTTTGCAATGGAGCATATGCTGATTCAGTGTAAGTAAGTAAGTAAGAGTGTGATCATCCCCAAAGATTTCTCTCTTCATTGAGCTATCTCTTTATACATTTGTAATTCCTCAGCAGTGCTTTTTCTGTTTATATCTTCCAATAATGTATATTGGTTATCATTGCTGTCTTTGCCTAACCACAGTACTGTAGCCTCATTCTCTGTTTTGCCTCTATTCCCCTTGAGCTCAGTGCTCTCTCTTCTCTTATTACTTGTCTCTGTACTAGATAAATTAGTGATCTGGCTTCATTGGTGTCTTGGCCTCTCTCCCATTTTGAGGTAGCTTTGCATCTCTTGGAGTGATGGTGTTTGTGTGTTAGCCTTGCAATCATGGGTACAGCATTTTGTCTGATATTTGATATCATCCTTCTGGTTTGCTTTGGTTCCCCATCTGTTTTAAAATTTTCTCTGAGAGTCTCTCTGCCTGCCCTGTCATTTGAAAAGTCAATTTGCTTCTTGAATCTACGTTGCCAGATTAGGTGACCTTGTTTGTGGCAAAGGAAGCATCTTGGTACCTTGTTATAAGTTTTCTTAGGACTGGCATAGGACTCTATTTGTATGTTTGGCTTCTTGCTGTTTGCAAAGCTAAATTTTTAATCTCCTCCCCCTTCTTTGTCTTTTTTCATTCCTTTCAAATTGCCTCTTTAGCTCAGCTATTGTTCTATCTTCAGACTCTGACTCAGTTTTTTCTCTTTGTTCTTTGTTTTTAGAGTCATGAATATAAGTTGCATGTTGCCTTAGTTCTTCCAATGTCAGGGATTCCCATTGGGGACAGCTTTGTTTGAAGTAGATTTGAATGGGTATGGTGGTCCCCTTTATGAACTGCCTCCTAATGTAGGGTAGATATTCAGCTGTTTGGATCTTTATGAAACCCCAAAAAATTCTCAGCTCCCTCAATCAAGCAGTCCAGAAAAAGACTGGGATGTTCGTCCTCTGCCTGCCTCAAGTTCTCATACTTATTCCATGCATTAGGGAATTTAGCATGTATTTTTAATGCCTCCAGGAGGTCTAATCTACATTTAAGCAGTTGTCTCATGTTGGTTCGAGAAGAAATGTCAATGTCTTGGTGGTCTACTGGCCAGGAAGTGAGATTTTCGTTGGTTCTTGTTTCTTCTAGAAACCTAGCTTTCTCAGAGGGGGTGTAAAATTCGTCCAAAATAAATTCAATGTCCAAAAAAAACGGATTAAATAAGTCAAACATTCTTTTAAGCTCCTTAGTTGACTTATAGGGAGAGAGGAAATACTTGGGAAATCTCTTTCTCAAAACTTCCAGGTCTTGGGCAGTGAAGGCTTTGAATGTGGTCACATTGAGCCTTTTTTTCATAGCAGTAGAGAAATAGCAATGAACTACTGTCCATTAGTTAAGCTTTCTGGGGCCTTCTGCTGCTCAAGGCCGAGACTGGCTGCAAAAAGGAGGAGAATAATGCATTTTAGATGTTGTGGCATCCATGTTTCTGAGAGGGGTTCATGCGACATCACAGAATTCCATAGTGCCCCCCGGAACTCCAAGGGAGGGGGCAGTTAAAGGCAGTTGGAGTCTTGGTATAAAAGCCAGGTCACCCCTCTTGCAAGGAGGTCCTGACTCTTGGCTGTGGACACACACACTCTGTGTAGCTTTTGGGCTGAGACATTCAGTCATTGACAGCCAGGGGCTGTTTCATTTGATAGCTAACCTTCAAAGATAGACCTTCAAGCAAGATCTCAGTCTACCTTAAGTTTGGTTGTTTAGGTTTTAGAAAGATTATCTAGGGGCTTAGTTGGAGTTCAGCCATTCAAGATACATTTCTTCCTTTGGGGGGGAGGTGCTGCCTATTTTGACATAGCTGATTTGATTGCTTTCCCTTACCTCTCATTCCTAAATCATTTCCCTTCTTCCTGTTCTCAGAAACCATTAAACCCTTACTATTTAGAAACTATGCCTGGATACAGATAATTTGGGGTGATACTCACATCCTCCATAAGCCAAGATCCTCTTTCTAGTTTCAGAGCCAGTGGGATGCTCCTAAGATATCAAGCCTCACCTATTTCTATCCTGTGGGGAAATAATACATATAGAGAAAAGATATTATCATAAGGGTTTAGTCTTTACCAATACCAGCTTGAATCCTGAATTTACCTAGCCAGTGCTAGCCTCCATTGCTTGATCAAAAGATAACAATAACTGATTTTAACAGCTCACTGTGTGGGAGTGGAGGAAGGTTCTACTCCCTCATTTTAGCCCCTCCCATCCAGTCAAGTCGGCCTGATCTGGGACTGGGAGACTCCACTGCCATCTGAGCCCCTAATCCTACAACGTATAGATTCTTTTTTTGGAAAATTAAATGCTGGCCAGGTGGTCCATTTTTAATAGACTCTATTTAACACAATGGAGCATGAAGTCATGAGCTCATTGACTCTTTCCATGCTGCCAAAACCAATAATAAAAATGAGCAAGGCTTAAAGAGTTTGACCATTGTGTACAACCAATTCATAAAATTGTAGCTCATATACGTAATGAGACTTGGAATGTTCATAAAATGTGGATCAAACCCCATTCTTAAAAATCAAAATGAAACAAACAAAAACTTTCTAATGGTTTTTAATAGTATGAAATTGTCTTATAAATTAGGGGGCCATGGAGGGTAGTGATAAGACTACTGGATGTGGAGTCAACAGACTTGGTCCTGAATTCTAATTCTACAAGTCCTATGATCCCTGGCAAATCTTTAGGCCTAAACTCCCTCATCTCTAAAATATGGAAGTTGTTTAAGATTATTCCTTCTAGCTTTAAATGCCACTCAGAATAGAATGCTCCCACAATGTAACTTTTTCTTATAGATTATAATATACCCAAGACTACATTATACCCCCTAAAACATAAAAAAATACAGTAATATCCTGATATAATATAGTCTGATAGAAGAGGTTTTCACAGTAGGGTTTTTGTTTTCTTTTTGACACTAGCTGGCATTAAATTTAGGGACAGATTTCTGTCTCTAACTTCACTCCTCATTCACAGTTAGGGCCTTAGGAAAGAGTGATTTCTTTTAAAATTTTAAAATAGTTTACTGAAGACAATCATTCAATTTAGCTTCACTATCACAATTATTATTGGGAATGAACCTGGTTCTAATTTTCTTCCCTAAATCTTTAAATTGTCATTCTTTGCTTAAGGAAATGAAAAAACATCTACCCTTCCCAATGCTCTAGCTGATGCTATGGACTCCAATCTTAATGACAGCCATCCAACTAAGGTGTCCAGTTGGTCCTGAAAATAATTTTCTGCTGAATTAATTCTATCAGTTCACAGTTGGGCTGATCTTTTGATATGACAATGAATTCCACTTCCTCTCAAGTTATTGCTAACAGATTCTAGCTAAGTATCATTCCCCTATCCAGCCACTGCTATTTTCCTCCTTGTTCATCCATCAAATATATGAGAGATATTTATCAAATAATTACAAAGAATAAGGGTAAATTTAATCTATCACACAAACCAATATCTTGCAACAGAGGATGAGAGAAATTCTTTTGTGAGAGATAGACCAGGAGTTCTCTCTAGCTGTTAAAAGATGGCCTTCATATGGTTTCAAACATTCCTGGTGAAGCTACACCAAATTAAAAATTGCTCCAGAATCTGAGCAAATGAAAGCAAAACTTACTTGAAAACTTTTCAGCTCTAGCCAAGCCTATCAAATTTCATGGGCTCCAAAGACCTAGTAGAATATCAGACTCAGTGTGCCACAGTCCTGGAAATCCAAAATGGATGTAATTACCAGCTTTCACATATATAGTCAGTCACCTAAGGAATGAAGTTAAAAAAAAAAAAAAAGAATGAAATTGTATCATCCGGGGGGAAGAAAAAGCAGACTGATATGGTACATTCACTAGAGCACTAGATTTATAGTCAAAGGACCTGGGTCCAAATCCTTACTCTCTACTACTTACTACCTGGGTAGTCTCTGGGCCTATTTCCACCTAATAAAAATAAGAGAGGTAGACCAGGTGACCTGTAAAGAACCTTCAATATCTAAATCCAAGTTCTTATAAGCAATTGGCTGGAGGTCATATGTAACTCTCTGGGCCTTTTTTCTTGGTATAGAGCATGGTCTTTAGCCTTCATTGACTATAAGAAGTTAGTGTTTTATTAACTGGTAGGCTAGTCAGAAGAGTAATTAGTCAGCCATCACACACACCATCTCTTTGATTAATTTAGTCATCAAATCATATCACAAACTCGTTTTTATAATGCTACCAACTGGATAAAAGTGTTGTCATTACTTGTGTGCCTACAAAGAAAAGTAGGGGAATGGGAGAGCCAAGATGGTGTAGCAGATCTGCTGCTACAAGATCTTCTTGTGTGGGTTGAGCACCTAAAAGGAAAGCAAGGAACTGGGGGAATATGGGTGGAAGGGTTAAAAGATTAAGGGATAGGGGCAGCTGGGTAGCTCAGTGGAGTGAGAGTCAGGTCTAGAGACAGGAGGTCCTAGGTTCAAATCCGGCCTCAGACACTTCCCAGCTGTGTGACCCTGGGCAAGTCACTTGACCCCCATTGCCCACCCTTACCACTCTTCCATCTAGGAGCCAATACACCGAAGTACAAGGGTTTAAAAAAAAAAAAAGATTAAGGGATGAAGGACAGAGAAAATAGATAAGGAAACATAGGAATTTTCAGCATCATGTTCAGCCTGTCAGCTCCTCCTCCATTGGTGAGAGAGAGTCAGACAGTTGAACTACTTTTTATTGAGGCTTCAAGGAATGGGGGATGTGGGATTGTCAATCAAACAGGTGGTAGTACAGAAATATTAGCATCATATTGGCAATCAATTACAAGATAAAAGGAAGGATACTAAGACAATGGTATAGCCAGTGCCCAGAAAAAAACTCATTTGAAAGTCTTTCTTCCATCATAAGGAAAAAGACTTGTCCAAAAATATTTATAGCCGCACTCTTTGTGGTGGCAAAAAATTGGAAAATGAGAGGATGTCCTTTGATTAGGGAATGACTGAACAAATTGTGGTATCTGTTGGTGATGGAATACTATTGTGCTGAAAGGAATAATGAACTGAAGGAATTCCATGTGAACTGGAACAATCTCCAGGAATTGATATGGAGTGAAAGGAGCAGAAACAGGAGAATGTTGTACACAGAGACTGATACACTATGGCACAATTGAATGTAATGAACTTCTCTATTAGCAGCAATGCAATGATCCAGGACAATTTTGAGGGACTTATAAAAAAAAAATGCTATTCACATCCAGAGAAAGAACTGTGGAAGTAGAAACACAGAAGGAAAACAACTGCTTGATCACATGGGTCAATGAGGATATGATTGGGGATGTAGGCTCTAAGGGATCATCCTCATGCAAATATTAATAATATGGAAATAGGTCTTGATCAATGACACATGTAAAACCCATTGGAAATGCTTGTTGGCTATGGGAGGGGGTTGGGAGGAGGGGAGGAAAAGAACATGAATCATGTAACCATGGAAAAATATTCTAATTAATTAATTTTTTTCAAGTTTAAAAAAGTCTTTCTTCTTCCCCAACACTAGCACCATCTCATTCAGATGTTGAGTGTATGTCTTTGACATTACAAAGAAGCTATTGAAATTGCATGCCAGCCTTCTACTGCAGACAATAGTAGAGGTTTGAGTTCCACAAAATTTGAGCCCCATTCAATTTAAAGATTTGGAAATCAATCATGTGAAATATTGGAAATATATCCATAAGTCTGGTCCATGAACACTTTGCTCATAAGAGTCAGTTTTTGAATATATCTTTAATATCTTCATGATTCATTTATATCTAGAACCCCTTCAGATGGCACCTGATCTCTACAAAATTACCCTCCAAAAAACTATGGCATAATTTCTTAGAACAAATTCTGGAACAGCATAACCCACAAAAAAAAAGGGTAATAAATTTTCAGCCCAAAACAATTTAGAAGGCTGGCACAAAAGATCTAGTGCACCAGGATAGAGGTAGAACACAAAGCACTGTTCACCAGAGCAGGCCCCACCACAGCAATGGGTCCTGGCTGCAACTGAAACAGCAGCAAATGCTTCAAAAACTCTCAACCACAAACAGTAAGGGGGTTTGGACAACTGCTTAAAAGAGATTATAGGAGTCCCTTTGCTGGTGCTGGTTGCCAGACTCTTGTTACACTGCCCATATGCAGATTCAAAAAGAAGTTCCCAGATGCTCAAAGGGGGGCAGCTGGGTAGCTCAGTGGAGTGAGAGTCAGGCCTAGAGACAGGAGGTCCTAGGTTCAAACCGGGCCTCAGCCACTTCCCAGCTGTGTGACCCTGGGCAGGTCACTTGACCCCCATTGCCCACCCTTACCACTCTTCCACCTATGAGACAATACACCAAAAGTACAAGGGTTTAAAAAAAAAAAAAAAGAAGAAGTTCCCAGGTAAAATGTCAGGGGAAGAAGGAGCACTAGCACACACCAGAGCTTGCTACCACAGGGGAACAGGGGACCCTGATCACACAAAAGAGTGCTTGTTGTTACTCACAGACCAGAGCACAGGCCCGGAAAGTATTAAACACATCTCTTTTTACATCATACCATCTTGGAAGAAATGAAAGCAGAATAGGTCCCCAGAACTAGCTCTGAAGGTAGCTGCACAAATAATATGAAGCTTGAAATAGTGCTCCTTTCACAACACAATTATAAAGGCCAACTTTAACAGTTGAAAAAAAAATTTTTTACACCTTTACCTTCCATCTTAGAATCCATATTGTGTATTGGTTCTAAGGCAGGAGTGGTAAGGGCTTGGCAATGGAGGTTCAGTGACTTGCTCAGCTAGGAAGAGTCTGAGTTCAGATTTGAACCCAAGACCTCTTTGTCTCTAGGCCTTGTTCTCAATACATTGAGCTACCTAGCTGTAACCTCAGTTGGGGGGGGGGGGTTAATTAAAAGAAAAGAAAAAGACTGGAAAATGAGCAAACAATAACAAAAGAAACAGCATAAAAAGTTATTTTGGTGATGGGGTTGACTCAAACTCAGAAGTCAAAGTGAATACTACTGCTTCCAGTGCCTCTAAGAAAAATATTAATTGCTCTCAAACCCCTAAAAAAATTAATGGAGGAGTTCAAAAAGGATTTTTAAAACCCAGTAAGAGAAGTAAAAGAAAAATTAGGAAAAGAGAGTGATACAGGAATATCATCAAAAAAGAATAAACAGCTTAGTAAAGGAGACACAAAAAATGCTGGAAAAGTTAATGCCTTAAAAAAAATAATAGGGAAATTGGTAAAAGAGGCACAAAAATCCAATGAAGAAAAGAACTTAAAAAGCAGACTAGGTTGAATATAAGAAGTTATACAAAAATGTACTGAAGAAAAGAACTTCTTAAAAGGCAGAATTGGTCATATGGTAAAAGATGCATACGAATTCACTGAGGAAAATAACTTTTTATAAAGTTGAATTGGCCAAATGGAAAAGAAGGCACAAAAGCTCACTCAAGAAAATCATATTCTAAAAATTCAAACTGGGCAAGTGAAAGGTAATGACTTGTTGAGTCATCAAGACATAATCATATGAAGTCAAAAGAATGGAAAAAATAGAAGAAAATGTGGAATATTTCATTGGAAAAACAACTGACCTGGAAAATAAATCCAGGAGAGCTCATCTAAGAATTACTGAACTACTTGAAAAAAAAATAAAAAGATTCCATCTTTCTAGAAATTATCAAGGAAATTTCTTTGATATTCTAGAGCCAGAGGAAAAAATAGAAACTTTCCTGGGATTCCAAAAAAGATAACTCCCAGAAATATTGTAGCTAAATTCCAGAACTCTCAGGTCAAGGAGAAAATATTCCAAACAGCCAAAAATAAATAGTTCAAATATCAATGAGCCACAGTCAGGATAGCACAAGATTAGCATCTTCTACATTAAAGGATCAGAGGATCTAGAAAGACATTCCAGAGTGTAAAGCTAAGACTTCAGTCAAGAATCACTTACCAAAACTAAGCATAATCCTTCAGGCAAAAAAAGGGTATTCAGTGAAATAGAGGACTTTCAAACATTCCTGAGGAAAAAAAACAGAGCTTAATGGAAAATCTTATTCTAAATATAAGGCTCAAGAAAAGCATAAAAAGGTAAATGGAAAAGAGAAATCAAAAGACATTGAATAATGTTAAAATGTATACATCCCTACACAGTGATATGATTCTTACAACTCCAAAGAACTTTATCATTATTATGGCAGTTAGAAGGAGTATAGATAGAGGGCAAGGGTATGAGTTGAATATGATGTGATGATATAAAAAAAATAAAGTTAAGGCAAAAGAAAGAAGAATGCATTGAAAGGAGGGAGAAGGGAAAATATAAGGGGGTAAATTATGTCACATAAGAGAGGCATGAAAGAGCTTTTACATTGGAGGGAAAGATAGTGGAGGTAGGGAAGGAAGCATGTGAACCTTACTATCATGAGGAAAGAACATACACAATCAATTGTGTATAGAAATCTATCTTACCTAAGAGGAAAGTAGGAGGGGAAAGGGTAAGAGAAGGGGGATGGAGCTGAAAGAAAAGAGGGCAATTTGGGGGCAATGTTGGACAGAAACTAAACAGGGGAAAGTAGGTTCAAGAATATCACTATAGTCATAATGATGCAAAATTTTCCCACAAGTCTCTAATAAAGGCTTCATTTTTCAAATACATAGAGAAATGAGTCAAATATATAAGAACACAAGTCATTACCCAATTGATAAGAGTCAAAGGATATGAACAGGCAGTTCTCAGATAAAGTAATTACAGCTTTCTATACCATGCAAAAAATGCTCTAAATCACTATTAATTAGAGAAATGCAAATTAAAAGAACTCTGAGGTACTACCCCCCCACCACCTATCAGATTGGTGATTATGACAGAAAAGAAAAATTACAAATATCAGAAAACTGAGACATAAACACTGTTGGGGGAGCTGTGAACTGATTCTAGATTACTAGAGAGCAATTTGGATCACTGACCAAAAGGTTATAAGACAGTGCATACCCTTTGACCCAGAAATCTATTACTAGGTTTGTATTCTAAAGAGATAAAAAAACAAAAAGGGAAAGGGCATATAGGTTCAAAAATATTTTAAGTAGCTCTTTTTGTAGGGGCAAAGAATTAGGAAGTAAGATGATGCCCATCCATTGGTGAATGGTTAAGTTCTGGAAAGCCTTTCATAAACTGAAGCAGAGTGAAATAAGCAGAACCAGGAGAACATCATACATAGTGACAGAAATCCTATACAATGGATAACTGTTTATAACTTAGGTTGAGAATACTCAACCATACAATGATCCAAAACTATCACAAAGGACTCATGATAAAAAAAAAAATGCCATCTGCTTCTAGAGAAAAAGAACTGATAAGAGTCTGAATCCAGATCAAAGCAAACTTTTTTCCCTTTTTAAAATTTTTTATTCAAGTTTCCTTCCACAAAAGGATTAATAAGTATTTTTCATATTTCTTGATTTTTTAAATAGCAATATAATGGTATTATACTAATACATCATAATTTATTTTATTTTTCATTTAATTTTTTTTCAATTGCCAACCATTTAATTCCTCCTACCTCTCCAATTTAAAATGAAAAAGAAATATAAAAAGACAATTTTGTGGATTCCAGCTTAATTAGCTATAGGGCAGTGTTTACAAACCTTTTAGAGATCACATACCCAGACTGCACCCTCAAACCGCCTGTGAGTCCCCCACCCCATCCCATTACCCTAGAGAGGGGAGGGAGGAAGTACTCACATTGAGCTGCTGGGCAGAGAGGTGGGACATGTGAAAATTGTCCTCAGTCTCAGAGGAGAGGGGGAACAGAACAACCTCCTCCAGCACATGGAGGGGACACATACCATGGGTTCGCCAACAGGGAAAACAACTTCTAACACCACCTGCTGGAGCCCTACCCAGGGCCCTATTATAAGTAACAGAGACAATAGCCTATTTAGGTAGAACTGCTCACTGAAAAGTATAGGAAATTTCTATGGACCCTCCAAAGGGGCCAATTCATTTCTCTTAACTGCTAAATAACCTGTTTATCTTTTTTATTCCCCTGAGTTCATTTGGATTATGAGGAAATTGCTAACCCTGTTGAAAGATTTTTCCCTTCTCTTTAGATACTGAAGTTTATAAATCACAATGAGTCAGAGAAGGGAAAAGTCTCAATAGGCTCTAAAAGTATACCTAGAACTTTGATTTCAGGAAGGAGTTTTTGACATTGGGGTTACACAATCACTAAAAGATAGTTGATCTTTTTAAAAATCCAATTGGATCCTAAAGCATAAATCCATTGTTTCAAGATTTTCAATCCAAAACTTCTTTGAAATGTCATCTTTTTTGAAAATTGCTTGCTTTTACCTATCTTTTATTTAGTCAAAACCAAACTCATATAAGGAATGCAAGTTTTTCTTATTTCCTACTTTTATTTCAATGCTTATTTTAGCTATTATACAAAGTCATCATGTATTGGTAAATAGGAAAATAAAGATATTTTCTAAAAAAAAAAAATCTCAGAGCAACAATGAGGTATAAAAGTAGATTTCTTTTTTAAAATTTCCTAGTTTGGTTTATCTATATGATTTTCAGAAGAGTAAAATTCTGGCTAGATTTAATCATGTTATAGTGGAATCTGTTTATTTTGTGGATGTGAGAGGACTCAGATAAATATTCACATCACAAGCTTTCCATCTTAAACCAAGAGGGTTTTTAACACCATCTAACCTGCAATACAATCAAATCTCTGCTATAATACTAAAAAAAAGAAGCCCTTACTTTCTGTCTTATAATTGATACAAAGTAACAGTTCCAAGACAGAATGGTAAGGGCTTTGCAATGGAGGTTAAGTAACTTGACCAATGTAGGAGGCCAGAACTTAACTCAAAGCCTGTTCTCTAGCCATTGAACTACCTAGCATCCCTATAATTACTTCCTAATATTATTGTACTTTATTTCATTTATTGTATATAATTTGCATTGTATGTTGGAATTCATATCAAAAGATCTTTGGGTGTATGAAAGGGAATTCTTTATTCTCTATCCATTTTGAGTTAACACTTACTTAACCCTGCTTAGCACTTTGTTATCAAGTAAGAGAATTCACGAGTCACTTACTTGGAGGGCTCCACTCTTTTAACCCAATCAATCAGAAACTTGTGAATCCTTTGATGAAAATTGACCCTTTCAGAGGTTTATGATAAGAGTTGACACCTTCAGAAGATGAGGTGTGGATCACAGAAACAATGCCCCCCTGGGCAGTGCTAGGTAATTTGGAAGCTGTGATTGGTCCCTGTAAAGAGGGGAAGGGACAAGAAAGGACTATAAAAGTCCTGAACTTCTTTGGCTGAGAGTCTCGTCTTCCATAGTGTAGTCATCTTCGATTGGTGACCTGACTTTTGGAGGTAACTTGAGACTTGGACTGCCTCTTGGGTGAGTGAGTAGCAGGCCTTCCTTTCCTGGCTTTTGGAGAGAGATTAGTTTAGGAGAGGCCTTCCCCTACTTGGAGGAGGCCACGTGGGTGGAACACTAGGTCCTCTGGTCAGGGTTGAGCCGAATACTGGAGTAATATTTAGTGTGATAGGCAAGACATCTTCTCTATCCTCTTTTTGTATTTCACTATTTTCACTCTTTCCACCTCTTTGTAATAATTTTGGCTTGGGCTATAATATTTTTGAATTGGCAACCACAATATCATTTTAGAATTCTCACATATTTAGTCAAAGCCTTAATTTAATTCCTTGCATGTGAAAGGCCATACTTTAAGCAAAATTAATATGAAAAAAGAATATAATTACTATGATTATGATTAGATAGAAATGAACTCAAGAAAAGAGACTACATTTTTCATTTTAATTTTTCAACACAGTTGGGGATCTCTCAGAACGAAAATATAACAAGAGTTAGCCTCACCAAAGAAGTTTTATAGGACAAATTAAATGAGATGTTTAACAAACTTATCTAAATTACACATCCAGTTATGTTAATTGCTCACAAGTGAAATCTTTCAAAGCCAGAAGCTATGTATAAGCAATATTCCCAGTATACCTTTTAATTTCAGCACTTTATAACCAGTAATAATACTTTTGAGTTCTGACTCATTTATATCAATGCTGCTTAAAATTAAATGCATTTGTATTAAAAGCTTACTTTGTTACCTAGATGTTCTATTTAAAAGTAGAAATAAAAATAAGGAAACCTCAAACTATCTCAAGCTCAATCTTATTCATTGTAGAAAGTGAATTTATAATATTCAGTGTATAATTGAAAAGAAAAAGGATTACTGCTGAAACCTAAAACTTTTATTTAGCATTACACCTTTAAGAGTAGCTTATTTTCAGGCAGAATACAGTCATATTTTGAAATTTTAATTTTAAATATAGACGCATATACAAACATATAGAAGTATATAAATTTAATTTAACAAGAATTTTTAAACACCTAATATGCATAAGGCACAAAGCACTGGAAATACAATGACAAAACAAAAAATCAGTACTTGCCCTCAAGTAGTTTATATTCTAGGGAAGTGGAGGTGGGAGGGTAATATAATCTGTAAACAAATAAGCAAATGGATAAATATATATATATATATGATAACTTGAGGAAAGAAAGAATACCCATAATTTGGAAAATCAGGAAAAGCTTCTTGTGAAAGGTGGCCCATTAGCTGTCCATTAGGAAGTTAATGATTCAAAAAAGCAGAACTGAGGAGGAATGGAATTTAATAATAATCTTAATAATAAGGTTAATAATAATATCAACAAATATGAACAATCAAATAAATGAAATGAAAAAATCCCAAGTAAAGCCTAATACTAAATATGAACTTCAATAAAATATTAACTTATTTATTCACATCCTCTTGTGATCTTTTTTCTACTTGTCTACTTATAAAGTTTGGTTGCTATTAAAGATTTGCCATGGTATGCATATACTATTTCTTTTTTGGTCTGGACCCAGAATTTCTTTGGGATAGAGAACTCCTAATTAGGAAACACTCTAAACCAATACACATGAGCAACTATTCCACAACCTAGAGAATTACTAAAATGGAAACAGAGTAACTTGAGTGGCTGGCTCAGGTCATGTGTTAGAAGCAGGAAATTTAAATGTCCCTCTCTCAGATTAGGAAAACTCATATAGAAAGATAACCAAGGGAAATATATATAATTAAATTGCTGGAGAAACTAGAACAAAAAGACTTACAACATCTCATAAACAGTACCACTAAAGAATATACTTATTTCTCAGTACCATGTGGAACTTCAACAAGAAAAGACTGTATTAGGGTACAGAGATATTGCAAATTAATGTAAAAAAATCAGATATAGCAAATATCTTTTATGGACCATAATAACAAAAACAGTAATCTATTCAGGAAACATAAACAAAAGATATAGAACTAAATGGAGACATAATAATGAAATTATAAACAAGTGGAAGTTACAAAACTTAGCTACAATGTTCCTTTGAGTTTTCATCTTGGGGTATTCTACAAGTATAGATTGATGAATTCTTTCAAATTCTATTTTATCTTCTAGTTCTAAAACTTCAGGGAAATTTTATTTAATAATTTCTTGAAACATAATATTTGGACACTTTTTTATCATAACTTCCAAGTAATCCAAGAATTATTATACTGTCTCTTCTCAATCTGTTTTCCAGGTCAGTGGTTTTGGCAATAAAATGTTTCATATGCTCTTTTTTTTTTATTTTTTTCATCTATTATTTCTTATTGTGTTGAGAAGTCTTTAGCTTTTCATTATCCAGTTCTTATTTTTAAAGAATTATTTTTCATGAAGATTTTTGGATCTCTTTTTCAAATTTTTCTTGGTTTCCTTGTATCACTTTTTCCTCTAATTTTTCCTCAACCTCTCTTATTTGGTTTTTAAAGTCTCTTTTAAGTTCTTCCAAGAATTCTTTTTGAAATTGTGTCCATTTTATGTTTTTCTAAAAGTTTTAGAAGTGAGCATTTTAATTTTGCTATCTTCTGAATTTGAACCCTATTCTCTATTTCCAAAGTAGATATCTATGGCTGGTACTTAATCTTTTGCTTACTCATTTTTACATTTTTTTAAATTTTTAGTAGCCTATTTCTTCATTGCTAACTTTATGCTAGTGTTAGACTCTGTTAGGGATAATGTCTCAAGTTTCAGTTTTTGTTATTTCCTGAGCTCTCTGGGAGTCTGACTTCTTGGTTCTTCAAATTTCTATATTACAGAGTCCCAACAATGTTGTCACTTCCAACACTTACTCCTTTTTGTCTCTCCAAAAGACATAAGTGTTGCCCAGTCCCTCTGTCTTGGAACCACAACTAGGAACTCCTTTCTCCTAGGGTTCTTGCTTCTCATCAACTGTACTCACCTGGGTGTGCTCACTCCTCTTCTACAACCACAGCTTGAGATGGTGTCTGGTCAGAGTACCTAGACCCCTGCAATCTTCTTCTGGTCAACCACTCAACCCCTACACAGTCTATTGAAGGTTCCAAAGTTGTGGCTGTGGCCTATACAGCTGTCTCTAGAACTTGTTGTTTGTTGATTTGACAGTCAGAGAACCACCTAGGGCCTTCTCAGTTTCTTCCCAAGTTGTCCTACATTGGATGATAACAATACAGTAATGAAAAAGTAAATTAGTGAAACAGAACAGACATACAACAAACAATAGAAAAAAAAAAGATCCAAGCTTTTGGGATAAATTTTGCTATTTAGTAAAAATTGTTGGGAAAACTAGAAAACAATCTGGTAAAAATTAGGTACTGATCAATATCTTATACTATTTACCAATATAAGATCAAAGTGATGCATGACAAACATAAAGGAGATTTCATAAGCAAATTAGAATAGGGATCTATCAGATCTATGGGTAAGAGAAGAATTTATGAATAAACAAGAAGAAGAAAGCATTATGAGATATATAATGGATAATTTTGATTATATTAAGTTGAAAAGTTTTCGTACAAATAAAACTAATGTAGCCAAAATTAGAAGGAAAACAGAAAATTGTGGGAGGGGGAAATTTTTATAAACATTTTCTTGTATAGAGGTCTCATATCTAAAATATATTGAGAACTTTCTCAAATAGATATGGAAGATCTGGAATTATGCCTAAAAGTTTTAAAACTGTAAATGCCATTTGACCCAGCAATACCCCTATTAGGTTTGTTTCCTAAGGTGATCAAGGAAAAAGGAAAAGAACCTATTTTTAAAAAATATGTATATCAGTTCCTTTTTGGTGATGAAAATTTAATTTGAGGGGATGCTTATTAACTGGGGAATAGCTAGACAAGCTGTGGCATGACTGTGATGGAATACTACACAGTGTAAGAAATGATAAGCAGGTTGGTTTTTTTTTAAACATGGAAAGACTTGCATGAAATTATGAAGAGTGAAATTATGAAATTTTTTTGAAGAATAACTTGCATATGTCCACCTCCAGAAAAAGAATTGATAGAAATAAGCAAGACAGATTTATATATACATTTTTTTCAAATGATATTTTCTCTAGAGTGGGGAGGGAAGAAGAAAGGAAGGAAGGGAGGGAGGGAGGGAGGAGGAAAAGAAGGAAGGAAGGAAAGACACAAATGGAATAAAGAAAATAATAATTATGACTATTTACTAGAAAATAGATATAGATATATACATAGATAGAAAAACAATAAAAATGATGAAACAAACATATCAAAATTCCTGGGATGCATCTAAAACAATCTTCAGAGAAGAAAATTACTTTTTTTTTTAAAAAACCCTTACCTTCTATCTTAGTAATCAATACTATATATTGGTTCCAAGTTGAAGAGTAGTAAGGGCTAGGCAATGAGGGTTAAGTGTCTTGCCCAGGGTCACATAGCTAGCAAGTGTCTGAGGCCACATTTGAGCCCAGAAACTCCTAAAATCTAGGCCTGGTTCTCAATCCACTGACTCATCTAGCTGCTCTGGAAAATTACAGTCTTAAAAATATACAGTAAAAAAATGGAAAAAGAAAAGGTTAATGAAATATGCATTCTTCAAAAATTAGAAACCCAACAAACATAAAAGAGGACATTGAAAATTAGAAGAAAAATATAAATTAGAAACAAAAAAGATTATAGAAATAACAATTAAAAGCCGATTATTTGAAAAGATTAACAAATTCAATAAAGCTTTACTTAACAATTAGAAAGAAGAAGGCTAAGTGGATAGGTGAGCTACTAGGGTCATAATATAATGTGTGTTGGAGTCAGGACTTGAATTCAGATCCTCCTGGCCACTATGCCACATTGCCTTTCATATCTTAAACTCAGAACATCCAAAATACATCTCATTATATTTGCCACAATACCAATCCATCTTCCAAACATCTTAGCTTCTGGTAAAGGTATCATCATTCTTCTAGCCCCTCAAGTTTATAATCAATATTTTTCTTAAGTATGCACCTTCCCTCACCCCACATATCCATTCTACTGCTAAATCTTGTCATTTCTAACTACATAATGCTTCTCTTATCCAACCCCTTCTCTCTACTCACATAATAGAATTATTTCCCCTTTTGTTAATAATAGTCCAGGTCTCATCACCACCTAGAGCTCAGGCTCTCATCACATATCTCATCTAAACTATTATAACAACCTCTTAATTGGTATCTCCAGTTTATCCTCCACACAGCTTGCCACAAAAGGATAGTCTGAAATGTCCCTCCCTACTCTCTATAAATTTCAGTCATTCTCCTTTGTCTTTAGAATCAAATACAAAAAAGCTTCAATTTTCATTTAAAGTCTTTCACAATCTGGCCCTAGGCTACATTTCCAGTCTTGTATGTATACATGTAAAAGTGAAATTTGGGAGATGTCATCTTTAAGTATATATATATATATATATATGTATTTTCTGGACATGGGGAAATTATCAAATTGCCGCCCCAGTCATTATTACCTCTTCCTCAGTCTGCTGGCCAAGAGGCCACTCCCTCCTAACCCAGGAGATTTAAACTCTTTTGGGCCTCCCCACGCCCAAAGAACCGGAACCAGAAACCCGTTGGACCACAGGAAATGTAGTTTGATAATTTCCCCGTGTCCAGAAAATACATATGTATATATACTTAAAGATGACATCTCCCAAATTTCACTTTTACATACATGATTCCTCTTCGGTTCAGCCAAACTGGCTTGTAATTCATACATGTAATCTAGCTCCCATGTCGATACCTTTATATAAACTCTCATGCTTGGGACAGATGTTTCTATATACAATCTTGATATATTTAGTTCTTAACCAAGGGAAGTAATTCATTTCCTCCAGATAGTCTAGGCTTTGAGAATATAAATCAATGTAAAAAAATTATTAAGAACATAATACACTCCAAAGAACAGATCAAGAAGTTTTGTCTTGGCATGCCCACTACTTTGCACATTGTATCTTATTCTAATGGGCAATGTTTCTCTTTAACAACTTACATATGTTTACAATGAACTCATATGCATTAAACTTTCATAAGGCAATGACATTATTTCCAAGGAATTATATTAGTTGCATGCTCAGGTTGACCACTAGCATAATCATCATGATTTATATCGTCTAGACCAGGGGTCAGCAACGTATGGCTCTCGAGCCATATCTGGCTGTTTTGAGGGCCAGATATGGCTCTTTCTGCAGGAGCCATAAAGTCAATTTTTTTTTCAGGCGCTGTTACAGGAGCGCTCACTGTGAGCACTGTATGGCTCTCACAAAATTACATTTTAAAAAATGTGGCGTTTATGGCTCTTACGGCCAAAAAGGTTGCCGATCCCTGGTCTAGACTCTATACCATCAAGAAACAGAGTTCTTGCCCTTTCTAAGTGTTCTTAAACATAACAGCTGAACAGTTTGTGCAGCACAGGGAACACCTGGGCATAGAAGCAGGAATGGTAAAAGAGGTCAAAGCTCTGTCTTATCCCCTCTAGTATTGCAAAAGGCCTCCTTGAAAGTGATCAAAGATTCAAGATATGTTTCAAAGTCCATGCACTGAGTACCAGAGACACAAGAGTAGGTAATTCTCTAAATATTAGGAGAGACTAGGGACTTCCCACTGGGATGGGAGAATGAAGCTGAAAAAAAAATAGATCTTAGTCTGAGGGATTCTGATATGTGACTGTGGGCCTGCAAACGTGTTAGTCCAATCCATGTTGGCTAAATGGTCTCATAGAAAGGCAAGAATCCCTTTGAGCATGAAGGAGTGAGTCAAGATAGCAGTAGCTGGATAGAGAAGAAGCCTAGCAAAAGATGATTGAAGCAGCTCTGCAGATAAGTCATCAAATAGCAACTTTGGAGGTAAGGATATATAGTGATTGTAGAGGCAGAATGAAGAGCAAGGAGGTATATAGCCAGCTGCTAAGAAATGGAACCATGAGTGGGGCAGCTGGGTAGCTCAGTGGATTGAGAGTCAGGTCTAGAGACAGGAGGTCCTAGGTTCAAATCCGGCCTCAGACACTTCCCAGCTGTGTGACCCTGGGCAAGTCACTTGACCCCCATTGCCCACCCTTACCACTCTTCCATCTAGGAGCCAATACACAGAAGTGAAGGG
>NC_058131.1:303052496-303076874 GCF_016433145.1 Gracilinanus agilis
AGCCATCAAGACCATGAAAAACGGCAAGGCTGCAGGTCCAGACGGCATCCCCCCTGAGGCACTCAAGGCAGACCCAGAAATGTCAGCGGAGATGCTACAACCCCTCCTGCAGAAGATCTGGGAACAGGAACAAGTCCCGACAGACTGGAAACTAGGCTACCTGGTGAAGCTACCCAAGAAAGGTGACCTATCCCAATGCAGCAACTGGCGAGGAATCATGCTTCTATCCGCTCCCAGCAAAATCCTGACCAGAGTAATCTTAGAAAGACTGAAGGAGGCCTTGGACAAGAAGCTGAGAATAGAACAAGCAGGGTTTCGTCAGCACAGATCGTGCACCGATCACATCGTCACCCTAAGAATCATCATCGAACAGTCCATCGAATGGCAGTCCCCCCTCTACATGACTTTCGTGGATTTCAAGAAGGCATTTGACAGCGTAGACAGGGACATCATCTGGAGATTGATGCAGCATTACGGGATTCCCCCGAAGCTCATCAACATCATCCAGCGGTTATACGAAGACTCTACCTGCCAGGTCATCCACAATGGGAAACTGACGGTTCCCTTCACAGTGAAGACTGGAGTGAAGCAAGGCTGCATGCTTTCGCCCCTTATCTTCTTGATGGTCATAGATTGGATCATGAGAAGAATTACCAAGGACAACAATACGGGCATTCAATGGACTCATACCAAGCAGCTTGAGGACCTTGACTTTGCGGATGACATCTGTCTCCTTTCTCACAAGCAGCAGGATGCGCAAGCCAAACTTGCACGACTCTCTGAAGAAGTGGAGAAGACAGGTCTGAAGATCAACAAGAAGAAGACCGAGGTGATCACAGTCAACAGCAGACAGGACCTGCCAATCCAACTACAGGGAGAAAACATCAAGGAGACAGACCACTTCACCTATTTGGGTAGCATAGTCAGTAAGGACGGCGGGGCAGATGAGGACATCAGAAACCGAACCAACAAAGCCAGACAGGCATTTAACACCCTGCGGTCTGTCTGGACCTCCAAAGCACTGTCTCTTGTCACTAAGCTCCGAATCTTACAAAGCCAGACAGGCATTTAACACCCTGCGGTCTGTCTGGACCTCCAAAGCACTGTCCCTTGTCACTAAGCTCTGAATCTTCAACACCAACGTAAAGGCCGTCCTCCTATATGGATCAGAAAGCTGGAGAGTGACGAGCGCTAACACCAATAAACTCCAGGTCTTTGTTAATAGTTGTCTACGCTACATCTTGAACATCAGATGGCCTGAAAAGATCTCCAATGCTAGTCTCTGGGAAAGAACAATCCAGTATCCCATTAGTCAGGACATAAAGAAACGTAAGTGGAGATGGATAGGACATACGCTACGAAAACCGGAAGACAACGTAGCCAGACAAGCATTGAGCTGGAACCCTTCAGGGAGGAGGAAAGTCAGAAGACCAAAAACAGACCTGGCGAAGATCTGCCGAAAATGAAACAAAAACAGTCGGAATGACATGGGCCCAGCTGGGGGAAGTTGCCCAGAACAGAGTCCGCTGGTGTGAGATGGTTGCGGCCCTATGCTCCTAAGGAGTCAACAGGAATAATAATAAATAATAAATAATAATATATATATATGCAAATATAAATATGGGTCCTTGAGGTCTTTGAGATATATGCCTAGAAAATGGTATTGCTAAAACAGAGAGTATGCATATATTAGTGACTTTGGGACATAGTCCTAAATTGCTTTCCAGAATGGCTAGACAGCTCCACCAACAGTGCATTTACATATCCATTTTTCCCCAGGCCCTATAACATTTGTAATTTTCCTCCCCCCGCCCCCAACTTTAGCAGTTTGATGGGTTATCAAATCAAGCCAACAAGCCAATAAGCATTTATTTAGTACCTACTCTGTTCAAAGCACTAGAGAGAAAAAGGCAAAAAATAAACAGCCCAAGCTCTCAAAGGGTTCAGTCTGATGAGATAAACAAGAGGGAAAGAACTATATAAGAACAAAATGCATACAGAATTAGAGTTAATTTCAAGGGGAAGGCTTCATTCAAGAAGACTAGGAGAAGCTTTTTGTAGAAGGTAGAATTTCAGATAATACCTGAAGTCACAAGGCAGAGATAATTTGGAGTCCAGGCATGGAAGACAGCTAGAAAAAATTCAGAGGGTCAAGAAGTGGTCTTATATAAGAAACAGCAAGAAAGCCATTGAATAACAGCATTTGAAGGAGAATAAAGTATTAAAAAACTGCAGAAAAAGGGAAGTTTATGAAGGTCTTTCTATTTGATCTAAGAGGTAATAGGGAGCCACTACAGTTTAATGAATAGAAGACTATGACATGACTGGACTTGTGCTTTAGAAAGATTAATTTGGGCCAAGATGGTGGGGTAGAAGCAGAGAAAGCTCAAACTACTTGAATCCTCTACAAATAATCCTGAAATAATGCTTCAAAACAAATACTAAAGGGGGCAGCTGGGTAGCTCAGTGGAGTGAGAGTCAGGCCTAGAGACAGAAGGTCCTAGGTTCAAACCCGGCCTCAGCCACTTCCCAGCTGTGTGACCCTGGGCAAGTCACTTGACCCCCATTGCCCACCCTTACCAATCTTCCACCTATGAGACAATACACCGAAGTACAAGGGTTTAAAAAAAAAGAAAGAAAGAAAAAAAAAACAAATACTAAAGTGTCAGAACCAACAAGGGGATAGAATGAAGCAACTTTCTTGCAGAAAACAATGTGAAACATAGGTAGAGAGTGATTCAATAGGGTAAGAGGGGGCAGCAGCCTGCAATAAGGCCCTATCAAGGAATACCAACATAGGCTAACTGTAAGCCCCACCTCCTCCACTCCACATCTGCTGTTCCAGATTCGGAATATGAGCCTAAGCAAATATCAAGACCCTGAGACCCCACCTAAACCAACAACAGTGCAACCTTAAGCAAACCCCTTAAAATTCCACACCCCAGCCCAAGCCTGCAATGAGTCCCCAAGCCCTAGCACAAGGTAGTCCATAGTGTGCCTGGCTGGTTCAGGCCTGGAAGAATGCTCTAAGTCCCTTCTCAAGCCTAAACTAAGGCCCCAAGCCCTAGCACAAGGCAGTTGGCAAAGTCTCTGGTGGGTACAAGGCCAAGAGGAGGCCTAGATCCCTCATCCAAGACTGCAGTGAAGTCCTGATTCCCAGTTTGAGGCAATCCACGTGGTAAGCCCGACCTGTGTAAGCCCAGAGCAAGGCCTAGAGCCCTAGACCAAGCCTGAAGTAAGGACCTGAATCCCAGAGTAAAGCTTTTTGTAGCACTTGGCCTATTTAAAGCCAGAGCGAGGCCTGGAGCCTCAGTCCAATCTTGCAATGAGAGTCTGAACCCCAGCACAAGGCAGTTCCCACCCCTACTCAAACTTAATGCAAAAAGCAGCCCCAAGTCAAGGCAATCCAGTGTGCTTGACCAGATCAAGCCCAGAGTAAAACCCAAAAGCCCTCGCCCAAGTCTGAGGCTAAACCAGTGATGGTGAACCTTTTAGAAACAGAGTGCCAGGTCCCACTCTAACCAGACTCCCCAGACCAAGTGCCCACCCTGCGAGAGACCAAGTGCTATGCCCCATCCCCTTCCCCCAACCTCGCCCCCCAGCACCTCCCAACCCCAAACAAGGGAGGGAGGAGGTGCTCCCATTGGGCTACTGGGCAGAGGGGTAGGTGATGTGAGGAATGTCCTCAGGCGCATGGAGAAGGGGAGGGGAACAGTTCTGCCCCAAGTCCCTCTGGCTTTCTAGTAACAAACTCTGGCAGGTGACTGCAGGCATGCCCACAGAAAGGTCTCTGTGTTTTGTTTTTGGCATGTGTGCCATAAGTTTTCCATCAGTAAGCTAGACTCTGAACCCTATCACAGGGTACCTCACAGTATCCTGATCTCTTCAAGACCTCAGCAGGCCCGAGGGGTGATTGAATTAATAGTGGGAGTTGGCTTTCAAAGCTGCCAGGCTACAGGCCATCATAACACTTTGGAAGAACTGAAACTTGCAGAAACACAAAACAAGAGCAAAGGGTAGCAGGAAGAAAAAAATTGAATTTTAAGAGTGTCTTTTCTACTCTCAGAACAGTGCCCACCTTTAAGATAAAAGTGAAAATCAAGAAAATGACTGGGAAAATGAGAAAACACCAAGAAAAAAAGTCTAACCATATAATATTTTTATGGTGAAAAAGAAAAGAAAAGCACAGCCTCAAAAGGAGTCAGTAAAAGCAAAGGAAGTACATTGAAAACTTCAATAAAAATATGAATAGGTATCAGGCTCTGGAAGAGTTCAACAAGGATTTCAAAAACCAATTAAGAGGCAGAGGAAAAAATGGGGAAGAGAAATGAAAGTAATGCAAGAAGAAAATAACAGCTTAAAAAGCAGAATTGGCCAAATGGAAAAAGAAGTTCAAAAGTTCACAGAAGAAAATAATTTCTTTTTTTTTTAAAGGAAGGCAGACTGCCACATGCAGCACCTCATTTGGATGTGTCTGGAGTCTTGGAAGCTTGACTACCCTACATTCTCCTACAAATGGACCTTGGAAGCTTGTTCTAGCAGGGGAGCGCAGCTACTCATATACCCTTGACCAAAGAACAGTATGCCTCTATCAGGGAAGGTCGTCCTCTTCGATCAAGCACGCTGCTTCGGGAGGGACGCACATGGAACTGTGAGGGAGGAAAGGGACACCCGCCTAGCCAGTCAGATCAGCCAAATCAACCCTGGCGATCAATGGGGTGACAGATGTCACAGCCAGATTGCTCTCACATCCAAGAAAATCATTTCTTAAACATTGGAATTGGGTAATTAGAAGCTAATGACCTCATGAGACATCAAGAAACAATAAAATCCAATCAAAAGAATAAAGAAAAAACACGAACTATCTCATTGAAAAAGAATTGGCCTGAAAAATAGATCCGGAAGAAGTGAATAAAGAATTTATAAAGCCATGATTTAAAAAAAAAAAAGCCTAGACATCATATTATAAGAAATTATCAAAGAAAAGTGTCCTGGTATTCTTTAATAAGGATAGGTAAAAAAAAATTTTTTTGAAAGAATCCACAGATCATGGATCTTCTGAAATAGACCCCCAAATGACAACTCCTAGGAATATTATAGCCAAATTCAAGAGCTCCCAGGCTAAGGAGAAAATGCTGCAAGCAGCCAGAAACAATTCAAATACCATGGAGCTACAGTCAGAATTACATGGGACTTAGCAACTTCACATTAAAGGATTGAAAGACTTAGAATATGATATTTCAGAAGGCAAAGGAACTAGGTTTACAACCAAGAATGACCTAACCAGCAAAACTGGGCATATTCTTTCAGGGGGAGAATGATTGTTTAATAAAATAGAGGATTTCTAAGCATTTCTGATGAAAAGATCAGATTTAAACAGAAAATATGAGGTCCAAATACAAGATCCAAGAGAAGCATAAAAAAGTAAGCAAGAGGGACAGCTGGGTAGCTCAGTGGATTGAGAGCCAGGCCTAGAGAGGGGAGGTCCTAGGTTCAAATCTTGCCTCAGACACTTCCCAGCTGTGTGACCCTGGGCAAGTCACTTAACCCCCATTGCCTAGTCCTTACCACTCTTCTGCCTTGGAGCCAATACACAGTATTGACTCCAAGATGGAAGGTAAGGGTTTAAAAAATAAAAGTAAGCAAGAAAGAGAAAATGTAAGAGATTTAATAAGGTCAAATAGTTTATATTCCTACATGGAAAGATGATATTTGTGACTCTTTAAATTTTCATCATTATTAGAGCAGTTAGAGGGAGTATACATAGAGGCTATGGGATTAAGTTGATTAGGATGGCATGATTTGCAACAACAACAACAACAAAAACAACAAGGAATAGAAAAGGGGGATTGTACTGAGAGAAAAAAGAAAGGAGAATTAGAATGGGGTAAATTATTTCACCTAAAGAGGTGCAAAGAACTATTACAGTGGGTGGGGAGGATGAGGGTGGTGACAGGTAATACTTAAATCTTATTCTCATTGGAATTTGCCCAGAGAGGGAATAACAACCATATTCATTTGATATAAAATTCTGCCTTACCATATAAAGTAAAAGGGAATAAAGACAAGGGTAACAGAAGGGAGGGGGAGGTAATGGGTGATGATTTAAAGCAAAACACTAGTGAGAAGGGAAAGTGAAAGGAAAGGGAAAGAGCAGGATCAAAGGGGGGAAATAAGATGGAGGGAAATACAACATTGGTAATCATAACAGTGAATGTGAATGGGATGAACTTGCCCATAAAAAGGGAGCAGATAGCAGAATGGATTAAAAATTATAATCCTATGATAAGTTGTTTATAAAAAAAACATTTGAGGCAGGAAGATACACAGAGTAAAGACAAAGGGCTGAAGCAAAATTTATTATGCATCATGTGAAGTAAAAAAGCAGGAACAGCAATCATGATCTCAAACAAAGCTAAGGCAAAAATAGAGCCAATTAAAGAGATAAGGAAGGAGATTACATCTTACTAAAAGGTACCATCAACTATGAAATAATATCACGACTAAACATATATGAACTATATGGCATAGCCTCTTTACTTTTAAAGAAGAAATTAGAGATTCAGGAGGAAGGAAAGAGAAGTAAAACTATAATAGTGGGGGACACCTCAACTTCCCCCTTTCAGATCTAAATAAATCAAAATAAAAAATAAACAAGAAGTAAAGGAAGTGAATAAAATGTCCTTAAAATTAGAATGGGAATAGATAGGAATATACCTTCTTTTTAGCAATTCCTGGTAACTACCCCAAAACTGACCATGTATCAGGGCTTTACAACCAAATGCAAAAAAGAAGAAATTTAAAAATGCATCCTTTTCAGATCATAATCCAACAAAAATGATAATCAATAAGGGTCCATGGAAAGAAAAATAAAAAATTAATTAGAAACTAAATAATCTAATTCTAAAAAAGGGGCAGGCCAAAGAACAAATTAAAGAAACAATCAATTCTTTCATTAGAAAGAATGACAAGGTGACAATATATCAAAATTCATGGGATATAGCCAAAGCAATACTTAAAGAAAAACTTCTCTCTCTACCCACTTACATCAATACAACAGAGAAGCCAGCTAGGTGGCTCAGTGGATTGAGAGTCTAGAGATGGGAGGTCCTGAGTTCAAATATAGCCTCAAATACTTCCTAATAGTATGACCTTGAGCAAGTCACTTAACCCCCATTACCTATCCCTTATCACTCTTCTGCCTTCAAACTAATACACAGTATTCATTATAGATGGAAGGTAAGGGTTTGAAAAATAAAAATAAAATAGAGAAAAAGCAGAGCAATGAAATGGACATATAACTAAAAAAAATCAGAAAAAAATTTAATCCCCATTTAAAGATTAAATTGGAAATCCTAAAAATCAAAGGAGAAATTAATAAAATTTAAAGTAAGAGAACCATTAAATTAATAAATAAGACTAGGTGCTGGTTTTATGATAAAAGCAAAATAGAGCATTTGATTAATTTGATTACAAAAGGAAAGAAGAAAATCAAAAACCAATCTCAAAAATGAAAAGGGTGAATTCACAACCAATAAAGAATTAAAGCAATCATTAGGAGCTATTTTGCCCAATTATATGCGCCAAAATCTGATGACCTAAGTGAAATGGATGAATATTTATAAAAATATATATTGTCCAGATTAACAAAAGAGGACGTAGGATACTTAAATAATCCTATCTCAGAAGAAAATAAATTGAACCTAGCTAGCCACCAATGAACTCCCTAAGAAAAATTTCCCAGGGTCAGCTGGATTCACAAGTGAATTCTATAAAACATTTAAAGAACAACTGATCACAATCCTATATAAAACTATTTGGGGAAATAGTAGAGAAGAAATCCTACCAAATTCTTTTTATGACCCAAATTCAATACTATTACATAAGGCAGAAAAAGTAAAAACAAGGAAAGAAAATTATAGGCCAATTTCAATGATGAACATAGATGCAAAATTTTTAAATAAAATAGTAGCAAGGAGACCATAGAAATATATCACGAGGATCATTCACTATGGCCGAGACTATAGGGCTGGTTTAATATTAAAACTATCAGCATAATTGACCATATTAATAACCAAACTAACAGAAATCACAGAAATTTCAATAGATGCAAAAAAAGTGTTTGACAAAATATAATATCCATTACTATTAAAAATACTAGAAAGCATAAGAATAAATGATCCATTATTTGAAATGATAAGTAGTATCTACCTAAAACCATCAGCAAGTATCATCTGCAATGGAGATGTTAGAAGACTTCCCAATAAGATCAGGGGTGAAGGAAGGATACCCATTATCACCACTATGTTATGATTAAAAATGATAAAGACTGATATAATAAGAGAAATTAGTAGTTTAATTAAAGCCATGCTGATAGGGATAAAATCATTAGACCACACGCCTGTAAGAATTCACATTGCCTCATCCATTTTTACCTTTCCTATCTTCCCGCGCCCGGTAGCTAAGAGGGCGACTTCCTCCTGACCCAGGAGACTTATCCCCTCTCTTACATCATCATACTTCCTGTTTGCCATGAGGAATCATGGGAAATGTAGTTTCAAAGTCTCCCACATGTCCATAGGGTGTCTGCTAGACACTTCCCTGAATTTAAAACAAACAACTATTACTTATATCATACTAGAAATGCTATCTTTAGCAATAAGAAAAAGAAATTGAAGGAATTTAAAAAGGCAATGAGGAAATTAAACTATCACTCTTTGCAGATGATATTATGGTAAACTTAGAGAATTCTGGAGAATAGCTAAAAAAAGTTGAAAAAATTCATAACTTTAGCAAAGTTGCAGGATAAAAAATAAGTTTACATAAATGATCAGTTTTTCTAAATGTTATCAACAAAACTCAGCAGCAAGAGATAGAAAGAGAAATTCCATTTAAAATAATCCTAGGCAATATAAAATACCTGGGAATCTATTTGCCAAGACAAACCCAGAAGTTATGTAAATGGAATTATAAAACACTTTTCACACAAATAAAATCAGATCTAAACAATTAGAAAAATCTTAATTATGTAGGCAGAGCTAATAAAAATGACAATTCTACTTAAATTAATTCATTTATTCATACCAACCAAACTACCAAATAATGAAGGAAGGTGGCCTAGTAGTATCAGATCTCAAATTGTACTATAAAGCAGTAATCATCAAAACAATCTGGTACTAGCTAGGAAATAAGAGTGGTGGATCAATCAAATAGATTAGATACACAATATAAAAGTAGAAATGACCTTAGCAACCCTTGTGTGTGATAAACCCAAAGAACCCAGCTTTTGGAATGAGAAACTCACTATTTGACAAAAACAGCCAGGAAAACTGGAAAATTACATGGCATAAACTAGATAATAGACCAATAGCTTGCACCCCATATCAAGATAAGGTCAAAATGTTTACATGATTTTGATATAAAGAATAATACTATGAGAAAAAATAAAGGGAACATAGTATAGGTTAGCAGGTAGATCTATGAAGAAGAAAAGAATTTACAACAAAACAAGAAAGAACACTATAAAATGCTAAATAAATAATTTTGATTATATCAAATTTAAAAGTTTTTACACAAAACATGTAACCAAGATTAGAAAAGAAACAACAAATTAGGGAAAATTTGATTATAAATTTCTCTGATAAAGATCTCATTTCTCAAATTTATAGAAAACTAAGTCAAATTTATAAGAATTCAAGTTATTCCCCAATTGACAAAGAATCAAAGGATAGTAATAAGTAATTTTCAGATGAAGACATGAAAACTATGAATAATATGAAAAATGTTCTAAATTGCTCTTGATTGAAGGAATGCAAATTAAAACAACTGAGGTATTACCTCCAACCTATCAGATTGGCCAGTATGAGACAAATGGGAAATATTGGAGGGGATGTGGCAAAATTGGGACATTAATGTATTATTGGTGGAGTTATGAACTGATCTAAGGCCCAAAGGGTCAGAAAATTGAGCATGCCCTTTGATCCTGTAACACCATTTGGTCTATATACCAAAGAGATCATAAAAATGGGGAAAGCATCTACTTGTACAAAAATATTTATAGCTCTTTTTGTGGTGGCAAAGAAGTAGAAATTGAGGGGATGGCCATCAAGTAGGAATAGCTGAACAAATTATCGTATATGTTTGTGCTATAAGAAATGATGAGCAGGATGATTTCAGAAACAGCTGGAAAGATCTACATGAACTGATGCAGGGCAAAATAAGTAGAACTGGGAGAACATTATACACAGTTGCAGCAATATTGTATGATCATCATCAACTATGAAAGGCAGCTACTCTCAACAACACAATGATATGGGACAATTCTAAAGGACTTATGACAAAGAATACTATCCACGTCTAGATAAAGAACTGATGGAGGAGTCAGATGCAGATCAAAGAATATTATCTTTCACATTAGTTTATGGTTTTATTTTGGAGTTTTTGTTTTATATGAGTATTCTCTTAAAACAATGACCAATATATATGTTTTGCATGATAATACATGTATAATCCATGTCAAAACTGCTTACTATTTCTGAGTGGGGGGAGGGGAGACAATTTAGAGCTTATTTCAGAAAATATATGTTGAAAATTGTTATTATGCATAATTGATGAAATAAACATCTTTGAATAAAAAAAGAAAATTGAATTTGATGGGGGAGTGAATGATGGTCTGATATGGAATGAGACTTGAGGCAGGGGACCAACCAAAAGGTTATTGCAGAGACAGCTGGGTAGCTCAGTGGATTGAGAGACAGGCCTAGAGATGGGAGGTCCTAGGTTCAAATCTGGCCTCAGACACTTCCCAGCTGTGTGACCCTGGGCAAGTCACTTGACCCCCATTGCCCACCCTTACCACTCTTCCACCTAGGAGCCAATACGCAGAAGTTAAGGGTTTAAAAAAAATGTTAAAAAAAAAAAGGTTATTGCAACAATCTAAGCATAGTGATGAGGGCTTACAGCAGCATCAAAGGAGAGAAGGGAGTTTATATATCCAAGAGATGCTACAAAGATAGAAATGATAGAAATTGCCAACGGATTGAATATGGGGAGTGAGAGTGAACACCTAGGTAGTGAACCTGGGTGAATGAAAGCATGGTTAATATCCTTAAGATAATAATAATAGCAAAGTTATGAAGACAGGACTTTGGGATGAAATATGTAAAGGTTAGTTTCAGACATGTTAAATTTGATGTGTAGACTAGATATCCAATTTGAGATGTTCAGAAAGGTAGTTGGAGATGTGAGAGAAGAAGTCAGGAGAGATATATGATGTAGATGCTCATTTTCATTTGTATTTTTCTATTTGTGATTTGTAATATTTTTCATATACCTATCAGTAATTTATATTTCTTCAAAAATTGTTAATATCCTTGATCATTTTTCAACTGGATGATTGCTTTTATTCTTATAAATTTGAATCTCATATATCTTGAATGTAAAATTTTGATCAGGGCATGGCTATAAATATTTTTTCTCTATTTCCCTTTTAATTTCAGCTGCACTGATGTTGTACAAAAACTCTTAAATTTTTATGTTCTGTAATTCTACAATTCTATAACCCTTTGTTTAGATATCAATCCTTCCCCAATCCATAGGTCTGAAAGATAACTTCTTCAATCTAATTTGTGATCTTTTTATCTGTCATGTGTCTATTTGGATCTTGAAACATGGTGTGAATTACTATTTTAAACCTAATATTTATCAGATTGCCTTCCAGTTTTCCCAGTAGTTTTGGTTGAATGTTGATTCTTTTTAGATCTGAGGTCTTTTGCATTTATCAAATACAAGTCTACTAGGTTTGTATGTGTTATATATCTAAGCTGTTTTGCTCCAATATATTTTTTAATCAGTACCAAACTATTTTGATAACTGCTTTCATTATTTCCCTTGAAATTCTTGGCTTTTTATTCCTTGAATTTTTTTTCTAGTACTCTAATATTAATCTTTTGGTACTTTGACTGGCATGACACTGAGCAAATTAATTTGGATAATATTGTAATTGTTACACTGACTTGGCCTACCCATGAGCAATTCCACAAATAACTTTTTGTAGTTGCATTTATATAGTTCATAGGGGTCTTGGATGATAAGACTCCTAAAGTACAGGTATCCCTTTCACATTACTGGGAATAGGGAGTTAGGGGCATGGTGTCCCTAGATCTAAAACATCTATGTAAAATTTTTTGGCCCTCCGTTTATAGTACTAGTTTGTAGTAGTAGTAGTTTGTAGAGAAGAAGTTTGAATTTTTCTATTTCTCTTATCAGGTGTTTATGGTACATGATTGTAAAATTTGGGAAATTATGTTTATGGTATTCCAAGATTAAATGTTGATACTATACTATACTATACATATGCTTTATGCACTTTTGAGTCTTTAAACTTTTTCTGTCATCTGTTGGCCTTCACATGTCATCTGTAGCTCTGCAAAATGCTGAAAAAATTCCATTTAATTTATTATTCCAATCTGTGATATATTGAAACTGCAATAGTTATGATTTAGAAGAGTTATCTATACTTTCTATATAATGTAAACTATTTTCAATAGAATTTATCTCTTCCTGCTGAGGCATGTTAATAATGCTGATTTATATGGATTTATTCTATGTCAAACATTAAGTCATTTCATTTTAGTCAACTGTATAGGATTCTTTAAGAAAATATCTGCTCCAAAAATTGGCAATTTGATTATTTGCTTATGTTTATTCCCTAATTTCCTTTTATTACTAGAATCTGCATTTATAAGACTACCGATTTCACTTCAAAAAACATTTATGAAGTGCTTGCTGTGTGCCAGGCACTGGGCTAAGCACTAAGAATAAAAGTTTTTTGTTGTTTTTTTTTAAGTCCCTTCCCTCAAGGAGCTCACAATCTAATGGAGGTAAAGTAAAAAAAAGAGGTGGGGAAAAGGATGCAGAAGTCAAATGAAATGGATATGTTTTCTCAAAATTTGATTTTTTTTATTCTAGTATTAACAGTCAATCATGTTTATAGTTTTAATATTGAACCAATCTTGCATTCCCGAGAAATCCACTATGGTCATAGTACAAAATCTTTGTGATATTGTAGCCTCATAGCTAATATCTCCTAAAATTTGTTTATTAGGTATCAATATACCTAATTTTTAATATACCTAATGTTTTCTAGGTTCTAATCCAAATCCTAGTACTGTAATCCTAATCCAAATCCCTATGCATTAAGACTCTGAGGTACTTCTTTCTGGATCCCTCCACAGTGCCTGAAGGCTTCTGACAGCCTATGTGGAAGGTTGAAAAATGATTCATTATGTTTTTCCCTTGAATTTCCAATCACTACTTATTCTGGTGTTCAATATTTGTTTTAGTTTTTCTCCTTATTCTTTTTTCTTCTAGTCTATTTTGAATTCTGTTCTCCCATTTAGGAATTATAGCACTCTGTTCCATGGCAGGAAGTGGGTAGTTTGAAGCTGTGTACTGTGCAACCACCAAGACCAGATGTCTAGAAGCTCTGTCACTGACCCCTAGAGCTGGGTCATAGAGTCCCTTATAGGTATGTACCAGGGCTAAGAGATTTCTTAAGGTAAAGCAGAGACTGGGCTTGAGATGCAACCTCTGTCATTGTATTGAGATTGCAGATCCAGCACATAGATCCTGACTGCAGCCTATATCTGAGTAATCGGGGCATGCTGACAAAGTCCCAACATACTAAAGGAGTTGAGGCAAGCATCCACTGGATCTCCAATTGTGAGTTTAATCTGAAGTTATATAATTAAGACACACACTGGGGTCAGGAGTTTAAGCCCCTCAGAGATCCTCCATAGCACTTGGTACCCAAAGAAAGTAACATGATGTCAGAGATGAAGGCTAAATAAAGCCCCCGAATTCCCTCGAGAAATATTCAAAACATGGCCCTACCATAAAGGGTGCACTACATTCCTGCTTAAGTCCAGCAGCAGAGCTGCCTATGGTTCAGTACCAGGGACTCCTAGAAGCCCTGATATAACTAGCTGAACCTGTTCTAGACATCACCTAACTAGATATGCTAATGAGGGAATATGCAAATGAATGCAATCCTCTTCAGGTCATCCCAATAAGCCCCAAACTGTATGTGTAGATTCCCTATAAAGGAAGAATGCTCCATAACCCAAATCAGGGCTTACTTCTCCAGCTCTTGCCTTTACTGAGAATCCTATAGAGCTGCAGCCTACTTGGGAGTTACTCAGCTTCTATTATTTTTCTACTGCACTATCATATTGCTCTGTAACATTTCTGGTGAAGGCTTGGTGTTCATTTGTTTATCTTTTGTCTGGTAAAGGCTTGATATTCATTTGTTGTTCATCTTTTGTTTTTAATATTTATTTTTCCCCAATTACATATAAAATCAATTTTTTAACATTCATTTAAAAAACAATTGAGTTCCATATTCTCTCCCTTCCCACCCCCATCCCTGAGATAGTAAGCAATCTGATATAGATTCTACATGTGCAATCATGTAAAAGATTTTTCCATATTTGTAATTTTTTGGAAGAGATCTTAAGTGGAAAAAAAGAAGAAAATGAAATATAGTATGCTTTGGTTTGCAGTAAGACATCAGTTCTTTCTCTAAAGGCATTTTTCATCATGTGTCTCTAGGATTGTCTTAGATCACTGTATTGCTGAGATTAACTAAAACATTTACAGGTGCTCATCAAAAAATAAAAATTGGTTTTGTTCATTTCATTTTGCATCAGTTCATATAAGTGTTTCCAGGTCTTTCGGAAATCATCCTGTTCATCATTTCTTATAGTATAATAGTATTCCATCATAATCATATATTACAATTTGTTCAGCCATTCCCCAATTGATGGATGACCCCTCAATGTCCAAACCTCTGCTATCACAAAAAGAGCTGCAATAAATATTTTTGTACAAATAGATTCTTTTCCCTCCCCACCCCCAACTTTAGGATACAGACCTAGTAGAGGTGTTGCTGGATCAAAGAATATGTAGAGTTTTAAAGTTCTTTGGGCATAGTTCCAAATTGCTCTCCAGAATGACTGATGGAAGACTCAGTGTTTCACCTCAACTAAGATAGTAGCACTCTACCAAGCCTAAAAGAAAGAGCACAAAATTTAGCTGTGGCTAGTTCTGACCACTCAAAAGTCTAGGGCAGAGACATAGGCTGGTGAACCATGACATATCCATCATAGGAGGAGGCTGAGATATTTTGAAATCTAGCTCCCAAGGAAACCACAATCAGAGTGGAAGGGGTCAGGAAGTGAGTAATAAGGAAATGAGGGAGAGGAGGGGAGATATAAAGTACCAAAGATTTCAAGAAGAGGAAAACTCATACACCTTGAACATAAAAGGGAAATGACCCAGCACTTGATGAGGCAAAGGATTCTATGGAATTAAGAACAATGAAAGACAACCTAATGTTGAGTGGAATAGAAAATTTTGAACTTGTATGGCAAGCCTCACAAAAGAAGTAAAAGAGAGAACAATAGATTTTTGTAATGCAAATACATAGAACTGACCTAGAAAAAGAGAAGCAAAACCCTATAATATTAGCAGAAAATATGCTTATAATGGAAACAAAACCTACTGAACTCAAAGACAGACTGTACAGAGACAACATGAGGATCATAGCTCTCATAGAACACAAAAGGACAAAAAAACCTTAATACCATGATGAAGGAAATAGAAAAAAATTGCCTACAACTTCTAAACATAAAAAATGAAATTCCAATTGAAAGAATTCATAATTTCTTCTAGAAAAAAAACTAAAGCTGAAAACTCCAAGATGCATAGTGGTTGAATTTAACAATTCAATTCAGAAACAACATTTTGCAAGCCATCAGAAGATAATATAAAAACCTTGGGAGTCTATCTGCCAAGAAATATACAGGGAGTAAATGAACTCAATTATAAAATACCCTTCACACAAATAAAGACAAATCTAAATAACTGGAGACATATTAATTGCTGCTCATTGGTAGGCTGAGTTAATGACAATATTGCCTAAAGTAACATACTTATTCAGGGCCACAGAAACTAAAAAAAAAAAAAACAAAAAACAAACAAAAAAAACACAACAAATTCATCTGGAGAACAAAAAGTCAAGGGTATCAAAGGAATTAATAAAAAAAAAAACTGTGGGAAGGGAGCTTAGATATAAGATATAAAACTATACTACAAAGCATTAATCCTTGACATAATTGAGTACTTGTAAGAACTAGAATTTGATCAGTTGATCAGTGGAACAGATGAGATACAAAATATGCAGAAGCAAATAAACACAATATCTTTGTGTTTAATGAACCCAACAATTTCAGCTATTGGGGTAATGACTCAGTATTTGATTAAAGAAAAAACCACCACTGTTAGGACTATTAGAAAGTAGTCTGGTAGAACTAGGCATAGACCAATATACACTGTTAAGATAACTGACACATGATTTGGACATTATAGGGTGAGAGCATAAAAAACTAAAGGAGCACAAAACCAGAGCCAGATGCACAACAAACACTTTTGATTGCATAAATTTTTAAAGTTTTTTTCACAAATAAAGCCAATACAGCTAAAATTAGCAAAGAAGGTAAATGAGAAGAAATCTTTGAGAAAGTTTCTGTGATAATGGTCTCTATGACATTTATCTTAGAGAAATGTACATATTAGAGAATCATCTCTAAGACATTCTTATATGGGGAACTGATTCAAATTTATGAACCACTCCCCAAATGATAAAATGATCAAAAGATATGAATAAGCAGTTTTCAGAAAAAGAAATAAAAACTACCAATAGCCAAATTTTTAAATGTTTTAAACTAATAACAAATAAATGCAAATTAAAATAACTCTTAAGGCTTCATTTTACAACCAAAAAATTGAAATTGAAAAAACAAAGAAAATAATAAATGCCAGAACAACTGGGGGAAAACAGGTACATCAATGCACCATTGGTGCAGCTGTAAATGGGTCTAGCCATTCTGGAAAAAAATTTGGAACTATGCCCAAAAAACTATTGAACTACATATCCTTTGATCCAACAAAATCACTAGGTCTGTACTCCACAGAGTTAAAAGAAGAAAAGGATCTATATTTGCAAAACTATGTAGAGTAGTTCTTTTTGTGGTGGCAAAGAATTAGAAACTGAGGGAATGTATACCAAATGAGGAATGGCTGAATAAGTATAGTATTTGAATGTGATGGAATACTATATGATGAAAAAAGATGGTTTGAGAAACTAGGAAGACTTGAAAGAACTGATAAGAGTGAAGTGAGCAGAATCAGGAAAAGTTTATAACAATGTTGTAAAGGCAATCAACAAGACTTGATAACTGATCAACTGATCATTACAATAGCTAACCATGTCTCCAGAGGAGACTTATTACTTAACAGGTGCTCGTCCCTCCTGATAAGAGAGGTGACAGATTGAAAGTACAGCTTTGAGACATCATTATTTTTGGGCATGGGACTTTGCTTGACTAAATGTTTGTATCAGTGGTTTTGTTTTCTTGCCTTCTCAGTTGGGCATGGGAGGTGATGGAAATATAATGTAGAGCTTCATTTGAAAAGATAAAATATAAAAAAAGAAACTTAAGAACCATAGCAGAAAAACAAGACCAAAATATTGGGGGTGGGGGGAGGCAGCTGAGTGGCTCAGTGGATTGAGAGTCAGGCCTAGAGATGGGAGGTCCTACGTTCAAATATGACCTCAGATACTTCCTAGCTGTGGGACCCTGGGCAAGTCACTCAACCCCCATTGCCTAGACCTTATCACTCTCTTCTGCCTTGGAACTGCATAATTGTCATAGGAATTGTATAACTGTCATAAAACTAAAAAATCTGTCAAGAAAGAAACATTTCAGGAAACAGAATTCAATAACCCTTTGAATCCAGAAAATGAACTGTTTGAAGAAGGCGCCATGAAGATGCCTGAAGAAACCTCCACAGAATCAGAAGATCCAGCATGAACTTTGGAGTATAACTGATTGAACTGTGGGGGATTGAATACAAGCATTTTGAATGTTAACTTGGAAGCCAAAGGGGATTGCCCCTAATTGGCTTATTGTCAATGGGCCTAGCAAACATCGTGTGTGTGTGTGTGTGTGTGTGTGTGTGTGTGTGTGTGTGTGTGTGTGTGTGTGTGTGTGCTTTCTCTGTGTCTCTCTGTGTCTCTCTCTTCCTATCTCTTTCATTTCCCTATATCTCTAACTATTGTAGTTTCCGATTATGTAAAATGATTCACTGGGGGAGACTAGTTTCCCAAAGAATCAAAGGAGGGAATGTAAAAGAGAATTCTTTGTTCTCTGAGTTTACACTTGTGAAAGGGAATCCTTTATTCTCTTTGCTAGTTGGAGCTAACAATTTGGTTAACAATAACTTAAGTACCCCTACTTAGTACCTCACTAGATTCTGAAGACAGGATTAACTCAAAAGCTTGAAGATGGAAGAGCTCTCAAACCACTTAGAGAATTCACACCCTCAGAAACTCAATCAGCCAGAAATCTATGAACCCTTTTGATCAGTATTCACCCCTCCAAAAGGTGAGAACTAGTTCCAATAAACACTGACCCCTGGGCAGTGCTATAGTATTTGGAAGCTATGATTAGCCCCTGTGAAAAGGGGAAGAGACAAGATCTCACTATAAAAGGCCCTGAATTTCTAGGGCTGGTAAAAGGAAGTCAACTTCAAGAAGGAAGTCGGCTTCAAGAAGAAGGTTGGTTCAGAGAAGAAAGTGGACCTCAAGAATCACCTTCAGCTCAAGTCATTGTCTTGACTTGCCTCTTGGGAGGGAACTTGGATGAGTGGATAGCTGGCTTCCCCTTCCTGTCTTCTGGAGAAAGTTTAATTCTTGCTGAAGGTCAACAAGTCCTGCCTAAGTCAAGCACCAGAACAATATTTAGTTAGATAGGCTAATACCTTTTCTACCCTTTTGTATTTCTCTGCTTTCACTCTTTCTGCTTCTTTTGTAAATAAAAGCTATTAAAGTAATTTCGACTTTGAGCAATAATCCTTTGAATTGGCAACCACAATTATTATTTATAATCTTCATATATTTTAGCCAAACAACTAAAATTTAGTCCTTACAGAACCAATACACAGTATTGATTCTAAGACAGAAGGTAAGGGTTAAAAAAAAATACCTGGGGGTGGGTGGGTGGGAGACAAATGAATTTTATACAAGACAAACTATATGACTTTGAAGATATAAGAGTTTTGGAGAAAGGCCCCTAATCAACTTAAAAAATATTTATTAAGCATCATATGCCAGACTGTGCAAACTGCTAGAAATACAAATACATGCAAATGGAAAAACAGCTCTACCCTCAAGAAACTTACTACATTCTAAAGGGGAAGACAGCATATAGAAGGGAACTGAAGAGAGGGTGAGGAGTACCACCATGTTTGCAATGCTTAATCAGTAAAGCATGGCTGGGCTGGGCTTTTCCTCGAAGTGGAAGTTCCAGGAAGAATTTACCAATATTAGAAGGCAGCTACAAGGGCAGAAAGGTTTGAAAGCAACTGAAGTATTTTTACAAAGTCAGGAGAATAAAGTATGTTGGGTAGACTCTCTCTGGATTCATGGGAAGATACTGCCATGATTCACAAGAGATGAAAAGGCAAAGATACATTTCATTCTTCATTGTCAAAGGTAGTATTCACATTTTAATTTGGGTCTATCAAAGAAGTACCTTGGAAAGCAGAATTCTGAGATAAAAGAATCAAAGTATTGAAAGGTAAAGGGGGAAAATTTAATATATACCCTCCATTTTGTAGAAGAGGTAGTTTTGATGGCAGCATTAAAGAATTTGGAAAGGGAGGAAATTTTGGCAAAGAATCACATTGGAGGAGCCCTCAAATGCCAAAACAAAGAATGGGGATAATGAACACTAATGTAGAAGGTAATGAAAGGCAAAATGAATATTTCACAGCTTTGCTGAGGGTTAGTTAATTTAGGCTAACTCTGAGGGATATAAAGAAAGGCAGACTATAGGCACATAATACACTTCATTAACTCCATTAGAGATATAGTAAGGCAATTCCTAGTTCTTTGGCAAAAATGAAGTATAAAAAGAGAGATAACTTGGAGTCACAGGACATGGATTCAAATCCTGACACCCTTTCTTTGCACTTTTGTGACAAATGGATCTCAATTCCTCATTTATAAAATGAGTAGGTTGGGTGGGACTAGATAATACCTAAAGTCCTATCCATCTATAAGTCTATATCCCTAAGTACATATGATCAAAAATAAATGTATAATTTTCCTAGCTGTTTAAGTAAATAAGCAGGGTATTTTAAGGCATACATAGCCAGAATTAAAGACATATTTTTGACCAGAGCCTACTCCTGGCATTTCAGTTTACTGCAGGGGGGGAAACCCTACTCAATTAAATTTAAATCATTCAAGTTTCAGCAAGTATTTTAAAGCACCTCTTATTGCAAATGCTAAGACTTGAGAAAAGCACAAAGAGCACTTTAGTTTAGTAACAGAACATTTCAGAGTACAATGTTCTTTCTAAAAGACACAAGCTAAATGCTGCAATAATTTCAATGTGTTATATACATGGAACAGAGTGACTTTATTGTGTATTATAGAACAACATTCTTTTCTTTCTTAATGAAATGAAGACAGAGACCTCCTTACTTAGGGAAGGTATTTCCTGGATTCCTTTCTTATGTTTTCTTCAGCAGGACCAGAGAATCATATCCTTTAAATAAAGGAAATTTACCAGCTGAAGTCAAAATTGAAGTGATGTATGTCTTTATTACTATAACCTAGAAACTGTGATTCAAAGCTGTTCTTACAAAATATCTTACTCCAAATCATAATAACCTAAATATCAGATAGTTGTTCCCTATGAAGTAAATAAAACTCCAATGACTCCCTATTTCCTCTGGATCAATTATGGAATCTCATTTAGCTTTTAAAGCAATTTACTATTTAGCCCCAATATACATTTCCAGCTTGATGATTCCCCTTGTCCCACTCTACAATCTGGCCAGATGGCCTTCTTGATGTTCCTTACACTACATTCTATTTCCAGTCTCTATGTTTTTGTGCTAGATAGCCCCACCACCTGCCTCTGCTTCTTAGAATTCCTTGTTTCAGTTTGAGCAACACCTAGATGAATTTTTTTCTGATCTCCCCTGTTGCAAGTGCACTTTCCTAAAAAAATTTGATTTATATTTATTTTGTATATACTACATTATGTGCATATTGTGTCTCAATAGACTACAAACTCCTTGAAAATAGGACCTTTTTCATTTTTGTCTTTGCAGCCTCAGAACAAGAGGAGTGCAACAACTAGGTTACAGTGGATAGATTTCTAGGTCTGAGTTAAAATGAGGCTTTAGATAATATCTGTACTATGGACAAGTCACATTACCCTGTTTGCCTCAGTTTCCTTATCTGTAAAATGAGCTGAAGAAGGAAAAGGCAAATCACTCCAATGTCTTTACAAAGAAAACCCCAAATGGGATCATGAAGCATTGAACATGACTGAAACAGATGAACAAATAAATTCACAGATCCTATCCCAGTGCCTGGAACATAGTACGTATTCAATAAATGCTTGTTGGTTAATTAGAAACGAGTCTAACCATTAGGATCTAATATGTTCCTAATACTTTAAAAAGAGTTGACTGAAGCATGAAATATTAATTGGTTTGAAGAGGGAAACAGATATGATATCTTACTTTAGAAATGAAAGGGCTTTTTTGAACCTAAAGCCTAACAGAAGTTATTATACAGTTTGTTGATCAAATTTAGCTACTGACACAAAGAGATTCTATCATTGACACTGCCTATCATTTTCACATTCTTGTTCTGAGTTGGCATTGACAGAGTTAACTTCTGCAGCAATGATAATTTAGCAAGGAAAATATACAACAGAACTCTACTATTCTGTCTTTCCCATTCAGGTTAGACACAGCCTTGGATGATTGGTCTTGTCACACATAGGACAAAAGCCATTAGGATCCTAGTCTATATTGCAAAACATATTTATATATTGCTTTAAGATTTACAAAGCTTTACATATAAATTATCTCATTTAAATGTAAATTAATAGCTATAGACTATAATAGTATTACAAAAATGCTATTTAATTAGTTGCCAAATAAATAGGTGGTTTTATCATAGGATTAGATGGGTAGATAGATATGTAGGTAGGTGGAGAGAGAAGAGACAGAACACGCACAGTTAGGTATCACAGTGGAAAGAGCCCCTGGATCTAGAGTCAAGTAATGTCTGACTTCAAATCTAGCTTCACAGACTTACTACCTGTGTGATTCTGGGCAAGTGCTTCAGTCTCATAAACCTTGAATTAAAAATGCAATATTGCCCCTCCAGGACTAATAGGAATTAGGTGTACAGGATTCCCTTAATGTTTCAGCACTAAATGCTTCAGAACTAAATTTATAAGCAAACATTTCGTAAATGTTGCAATAACCTTCCTTTCCTTTCTTTCCCATTCCCATCCCCTACATAAATATATAAAGAAATGAAGCAACAAGAGAAACCTGGCAGAAATTGTAAATGCCTCTAGACTTGAACTTTAAATCACTTGTAGAACTATCTCATCTCTCAGCTGCACTGTGACTCAGCATTTTACAATGCCAGAAGCAAGTGAGATAAAGGCCTTTCTTTTAATTAAGCAGGCTAAATGTGGAGCCAAAGAGCCCAAGGTACTACTACTAAAAAAAAAAAAAAAGCAAAGAGTTGAAAAAACTTAGTAGTTAGTGCATAAATGGCTGTGATTTGGTACATGGTAACCAACAGGTAACATGGGACTAAATGAAGTGGAATTACAGTGTCAAAAGCAGACAAAGTTGGCCTCAATGTCCACAAGACAAAGATTGTTGGCCTGTTGTTCACAAATAACCAAGTAGGCTACAATGAAACAAAGGAGAAAAAATCATATTACCTGGCACCATCCTAATTTAGAGTTATGAACACGTTTAACAATTTCAGAGTTGAGGAAAGAATTTCTTCACATTCTTTCTCAATACAATTAAAACTGAGACAATATACAGTCTCTCCTTTCAAACACTAAAACTTAATCCAATAGAAAAATTAATCTCTATTCAGCCTTAAAGATGAAGAGTCAGAGATAGAAACTAACTTTGCCAAGAGGTTAAGGAGGCTGAGAAAAAAACTGAGAAAAGACCAGAAGACCACGAGTTTTAAAAGGGGGGGAGGGGAGGTGTCTAGTAGGGGAAAGGATTGAAGAAAGACCCAGTTAGATAATAAAATAAAATAGGGGAATCCCATAACGTAATAGGTAAACATATTTTGTTATTAGGTGTGAAGATGGGGCAGCAAGTGGGCAAAAGCAATTCATTAAAAATCAAATGAACAGGAAGTGTTTCGCAATTTTAGAGATATTAAAGGACAGTAAAAGAGGAGACAAGTACGAGTAAAGGGCTGCTCCTGGAGGCGGGAAAACCTAGGTTCAAATGCTGTCTTTTACACAAACTGTGGGGCCGTGGGAACTAACCTTTGTGTCCAAGACAACTTAAACTCTTGACTACAAGTTAGAGGAAAGTTGTCAGTGAGCATCGGTGAGGTCCCCACGTGGATAAAGTCACAGGTCTGGAAGACAGTAAAAGTGAGGGAGATCCCTAACATCCCTTCCAGCTCTAATAAACCACAACTGGAAAGACTCGGGGTGGTGGTGGGGGATCCCAATCACTTCCCTTCTCTCTGGGCCTCAGTTTCCCTATCTGCAAAACCGAGAAGTCAGGACAAGACGTTTCCAAAGTCCCCCGCAGCTCTCATGACGCGTGACCGAGAGTATTTCCGAGTTTGAGGGGAGTTCTGAAGTCGCCCTCAAGTTTTTCCTACTTTTTTACACCCCAAAAATAAAAAACCATATCCCCCAACATATATTCAACCATCTGCCCCAGGCAAGCCATTGCCCCACGGTAAACTGGCTCCCCCTCCCCGCCCCCAACAGCCAGCCCTCCAACTGCCGATCCCAACCGCCTCCCGGGTGGGCGGGGCTTGGTTGCGCCGCCGCGTCCGGCGCCCGAGGGGCGGGGCTATCTTTCGACGGTATACGTGGGGTCAAAGTTCAGTCCCGCCTCTTCTTCCCTCCTCCTCTCGCGTCTCCTTCTCCTCAGCCGCCACCGCTCAAGGCCCCTAGTTCGCCACCGCTTTCTGCAGTCTCCCGCCCTCTGCCCAGCGATGGCGAACGTGGCCGATACAAAGCTTTACGACATCCTCGGAGTTCCCCCAGGCGCCAGCGAGAACGAACTCAAGAAGGTAGCGGCATGCGCGGGCGGTGCAGTGCGGGGCCGGCCGGCCGGCCGGCGGGCGGGAGGTGGGGGGCTGGGACTCGGATTCGGGCCTGGCGCGAGGCGGGCGGAGGGCTGGGCGGTCACTGCGGGGCCAGCGGGCCTGGCCTCATG